>NC_086285.1:5806693-6170095 GCF_963924245.1 Chroicocephalus ridibundus | reverse complement strand
GCTATCAGCAACAGCTCCTGTAAAATCAGCGTCTCAGTGATGCCTTGACCCTCTCCTCCCCATTTCCAGGGTGCTTAATCTCAAAAAAAACAGGGATCTAGTCAAAGTCTGCGGTCTTTTGAGCAGAGTGGGGAAAAACTGACGCAATCAGAGGGTGGTTTGTCTTGTAGCCTCGCAGCCTGTCTTAAGATACACCAAATCTGCCCCAGCAATGCCACTGTCTCCACTGGCTGTAGATGAAGAATTCACTTTGACTCAGTATTTAGGCTGCGGAAAGCAGAAATCAGGGAGAGAGGTCCTATATTTACACAGTGACTTAGCAAAAAAAGCAGTAAGGAAATATCGTGTTCTGTTTCCTCCCCTGGTGTCCCAGTGACCTCTGGCAGAGCTGGGCAGCTAAACCTGTGTTGCATCCAGCTGCTTCCTCGTGTATCCAGCCTTGGTTCTGCATCGAAATGCCTGTGCGTCTTCGGGAGCAGCTGGAACCAAGGACAAAAGAAAACCTTGGGGTTTGGCACCTTCCAGCAAAACACTGACCAGTGTCTGACAAGCTCACTGGCATCCCTCTGCTCTTATCTCAATGGCTTTTTGGTGCATATTTGTCCCCTTAGGAACTGGTATTTCACTTGAAGCACCAGCTCCAGGAATTCTGCTAGTGTATGACATTATTTGTTGTTGCTTTAAAATAAAAACAGAGTAAATCACCTTCAGTGTTCTAGGAAAAAACTTGAAAATCTGAACTCACAACAAAAAAGAAAAGAGTCATTAAGTTTGGTATTTACAAAATCTTATGATTTGGGGACTGAGATTTGAGGGCAAAGAATGCTAGAATTGCTGCAGTGCTTCTACTGTGCACATATTAAAAAGTACATCAGCCCTTTTCTGGCTGTGCAATAGCTGGATTTGTGGAGAGAGAGCCCATTGTTCAAACAGAAAGCATTGCAAATACCGCACTAAATCCGAATGCAGCAGTGCAAGCCTGCAGATAAAAGGAGAACCTTCTCGTGGTTTTACAGCAGTAACAGAGAAATTACAGCCCTGACTAACCTGGAGGACTGAGATGCTTCATATAGATGTAAAGCTCTACGTATGTCTGTGGTGGGAGGTGGAGATGGCCATCCTGTTGACACCTAGCAGATTAATGCAAAAAGAAATTCCTTAGCTAGGTTTTGGAGTTGCCTCTTTCTTTAAAAAATGAACCCATCTACTTTAAAGTCATTAGCTTTGACATGAACCTCCCTCCGGGCATGGGGACACAGCTCTCATCCTCAGGGGATGAGGGGATCTTTAGGGGGATGAGGACCAAGAGGGAGGGAGCACAGCAGGTGGGAGTGAGCGAGCATGGCCTGAGCATCATCCGAAAATGTGTGGCCGCTCCAACCATCCAGTCCCTCTGTGCACCCCTCAGGAAGCTTGGCTAATAGATCACCTCCTCCCAGCATAGCCATTTCTCCATGAACCAGATAGGGACGTCCTCAGCTCTAGGCATCTCCATGGGAGACATCTGAACAAAGGTAGGAGGAACACTGAGTATCTTGAATATCTCAGCAATGCTATGCTGGACCCCAGTGGGGCCCCCATGGCAGCTCGAAATATCAAATCTCTCAACTAAGAGCAGGGTTCAGTCCTCTGACTGTGCCAAAGAGCACAGTCCTTGAGCAAGTCTCGTAACTTCTTCATCTCTTAGTTCTCTGAAACGAGTTCCCAGGGGAGACGTAAAGATAAATGAGCGTAATAATTGCTTGTGAGGCATGTTGATGGGAGAGCGATGTGGCCATGGAGAAAAAACAGTGGGAATTGGTTCAAATTGAACATGCGTAGCTCCTTCACATCCTCTGCCTCACTCCTGTTCACTGATGGCTTTGTCTGGGGATGCGGGCATGGATGCAGGCTCTGTGCCCTGCCAGCAGGACGGTGGCATCAGGTCACTGCCCGCTGTGTTACTCTCATGCAGGCTCAAAATCCGTTTCAGCCATGAAGGAGGTGGAAACATCCACGTTTTCTCCCTAAACCAAAAGGGTGTGATGTCAAGTTTTGGGGGTCCAGGGTGGAGGCTGCCAGGGGGATCGATGTGCAGACAGTGGGGTGCCCAGCAGAGCCCTCGATGAGTGATGCCCATGCTCCAGGGCTGTACCCTCACGTCTATGGCACACAGCTCACCGTGCACCTCTGTCCCTCTTTCAGATGAGAGGACGCGGTCATTTTTAGACGTATCAGACAACACTAGCTGCATACTTCGCCAAGGACGAGGGAGGTCCTCTGCGCCCTCCGTGAAGGCGCTGTCGGCTCTCTATCTCTCCCAGACAGCTGCCGCTGCTGCTGCTTACGCCGGCAGCCCCACACAGCCGGTAAGCACTGCGTGTTGCCATCCTCCCCCAACGGCATCCAAAAAATGTCCCGTCCCAGCAAGTGGCTGTAAGAGGGTGAGAGAGAACATGTCTGGTTTGGTGAACCTGGAGGAGAAACGTGGCGTTTTGCTTGCCCAAAAATGACCAGCTTTCCCTTGCCATTTGCAAATATTGTATAAACGTGATCAGAGGTGCTGATATGAATGCACATCATAGAATCATACAACCATTTAGGTTGGAAAAGACCTTTAAGATCATCGAGTCCAACTGTTAACCTAACGCTGTCAATTTCATCACTAAACCATGTCCCTAAGTGCCAGTATGATGCATACACCACATACGCACGCGTGTACACACATTATATTCACACACATATCCCACACACACACGCCTCCATCTGCTACCCCATACAAACTGTTTATTCACACATAAGATTTCCACTTTATTTGCATCTCTATATTTACACGCTCACATCCGTGGAGGAAATATTCAGCACACAGCAACACGTACCTCTCTGTGCTATACCCATGCCAACACACACATGTATGCATGTCCATATATGTCACAGTCAGGCATATACGGCACAGTCAGGGAGTGCACCCTCCCTGTGTCCCTCCATTTATAGCCCTGGGTCTGGGAGCCAGGGGTTTAATCACCCACCCCAGGCTGATTGTTGGGTCACAGGATAATTCAGATTATAAGGGTTATGAGGCATTGAGCTATATTTTTCCCATTTCCCCAACTCCACTGGTGATCCAAGAGTGACACGGGATGTGATTTCACATCTGGACCTTTCCTGCAGGCGCGTTCATGCTCCTTCCCACGCTCAGTCTTTTGCTGGGTCTCTGCTCAGAGATGCGGTCTCTCTCGTCTGTATCAGGGCCCTGTGCTGGAGGAGCCCAGCCTGAAGAAGCCCAAGCTGATAATAAATAAGTTGAGACTGTAATTGGAAAATTATGACCAGTTACCTGCAATGAAGCCGGTTTTGATTCCTGTAAAGGCTGCCCTGCTGCTCCATGCTCCGTGCTCCCACGTGTGTCACCTCGCACTGGGGATGCGCAAGAATTTAAAAGACAGGCAGACATAGTGCTTAGAGATATGGTTTAGTGATGGTTTTTGTCAGAGTTATGTTGATGGTTGGACTAGAAGATCTGAAAGGTCCCTTCCAACCTAGGCGATTCCATGATTCTTTAAGAACCGTGTGTCCTGCTCAGCAATGTGTGGTGGGCCATACTGTTTGCTGAGAAATGCTTCTTCACCAGAAATGTCCCTTCACCAGAATCTGTAGTAATTGAAATCTTCTAATTAATCTGCACCGCAATAAGGTGTTCTGGTTGGGAAAAAATAGAAAACTGAGATTAAAAAAAGAAAAGCAACCTCAAAACAATGAATTTGACAATCCATAATACAATTACAAATATAGATCCATTTCATTTTAAAAATATTTAATTATAAACAAAAATATAAGCTGTATCAAACTTTGGAGAAATCAGTGCCTGTTTTCTTTTTCCCCCAACTCTAAACAAATGTGTTTGGAGTTTCAGGACTGAGAGTTTTGGAAAAAAAAAATATTTCTGATCAACCTGGAATGAGATTTTTTTTTCCAGCTGTACAGAACTGCCATAGAACAAAAAACCCTCACTTGTAATGGTTTTCAGTTCTCTAGTTGGTACAGATAGATAGATAGATAGACAGATATACACAGATAATGTGTCTTCCTATGCAGTTTGATGTCATTTCTCCCTGTGCCTTTTCCAGAGTACTGTGAAGGACAACTCCGCTCGCCCTCCCCACAGCCAGAAAAGAAGCAAGGTAAGAAATGTTAAGGATAAGCGCGGTTATCTAACCAAATATTTGTGGACTGTGGTGGAGTGTGATTTAGATACCCACATGCGGCAGTGAGGAGTGCTTTCATACTGAGTATAGCTATCAGCTGCTCAGTCGCCCTTCCCCGCGTTCAGCAGTTCTTCACAGATTCAAAAAAAAACCTTATTTTTAAAAGTGCATTCAAAGTATGTTGGCTCATGTGAAAGATTTGCATTTTACACTCGCTGCAAACTACGCTGATTTTGGTATTCTGCTTCTTTTTTTTTTTTTCTTTTCTTGTACTAATGTTCAATACTTATTTTTAGCCAGAACAATCTGTGTGCAACAGAGTGAAATAACACCGCGCGCCATTGCTTTGAGCAACAACTAATAATATTCCAGGCATAACTCTACAGACGTAACTCCACAGGCATGCCAAGGGTCAGCAGATCTGTTTACTGAAAGGAAAGCCACCAGGATTACAGTCTCTTTTAGATAACGATTACAGGCCTCGGCTACCTTGCCCTTGGATAAACGCCAAGCCAGCGCAGGTCGCAGGTATTCCGTTCAGCGCTCGGCGCTCAGGCTTCCCAAGCTAAGGGAAAAAAAAATGCAGAAAGTGAGGTTCAAGGGTAGGCTAAGCAACCATAGTCCACCCCATCACGACTGCACCCTCCCTTCGCTTCTGTACCAATGCTGCTCTGAATTTGAGCTGAGCTCAGGCCGGCTGAGTCTAAACAGGTCTAGCTTTCGCTGGCCCCCAGCTATGGCTGTACCCTGACCTCTGGTCCCTCAGCCTTGCTTTGTCCTCCTAGCGGAGCGCAGAATTTAGCCTGCTAATTCCAGCAGTTTGTAAACCTTAGTTACCCTGGCGCCCGTACAAGTCTGCAAGTCAAAAGAGTTTTATTTACGTCTCCGATTGTATAACGGTTCATTATTCTTATGCAAATGATAGCATGGGGTACACGTGTGAGTCCAACAGAAGAAACCATCAGTCAGACAAATGTCGTCCCCCAGGCCCTCACTCCTGCGCAGCCCATGGTGCTACCAAAAGCCCATCATGCTAGCTGCCCTCCCAAAAACAGGCTGTCCTCATCAGCTCAGTTTGACACTTTTGTTTAGTTCCCTCTCCTCATTTTCTTCTTGAGATCTTTCTACATATTGCTCCTTGGCTTTGTCCTACACCCATATCCTACATTCCCAGACTCTCTGCAGGTCCTTACACTGCCCTGGACTCTTGGCAGCAAGAGGGAGAAGTTAACTTTTAACTCGCTACTCTAAGATAGCCTTCTTCATGTTATTCTTGTGGTCACTGCTGACACAATCCAAATGGGGCATCTCTGTTACGCTGTAGCTGGACTGAATCCTGGGGACTGTAGACTAACCAACACCATGCCTGGATTTGAGACATGCTTTAGAGAGCGTTGCTGTTGAACCAGAGCTAACCCCATGCCTGGAGTGTGTGCAGTGGTGTGACGCTTTGGAGTGCTGTGAGCTACTGAACCAAAGGTATGAAGCTCAATAGGTGCATGGATTTCCCTTGTTTGGCTGGCTTTTTCCTTTGCCATTCTCACTACTAATGGCCATGGGGTTAGGGGGTAAGAGGTGATGCTGACTTTTAAAACTGTTTCCCTAAAGATGGCAGAGGCTCAAAAATCATCTACAGTTGCAATCACGAAAATGGAAGACGACTTACCTCCCCCTCCTGCCCTTGGCTCAGTCCAGGTCATTGCTCCAGGGAACCAGGATCCCAATCCACTCCCTGTGCCTCCTCCAAAGCAAGCCTTCTCCAAGTTCTACCAGCAGCGTCAAGTGAACGAGCTAAAAAGGCTCTACAGACACATGCATCCTGAGCTCAGGAAGAACTTGGAAGAAGCTGTGACTGAGGACCTGGCAGAAATGCTTAATACTGAAGATCCCAATGCACAGGCATCTGTGAACCTGGACAAAGTTCTTCCAGGAGAGGTTCAATCCATGCGCTGGATCTTTGAAAACTGGGCACTTGACTCCATTGGGGACCATCAAGCCACAAAGAAGCTGGCAGAAGAAGAGGTCATTCCCGGTGGGGACGTGAAAAATACTTCCCTGCGTTTTGAAAGCCAGTCAATCAATGGGGACAGTCTGTCAACATCAGCCAAAGTATCAGACACAGACCTTGCCAGAGGGGATGTGCATACTGCCCGGTGGCTGTTTGAAACCCAACCACTAGACTCATTAAACAAACTGTATTCGGATGAAACCGAAATGCAGGAGGCAGTTCTCAAGGATCCCGTCCAGGGAGGTGATGTGCAAGGTGCCAGACAGCTCTTTGAAGCGCAGTCCTTGGATGCTATAGGGCGCTGCTGCTCAGTGGAGGAGAAGAGCATCCTGCAACTCAAGTCAGAAATCCAGGAGCTAAAAGGCGATGTTAAGAAGACTATCAGGCTCTTCCAAACAGAGCCCCTCTGTGCCATCAGAGATAAAACTGGGAACATCCATGAAATCAAGTCCGTCTGCCGAGAAGAAATTCAGAGCAATGCAGTCAGAACAGCTCGCTGGCTGTTTGAGACTCAGCCCCTGGATACCATCAACAAGGACACTTCCAAAGTGCAAATAATCCGTGGGATTTCATTGGAAGAAATTGGAAGGCCAGATGTCAGTGGAGCAAGGTGGATATTTGAAACTCAGCCTCTGGATGCCATTAGAGAAATCACCGTTGAAGAACAGGATTTCAAGGCTTCAACAGATTTTGTCACAGGGGCAGATGTCAGTAAACAGAGAATGCTCTTTGAGACACAGACTCTTGATTCTCTGAAAGGAGAAGCTTCAGAAAGCGTTGTAGCCAAAGAACAAGTCGTTGGAGGTGATGTGAAATCTACACTCTGGCTATTTGAAACCCAGCCAATGGAAACCCTGAAAGACAATTTTGAGGTGGGACGTTTAAAGAAAGTAGAGCTCTCAGCAGAGGAGAAGGGCGATGTGAAGCAAAGAAAACATGTGTTTGAGACCTGTTCCTTTGGCAGCATCTCCAAGGCATTTGAGGAAGAAATTCCAGCCACCAGCATGAAAGAGGTAGTGAAAGGGGATGTGAAGTCTTTCAAGACCCTGTTTGAGACTCTCCCCTTAGACAGCATCAAGCAGGCTGATGCTGAGCCCGTCACCAAAGAAGAGGAGAAGATTCCAGCTGGCAACGTTAAAGCCAACCAAATCTTGTTTGAGACAACACCTCTATATGCCATCAAGGATAGCTTTGGCAATTTCCATGAAGTCACCTCTGTAAGCAGAGAGCAAATCATCAGTGGTGATGTCAAGAACTACAAATGGATGTTTGAAACCAGGCCCCTGGACCAGTTTGATGAAAGCACCAAGAAAGTGGATATAATACGGGGGATCACAAAACAAGAGGTGGTGGCTGGTGATGTCAGAACAGCCAAGTGGCTCTTTGAAACACAGCCCATGGACGTCATTCATCACCAAGCCATGCAAGGTGAAGGGCAGCCCTCAGTGAAGCGGGAGATCTCCCAGCGGGGGGATGTGAAGACTTGCAGGTGGCTTTTTGAGACCCAGCCCATCCACACCCTGTATGAGAAGGCTGAAAAGAAGCAGGAGGAGGATGGCATTGTGCCCCAAGCCGATGTGAAGTCATACACATGGATGTTTGAGACCCAGCCCCTGGACTCCCTGAAAGGCCAGGAGGAGCAGTATTTACAAGTCAGTAAGGCATACACTCAGGAGGAATTACAGGGAGTTGATGTTAAAACTGTCCGGCACCTATTTGAGACTGAAACCTTGGGTAGCGGTGTTGTCAGTGAAGCTGACCGAAAGAAAACCGTGCGGTACTCCAGTCGTGTGGAAATACAGTCTGGGGAAGTGTCAAGAGTGAAGGAGTTCTTTGAAGCTAAGCCCTTGGATACAGTCACCAAACCAACAACCCAGAAGAATGATGGGACAATTGAAGCCGGATCCGTGCACAAGTTCACTTGGCTCTTTGAGAACTACCCCATGGACTCCCTGAAGGACAGCTCTGAGGGCATCCAGGAAATCCCTCCAGAGAAGGATATCAAGGGGGCAGATGTTGGAGGCAAAAGGTTCGTATTTGAGACCTATTCCCTTGATCAAATCCATGACAAAGTGGACGAGACAGAGCTCCAGAAGATCCAGAAAGACACCATAAGCAAAGCTAATGTCAAGTCCTGCACAATGCTCTTTGAGAGCCAACCCTTATATGCTATCCAGGACAAAGAGGGGGGATACCATGAGGTCACCTCGGTGCAGAAAGAAGAAATCATGAAAGGTGATGTGAAAGGTGCCCGGTGGTTGTTTGAAACTAAGCCCCTGGATCAGATCAAGAAGGAAGAAGAAGTGTTTGTGATCAGGGCTGTGACCCAAGAGGACATCAAGAAAGGAGACGTCCAGGCTGCCCGGTGGAGGTTTGAGACAGAGCCTCTTGACTCCTTCTCAGAGGGAAAGATGTCTGTGCCCAGAACAGTAGATGATGTGCAGAAGGGAGATGTTCAGTCCAACAAGCAGCTCTTTGAGTCCCAGCAAGTGGGTCAGAAGAAGTACGTGAGGATGGTCAGTGTCAGTGATGTTCAGCGGGGTGATGTAAGGACATCCACTTGGCTTTTTGAAAACCAGCCTGTGGACTCCCTGTATGGGGATGCAGAGAGAAGCTCATCTATCAGTACAGTGCAGAGAGAGGACAGACAAAAAGGGGATGTAAAACGCTGCACCTGGTTGTTTGAAACCCAGCCAATGGACACCCTTAAGGACTCAGAGGTGACATCCAATGTTGGGGCCCAAGAAGTGATCCCTCGTGCAGATGTGAAAAGTACAACGTGGCTCTTCGAGAGCACACCCTTGGATAAATTTAGTGCTTCTGAAGGTAGTATAGAAACAGAACTGAAAGAAAGGACCATGAAGGAGACTTTAGAGACTCTCTGCACTTACCAGGCTATTCAGCATGATGGGATCCTCATTGAAGCCAATGATATGGAGAGTGTGAAGATGGTGAAGTACCAGCTCAGCAGCCCAGGTGCTCCAGAGATCCTGAAAGAGGAGATTGTGGGAGGCCACTTGCAAAGGATCATGCTGCAGCTCCTGCACAGAACCAACGTGGAAGCACAGAGTGTGCTGGTGGAGGAAGACAGAGAGGGCAAGATCAAAGTAAGCCCATTGCAGCTATTGGACCAGAGTGAAGCTATTAAAGGCAAAGAGGACTTGAGTGGAAATGTAGCTAAGGCTTTACAGGGTCTCCTCAGTCAAGACGCTTCCATCAAAAAGGGGATGGTCTTACAAGAAACAAAGTCAGGATCAGTGAAGATGACTCTCTACTCCCTCCTGTTCCATTCTGCCCAGCAGAAAGTTGTCAAGGGGGATGTGAAGTCAACGATAGGTAACCTGTTGGCTTCTTCTCAGGAGCAGAAAGCAACAGCAACTGTTAAGCGTGAGGACAACGAGAAGGGAAATGTCCAGCTTTTCGCAAGCTGCATTGAGAAGGGAGATCTAGACTATCTGAAGAATCTCCAGCAGGAGTCGGAGATACAGTCCCTCATCTCTTCCCAAGCAGAGCAGGGGGCAGACGAGAGTGCTCCACGGGTTGTCCAGGGGGCTAAGATACATATCTTACCAAATAAAGAACAAATAGAGAAAGTAATTGCAGAGGGTGAGCCAGGGGCTATGGCGGGAGCAAAAAAGGTGTTCGCATGTGAAAGCGTGGGCAAAGAGGGTGCATTAGAGAGAGAGGCTGTGCATGCAGCAGGTGTGACAAGCGCCACTGTGCAATGTCTTGGGAAACCCCTGCCCACAGTGATGGGAAAGGAAGAAATGCTGTCAGGGGGGCTTAAAGTGACTACAAAGTCAATTCAAAGGGTTGCAGATGTCAGCAAGAAGGCAGAGAAAGAAGCAGCATCCTCTGCCTGTTTGAAGGAACCCATAACTATGATGCAAGGCATATCTCCAACCCAAAAGATGGCTCAGAGGGAAGAAGTCGATGGGAAACAGCAGAGTTTGGGGATGGCAGAAGCCAGTCAGAGGCAGCCAGAAGAAAAGGCCCTCGGGAGTGATCTTCAGGCTGCAATGCAAAGCCTGAGGCTAGCAACAGCAGAGGCAAAAAACATTCAACATCATGTCCAGAGCAAGCTACAGAGAAACAAGGAGGAGGTCCACGTGGCCTGCAGGCAGCAAACAGTCAGCACACAGGGCACAGTGACCCTTCAATCAACTGTACACCAACAAGACACTTCATCCACCAGGCAGGAGAGCACCAGCACTGCCGTCAGGACCACCACCTCTAGAGTCCAGGAGGCATCCAAGACCCACACAAGCGTGTCTCAGAAGAGCATAGCATCACACAAAAAGGTCAGTGCTTCAGAGGAAGTACAGGGAGGACAACTATTGAGCCAGGAAAGCCAAGTTGTGCCTAGTAGAGATGTTAGCATTAAAGATGGCCTTTATACTGCCACACCCGTGAAAACCTATATAAACCCTTTTGTTGAGTCTGATTACAAAGAGCAATCAGTGCAAGAAGAAAGTGATGTTATTGTCAGAGGGGATGTACAGACAGCTATCAGAGCACTGCAAAGTGCCGCCACAGAACAGCGCCTGGTAGAAAAGGAGGATGTTGTCCGTGGTAATTTAAAAGCCACACTTCAGTCGCTGGAAAAGTCTAACGTTAATGTCTCCAGAGGGGATTTTAAAGCCGCTATGATATACAGAAATGCAGGGCAGTCCTATTCTGTGTGTAAAAAGAAAAATGAGACTCAAGTCGTTAGTAACAAGACAGCTGTAGTGGCTCCAGGGTCGCAGGCTGATAATGACTTTCCTCCTCCTCCCTCAGTTGCTGTGATGAAAGCAGAGCATTGCCCACCCTCAACTAAAGCAACAAGAGAAGGTGCCCTTCCACTACCAACCAGCAAAGATGAAGCCCCAGGATGTTCTGCACCACTCCAGACCCCTCCTCCTGCCCTCCCTTCTCTGTCCTGCAAACCCAGTGATCAGAGTCCTGCAGAGAAGCCCAGGACTCCTCCAAAACCAGAAATTACTGCTCCACCCAGGAAAAAACCAGTTCCTCCTCCAAAACCTGAGCACCTCTTACACGAAGCACAATCCGCTTCTGCAAATAACAGCACAAGCAGATCAACCAAACCCGTCCCTCCACCTGTGCCTCCGAAACCTCCAGGCCTGAAGGAGATGAGCAAGCCAAAGCCTCCCCTCACGGAGCTGGGATTAAGCTGCATGGAAGTATGTGAACAATCAGGCCATGAGGAGGTTCAAGCAAAATGCTGCACTTTGGAGACATCTGTGAACAAGCCTGTCACAGTTCAAGGTGTGATCCCCGAGAGAAAGATGCCAAAAAAGACTGCCAAAACCCCTCTTCAAATGGCAGAGGAAAGGTACAAGGCAAGCAAAGCAGGGCAAGGAAAGGTAGAATCAGACAGTGCTAAGACTTCAAAGCCAATAGAAAATGGAGTGGTTAGTTTTCAAGTCGAGCAGGGAATGATGAGCGGGAAAGCAGCAGCTCTAAGGAGGTGCACTGGTGAGGTGGTTCAGAGCCATATAGACCTGTGCCAAGATGAGAATGGGTGCTCTTCAGTATCACCTCCAACCTGTCCTGGTAATGTGCCAGGACAGACTGAGCCAAACCTCTCCCATGGGGGCCACATCACTCCTCCAAAAAAGGGAGATGACATTGCACAAAATGCCTCATCCAAGGTGGAAAGAGAAAGTGTGTCTAATTCTTATGGATCGTGGAATAGTCAGAGAGTCATACAGCAGGTGAATGAAATGAAGCAGATGTGTCATTCAACGTCCTTCCATCAGCAGTCAATGAACTCCTTTGAGGAGCAACAACAGGCTAATAGTGGGCAATTGAAATGTCCCGATGGAGAGGCAGAGACACTTGATCAGGAGAAGCCAGCAGTTGTTATGAGAGAAAAACCCAAGAGAGAAACAGAAGATGAGCGTCGGAAGAGGCTGTCAGTACACAAAGAGGAGATCATGAAAGGCAATGTCAAGGAGGCTATGGAGATCTTTGAGAACCTCAGGAGACAGGAAGAGCTGCAAGAGATCTTGACTCGAGTGAAGGAGTTTGAAGAGGAGACAAGCAAAGTGGACGTGAAAGCTCTGAAGAGCTTCTTTGAGAAGGTTCCTGACTGGGTTGTTCGTCAGAAGGCCCACCAGGCCAAGCAACAGGATAGGGCTGAGACACTGGCAAAGGAGGACACTGACAGTGTCTCCTCAGTGGAGTTGGCTTTTGGGGACCTGGAGCGAGCAAGTGCTGAGATCATCCACCTGAAGGAGCAGACACTTGCCCGGCTCCTGGACATTGAGGAGGCCATCAAGAAGGCTCTTTATTCTGTCTCTAGTCTCAAGTCTGAGTCAGACATCGCTGGGCTCTCAGGGCTGTTCAAGGAGTCTCTAGGGAACACCCAAAGCTCAGTAAGCAGCAGCAATATCCGTAAAATCAGCATTGTCTCAAGCAAAGCCAAGCAGGAGGGAACCACACCAGAGGCAGGGGAGGCAGCATCTGGAGGGGGTGCAAAGGTGGCAGAAAAAAACGAGGTAACCAAGGCAGAGCTTGGTGTCCCCCGCCTCATTCAATCTCGTGGCAGCTCTCCCTCCTCACCTTCCTTCATCTCCATCGAGTCTGCTGCCAGGAAACCATCAGAATCACCCAAGACAGCACATTCCCCCTGGGACGCCCCTTCACCAGACTGTCTTGACACTTCAGGAAAGAGGGATGCTTTTGCTCAGGACAGCTTTAGCTCCTTTAACCATCCACCAGCAGGTGAGAAGAGACCAGAGCCTACCCAAACAAAAGCTGGGCTAAGCTCGATGAAGCAGCACACCCTTGGCAATGCCAACCATCAGATCAGTGAGAAAGAGAGGTGCCCTCTAGACACCTCCAAAGGCAGCTGCCACTGTGGGGTGAAAGGAAGCTTTTCAGACTACTCCTCCCTGAATGCACCCAGCCCACAAAATCCACGGAGGCAGAAAAGCATCTTGGAGCTGCAGACAGGGCCCGATGGGTCCAAGCTCTATGGAGCCACCCGGACTGTCATGGAGCAGTACGAGGAAATGGACCAGTTTGGAAACAAGATCATCACTTCGTCCACCACAGTCACCAAGCAATCTGAGACGCAAACATCTTCCACATGTGATGTGGTCTCTCATCCCCAGTATGGCTCACCTGTGTTTCAGGGCTACTTGAAGAGGCCAGGTGAAGACTTCCACACCAATGGCAGTTTTCAGGAGCCAGGAGTGGTCTTTGTAACCTTTGGCAACTCCAAGCCAAAGAAATAGGAGATTCTGGAGAGCAAGAGAGAACTGTGTGAGACAAAAAAGTCCACAATAAAAAAAATAACCTGGTTTATCCACATTATACACAGGGATTCATCTACACCCAAAGGACTTCTCAGGGCCATCGTCTGGGTGTTTGCCTACAGACAGGACAAATGCAACCTGCCTTGACACTGAAGGAGAGCAGCCCTCACCTGGCCAACCCAACAGACTTGGTGCTGCACCACAACCCTGACACCGTTAGAAGCACAAGGGAAAAATCCATCCCTGGGCACCTTAGAGTAGCTTCTTCCCCCTAGAGTGTTTTGGGGAGGGGTTGGGGTGTTATATAGGGCTTCTCTGAACTAATGCAGAAGAACAGGTAGGATCAATTAAAGAACCAACCAATCTGGTCACTGTCAAACACCTTCATGCTACCTTCTTTTTCTAATTTCAATACAGATTTCCAAGAAGGGCATCCTAACAACACATATACACGCATGCTCATATTGATGGGTGGGTTGGATAGGTTTTCTCTTAGCCGTTAACAAAAGAGAAGGAAAAAAAAATCTCAAATTGCTGTCACTATTGGGGTTGGGAGAGGTATTTGTCAGTTTATTTTTCAGTTCCTGGAAAGTACTCGATGCTACTGAAAATTGTCAAGCCAAGACCTGCAGCTATTATCAGTGCCGTTCCCCCAAAGAAAGATGCTATGAAAGATTCTCTACTTGAGTCAGAATGGTTACTGCTTTCCTTTCTTTATTTTTAGAATTGTAATTTATTATTCAATATATACAAAAACCTTATTTTAGATTTTCCATGCTTTCATACATGTTTCCTGTTTAAATTCATTTTGAGACTTTGTAAAGCAATTTTCTTTTTATTATGAATTTGTTTTGTACATTCTCAACTCAATATTTTAGATATTTTGTGGCTTTTTTTTTTTTTTAACTTCTATTGCTGCGTTCTGAAGGTAAACATTACCTCTAAAAATACTTTGGTCTGGTTGAGTGTCTTTTGTTGAGTGCTTGTTTCCCTTGAAAGCACCTAGAAATCATCTCTCAATGAACCAGTTGAAACACATATTGAGAGCACTCTAAATCACTGGAGGGATTTAGTCTACATCTTCTTTACAATGTGAGTGGATTATCAGCCCTGTGGCAAGCAACATTCATACTCTTGTCTGAAAACTGAGTCGACTCCAGGGCGATGTATAACACCCAATCCAGGACCCTGCGTAGGTCCGTGGAAACTGGGTAGGATGTGTACACCAAGAAAGGTGTGAACACTTTCCTGCACCCGTTTCCTCCACGTGAGATGGCAGGGGAGGTGTTGTGCCTCCACAAGCCCTACACAGAGGGGCAGTTGGTGAACCAGCCATTACTCAGTGCTGTGCCTCAACTCACATCACAGGTTGACCTCAGTTTGGGGGTGAGGCGAATGAGCAAGGAGTTTGCTCCAGGTGTGGGAGAAGGCGAAGAGCCTGCGGAGTGACTGGATGGTTTCTCAGGGAGCTGTGTCCTACAGCCTGCTCAGACCTAGACTACTGACCCCTGGGTCTGACTGTAGACCTTCTAGTTGAACCATGGCAAGCCATCTCATCTCTCAGTGCATCAGTTTACCTTTCTGCAGAATGGGACAGTAACCTCATTCAAAAAATCATATGTTTCAGTAAAACATTAAGGTTAATATTTGCTTTTTTCCTCTGAGAAAAAAGAGCCCACACTGATGAATGAAGAGAAAGGACTTCAGAGTTTCAGAGTCTACCACTCCGTATCCCTAAGTCCATAGACGGGTTTTTAAATAGGAGATATTATCTCACACCGTGCAACACCTTGTTCAAGGTGTTGTAGACCAGGTAGCAGTTCTGCTTCCCCCACAAAAATCAGGCAGATACCCGGAGCTCATTGGTTGGCCTCTAGGACTCCATAAAATTGAAAGTAAGATATGGCAAAACAAAAGTCAGGAAATAATTTTCAGTTCCACCAAAGAATACACCAAAAGTTGAGGTGGAAGAGCAGATCGTCATAAACTGAGCATATCTGGTTTCAGGGAATCAGAAAAAATAACCACTTAGACTTTCCCCGTTGTTTTAGTAGGACCAATTGCAGAAACAAGGAAGAGTCAGTAATCTGGAGCTCCTCTTCAAAATTTTTCCAACACTGCTTTCTTATCCTTGTTTTTTTCTCAGCTTGTTTCAGGATGTCTATGACACATGTTTGTTTCACTTCATTTTAAGGACAGCTGCTGAGCAGTTTTTGTAAGCTGCAAACATGTTGTTTGGGCAATGAAAATGATTCCACAGAAACTCAAATAAACCCAAATATCCTGCACTGCCAGTGCTTAAAAATACTGATCTTATTGTTTGTGTTTCTGGTTTTACAGGATTTCTAAATGTCTCAATGAGCCATTTATGAGACTAAGATCATTTAAGATGTGCCCCTTTCATGGTATTTCCATCAGCCAGGAACTGAAATACCATGAGGGGACAGATGCTGCATTATTTCAGGACCATACATGACTCCCTGAAGCACTGAAAGAGCTGGAGAAAAAAAACAAATGCAAAGATGTGGAATTTAAATACAAGCTGAAGGATCAGCTCACATTCTTCGTGCTTCAGACCTTGCAATAATAAACCAGCAGAGCACACACAAACTTTAAAATCCCAAATGAGTTGTCGTAGTTTTTCTGTGATCTTTGGATACAAGACACGACACTGTTCACCATTCTGTGCCCTAGTAGGTCACCGCATTCTCACACAGTGCTAGGTAGATATTTTCAAGAGCCAGCTGGCTGGGAGAACTACGTGGACCAGCGGGCAGAGGACAGATGGCCTTGGCTTAACTGTACCTCCTTGAGTGGTCAAATGACAAATTCAGCTGCAGATCCAGTTCTCTTGCAGCAGCAGGCGTGAAATATGCCACATTTGAAGTACCTACATCAAGCGCTACCCTTCCCAGCTCCGTTTCAGCCACTGGTGTCCCTGAGGATGCTCAGTCTTAGGTCAGACAGCTTTGTGCTCACCATCTCCTCCACCTATCTATAGTACAGACATTTTCAGGCTGACCTCTCCTACAATATAAATTTTAATCTACCTAGGGGAAAAAAGGCAACAACTGGTAAGCCATAAGCCAGCTGCAACTTTCAGCATAGCAGTAATCAGCAGTGCACTAAAGAGCCTTCCAGGAACACTCTGTAGCAGCTTTTCACAGAATTCTTGAGATAATTTCCTTGCCCACAGTGCCATTCGATTGCTGCTAATCACCTCTCTGTCTTCCAAACCATTAGAAAGGCTTATTCCTGGGGCTGATAAAAATACCTCTGAAGAGCAAGAGTGTTTTCCAGGCATCAGACAGTGAGCACTTAAAATAAATCCCCTGGTGAAAGGGACCTGCATCCCCGATAAAAGATTATGCTGCTTTGGAAAGACACTCCAGAAGTCCATACGTTCATTCCCAGCTAAGAGTAGAGGGATCTTGTTTGTTTGCTAAACAGCTCTGCTTCCTTCCTTGGTCATGATTAAAGGAAAGCATTTTTTTTCTTATCCAAGAAGGGGCATATCGACAGTTTCTCTCTTCTCTGTCAGGACACACTCCTTTGGGCTGTATGAGAGCTCGTCACTGTAAGAGTTTCCTCTGTCTGTGAGAGTACCTGGATGTAGCTGTGATCTGTACTGCCAACCACAGCAAAGTTGATCCATTGGCTGAGGTTTGTTATCACCAGGACTGGCGCTTTGTTCCATCGTCACAGATAATGCTGTGTTCGTGCAGCTGCCCATCGACACTCACTGTTCTTTGCCAAATAGCCTGCTCATTTCCTCCTGGGAAATGACATCCATGCCACAGGTGCAGAGCTTCAATTACTCCTGGAGAGACCTGCTAACATGGTATCACTTCCCATCCGGTTTCTGCTACCATTTTCCACTTGGAAGATCTGTCTCTTTTCATGAAAGCACATTTCTTGTTCACCTTCCCCAGCACTGTCCTCCCATTAGTACCATCACAGTTCCATAGTCACATTGATGAAATTCATCCTGCCTAACTGACTAATTTTGTTCAACAGCATAGGCCTGGTTTAGGGTATATGCATCACCACCTAGATTCACTTAAATGGACCTCCACTGGGTATACTGGGAGTTTAAACACTGATTACATACGTAGACACTCATAGAAATATGGTTTCCTCTCTGTCGAGGACTGGAAGAGCAGAGGTATGCTGAGATCATTGCAGAATGAAGGAAAGACAGGGGGTTTGCTTGTATACTTCCCTCTAGAGAGAGGGAAGAAAACCGAAGATGTTAAACTCTTCTTCTTGCAAGTGTTGTCATAGGAAAATAAAGATGACTTGATCTTACTGGTATGTACAGCCAAAACAAAGGTATTTAAAAAAAAATTGGTGCCCCAGACATCTGTTGCAAATAAAAGACAGGGTTCTTGTTCCCTTGTCAGCTCTTCTTTTGAGATACACTGCGTGTTTCTGGTGCAGAAACACCTTCTATGTTTCCTCTGGTCCAGGCTAAAATCTGGCCACCAGCCCACTGCACACAAGAGCAGAAAGTAAACTTGCCTTTTCTCTGAGCTGACACGCTGCAAACCAAGGTGAGCACAGACCGAACAAAAAGCCAGAGGGATCAGAGAGCACCAGTAAAACTCTACCAAACCAAACTGTGGCAAAATACTCCCAATAAAGAGGCAGAGGTGGCCTCCTGTGAGGGAGTGTCAGCACTCAGAGCACTGACCCGGTCAGGCAGAGTTAGGTTAGGCTCAGCTGGGCTCCTTCTGGGGCTTCGGACAGACTGGAGTTGCAGAAGGATTCACCAGCTAACCTGAGCCTCTGCTCCACACCACAGTGAAAGGAAGAGCATGGAGACATCCACATTGCCACCAGCAGCCTCTGGTTTACTTGACCATCCAGACAACCTGGAGCCATTTCTGCAGCTAGGCTGATGTCCAAGCTTCTTCATTCCTTTTCTCTCTCCACTAATAAAATAGCTGGTGTTGGCAATGCTTTCCAGAGAGATTCCCTGGGATCTTCACGTGAAGCGGTGTTTGAGGAGTCAGGTCCTGGCATAAAACACAGTCCACAGAGTAAATCACAAGGTTTATGGAGCTGTGGGAGCTATAACGCTGAGATGTGCTGTCTTTTTAGGCTTTGGACTATGTGGTCTGCGTGAGCGGCCATATGATATCAGTGACTTCAGGAGTCACCCAGCCAGAGTTTTTGAGTCAGAGCCTCTGAATAAAGTTCCTTACCTCACTCAAGGCTCTTAAATGATTCAACTGAGTGAATCATTTGCTCTCAAGCAAATGGATAATTTCTCTCATCAGGGATTCAAGGGTGTCTTGTCTTTCTGTCCGGACTGAAAAGTAATGCTGACCTATTCAAGAAGACAAATAAATTGAGTCAGACAGGAATCTGAACTCCCTCAACAAATCTGAAAAAAAAAAAAAAAAACCAACAAGAAAATCCAACACAAGCAGAAGATGCAGCAAATTAGCTTGCAGATGCCTTTCCAAGTGGTCATGATTCAGAGTTGTTTAACTTCAGTTTTTCCTTCTTCTTCAGCCCATGTTGAAAGAAGTGTGTGCCTCGTGCCTGCAGCCTGTCTACTCCATGGAGCGTGTGGTCACTGACAAAGTCTGTCTGCACCGCTCATGTTTCTGCTGCCAGGTCTGCGGGAGGAAGCTGAGGTGAGTGGTAGGACCCCGGTGCATTTATTTTTAAGGGATATCTAAGTAGTTTCCATCACAATAGTCCAAGGCTAATTCCAATAGGGCAGGCTTCAGGAAATGAGAAAGGGCAGCCAGATTCCCTAATGCAATCTGCCTCTCCATCACTAGAGTCTGAAAACTATTCAACTCAATCTTGTAGACACCTGTGGATCAGAATTCTGCATGGTGGTTCAAGGGTGAGCTGAAAATACAAGAAATATTTAGAATTTGGGAACGCTGAAGTGAAATTTAATTGAAGGAGTCGTTTGGGTACCTCACATGTTCATGGAGTCAGGTAGGTTGGAAGGTACCTCTGGAAGTCTCCACCCAGCCTCCTGCGGGTCTAAGGAGGTAGCTCAGGACCACATTCAGGAGAGGCATGAATGGCTCCAAGGATGGAGATTCCACAGCCTCTCAGCTGGGCCCCCTCTTTCAACACCTGACAACCAATGATAATATTTTTTCTTATACCTCATTGCAATTCCCCATGTTACAACTTGTTCCCATTGCCTCGCATCTGGTCACTGTCCACCTCCAAGAGCACTCCAGCCCTGTCTTCTCTATCACATCCCATAAAATAGACAAACAGAGCAATGATTTCCTCCCTCTTAACCTTCTCCTTAGAAGACCTAGCTAACTCAGCTCTCAGCCTCTCCTCAGATGATGTGTTCCGGGTCCCTGACCATCTTAGTGGCCCTTTGGTGGACTCCTTCCAGTAAGTCCATGGCTTTCTTGCACTGAGGAGTCCAAAACTGGACAAAGTACTCCACATCTGGTCCTACAAGTGCCAAATGCAGAGGAATAGCCACTTTTCCTGACCAGCTGGCTTGGCTCTTGCTAATGCAGCCAAGGATATAGTTGGCCCCTCTACCACAAGGGCACACTGCTGGCTTGTTTTTAGCTTGTCAATCACCAAGACACCACGGTCCTTTTCTGTGAGCCTTCTTGCCATCCTCTTGGCCCCCCAGCTGTACAGACACATTCTCCCACCATGCAGTTGTTGTATCTTGGAAGCCCTGCACAGTTTTACCCATATGGTCCATGCTGTGCATACAGGGAGAGATGAAGTGCTGGTGTGAAGCCTGGCCCATAAATGAGAAAAGGATTAAACATAACCTGGACTACAGCTCCCAGAGGTATTGCAAGGAAATGTTTAATTTTTCATGTTTCAGGGTTTGAAAGAAAAAATCAAACATAACCTCAGAAAACAGACATTGCTTTTGAAAGGTTTCATTCTTCAAACACCTTCCCTTCCCCAACAGTTTCAACTGAAACGTAATTTTGCTGAAAACCTGTCCATCACTGCTACTGCTAATCCTTCCCTCCCACACAGCCTCTAACAGCTATGCCAATGTGTGTTTTCCAGCTTGCAAAACTATGCTGCCCTCCATGGGGTGTTTTACTGCCAAGTCCACTACAAGCAGATGGCTGGAGCTAAAAACAGAAGTGAGACGGAAAGGCTGGAGCACTGGCTAGGAGAACATCAGGTTCAGCCAGTGGCAATGGTAGGCAGAGGTCCACAGCCCCAGGACTCGTATAACAGGACCAAAAAGGAGAATGCAACAAGAGAGAAACCTACATCCTTCAATGTGCGGTGCAGCTTGTGGCAAGCTGAGAACCAGCAAGAGCTGAACAGCAGCTCTGTCCTCTTGGGGAACAAGCTGAGAACAGGCTGGCCACCTTCAGAAACGGCCTTGTTGGCCGTAGATGGAAAAGCTGAAAAGGGAGCATGGTCCTGGAAAAATCCCACACTGAGCCTGCAGACCTACCAGGCTGCGGGGAGCAAGGCAGGCAGGATGATGCTCAGGGGTCAGGACGGGAAACCAGCGGTGGAGGCAGCAGTGGGGAAGGGAAGTTTCTTACCTGGTGTCACCTATACCAAGGAAAGAGAGCAAGTGCATTCCTGGCCCAAGAACAGAGAGCAGAGAGAGGGAGAAAAGGTTGGGGATGGGGACATGCCCAAAGGGAAGCGAGGGGGCAAAGTGTCCCAGCGAGTGGCTGCCATCCAGCAGGGCAAAGCCCAGTTGAAGAGAGGACCTGCCTCTGCCTCCTCCCCTCTAGTCCTGGAGCCTGTGAAATCCCTGCCTCGTGGCTCACTTGTCCACCACACCACACGTCGAAGCACTAAACCCACCAACTGGGTGTACCTGGGGGGCACAGGGGGCTGCATCCTCTCTGCTGCAGAGCTCCCACTGAAGGAAAACGAAGCCTGTGGGTCTCCAAACACACCCAGCGAAGGAGGCACAATTCCTGCAATGACAGATGACAAGCCTGAACTGACCATAGCCACTCCAGCTACCACAGGAGACAAGCATCCTCTTGGAGAGAGAATGAACAGCCCACAGCCCGTCTGTGCGTCAGGAGAGCCCAAAACCAGAAACACCACAAGTATGGAACTAAAAAGTGGAGCTGAGGATGTTGATCCCCCTGAAAGTGAAACTGAACACGAAGACCCCTGTGTCTCCAGAGTGTCAGGAACTCCTTGCCCATCTTCTGTCTCCCTGGAGCAAGGAGGGCTGAGTCCATCACCTGAGATGTCTGAGCTGGTGAATGAGAAATCAGGGGCAAACACCGAGGAGTTCCCTGGGAAACAGATACCAGTAACTTCAGGGGAAAAAATGCAGCCATCCAGCAGAAGTCATTTACCTGGGACTGAGAGCGAAGGGGAGGAATCCAAGAAGACAGAAGAAATGAAACCTGTAAGTACATCGGGGTTTCTGGAAGAATACAATCCTGAGCAAACCTCTCAGGAAAACAAGGCAGAAAAGAGAAGAGTTTCTTCACCTGGTTTGCCAGAGATGACAGGTGACCATAGCGTGTCCTGCCTGCAAGAAACAGAACCTCAGGCCACATGTGGCCCACTGACAACTAACCCTCATGAGGATATTTTGAGACATGATGTAAAATCACCCAGCAAGGATCTTCCAGTATCAGCAGACACATCTCCCAAAGAACTCTGTGACACTTTGCCCTCACGTGATGAAGTCAACAACTCCAAGTTGAAGGGCCCTAGAGAGGTTCTTAGTGGAAACATCTTTCACATTTATGAGCAACCAGCCAAGACATTAGACTCTTCCAAACTGAATATATCCTTGGGGAAATCCGGAGGTCATCCAGTGGGAGAAGAAAAAAAGGATTTGAAACTCCCAGGGGAAAGCACTGTGCATACAACAAGGCCTGATGCCCAGAGCAAAGAGACCAGAAGCAGTCAAGCCTGCAGAGAGATGCTGGGTAAAGGTTTCAGGAAAAACCCCTTCACTACGCTTTTCGGTTCTGAAGACAAAGGCAACACTCTCAGGAAGGAAACTACAACCCAAAGGAAGCCCACTAAGCCCCAGTCAGCCCTTGTCACTTTGTTTGGTTATTCCTCAGAGAAGAAAAAGACTCAACAAGAAAATCCGGCAAGATCTTCAGAACAAACAAATATTGAAGAGAGGCAGGAAAAGCCCCAGGGCCTCCTCAGCTCCTCCAGCCAAGCAAAACAAAAAGCCTCCAAGAACAATCAGCTGCCACAGCCAGGGAAAACGGAGGTCACCCCTAAACGTAACCAGGAGAGCTCTGGAAACTGCTCAGACTCTACTGGGGGCAAGGAGACCGATGTCCTGTTGTTAGATCCTGGTGCAAGCATTTCATGGGAGGATAAACATGAGAGAACTGAACTTGACATTCACGACCAACTGGTTTTAAATAGTCAGGTTCAGCAGCAACAGCACAGCTGTTGGACTTCTCTCATGCCAGCACAGAAAAATCAGAAAGAAGCTGCAGTAACCTCAGAAGGTGGAACAAACCCACTACATCCTCCTCCAGAGCTTATGCCTGCAGCTGATAACAACAACAAACTCATCAGGGAGGGAAATCATCACAATGCTCATCTACTAGAAATTCAGAACTTATTGAGCTTGGATGTCCAGGACACAGTGATAGATGGTGGGATATTTTTTTCACTAGGCAATTCAGAACAGTTTCCTAAGGAAGCTGAGCTTCAGTTAGACAATGTCGATTTTCTAGAGGACAATAACTTGCTCTTTTCTGGAGAGCAAGATTTTCCCATCATGGCAAGTAAAATCACAAATTCAGACTTGCAAAATTCAGAGGCAGAAACTCCACCTTGCTTTGATCCAAATCCTTCAGAACTGCGCCAAGAGATCCCAGCAGAAACAAATGTTCCAACAGTGCTCTGGGACACCTCCAACGTCTCACTTCTTGCTGGACAGGATGAGATTATTAACAGAGACCTGGAAGGGACTCGGAGCTGTGCGCTGCTGCAGCAGTTAGATCCACAGTACCAAGCTCCAAAGGCTGCCAAAGATACATTTGGGTTTGGTCTCAGTGCTGAAGGCTCAACAAACAAACATCTCTCTATGCAGAAGGACAATTTTCCCCCAATGTACATGTTCGCCAGCCACGTTTCTGAAGCCCTTAATCAGGACGTCTTTGATCCTTTCAATATTGATTCAGACAAAATGGGCCAGGAGGCTCCTGAAAAAATGATCAGGAGCAGAAAACTATCAGGAGTTGAAGAAGCTTATGAAAGTCTCTCCTCCGCAGACCCGACTGTGTTAAATGATGGCCTTTTGGACCAGGAGTTCTTTATATAGTTGAAAAAAAAAAAGAAGACAAGAAGCACCCACCCCTGCAGCACAAGTCAGCTGATATGGGATGAACAACAATTCATGAAATACATGTAGAAATCACAAACTCCTTTGGCATGAGACAAATTCAGTTGTGCTGAAGGAGCTAAATTTAAGGTCTCAATCCTGGCCATAGTCGGTGAGTGTTCTGTTCCCAAAAAAGAACATTGCAAGAGCTGGCTTCACTGTGAGGCACTCCCAAGGAGACACAAACCAGCACCCTGTACTCTGCACCTGGATGGGATCTTCTGCATGATCTACTGCCAAGATCCCTCAGAGGATGTCTGCATGACCACTGTCTGCATGGCAGAAGGGAGAGAGACCTCCGAAGAGATCCAACCAGCAAGCAGCCATGAGCAACATGCTAATCCAGAACTAGAAACTCCAATGAGATGAGAATGTCATTATCAGGAAGGAACCGAACCCTTGGCCACAAGCACACAAGTAAAATGCAATGGGCAAAGGCAAAGCTGAGGGGAGCAGGGTGAAGCTTTGTCTCCAAATTAGGTTTAGGTGTCTGCAATAACAGCATTTCAATGTAAACCACTTGTTTAAGCCCAGATCAGAGTCAATGAAGAATTAGGAAGTACAGTAAGTGCAGTCCGGGGAGTGATTCACCCTAAAAGAGACAACAGCATTTGAAAAGCTAACAGCTCTCTGGACTCTATTAACTGTGCTGATCCATCTCTTCTACCTACAGTGCAACCTTGTGTGTCTGTTTCAAACACAGACAACTGCATTAGGACATCCAGAGATGAATCCAACCCAAACCATCATACACCTTTTCACCATATGGCTTGCCTACACTTAATAATAATGATATCTCACTCCCTTCATTATGTTTTTCCTTCAGTAGAATGCAAAATTTCTTCACACAGGAGGTCACCGGCATTAGCCTCATCGTACAATGACAAGCAAAGATAAGTGAAATGACCTTATCAAGGTCACCTGGTGAGAAGGGCAGAGGAGGGAAGGAAACCTGGGTCTCCTGAAGTCTTGGAGCATGGGGACATTGCTTTATCTGCTCTCCCTGTGCGGTCATACTCTGACCCTCCCTGACTACACTGTGTTGCCATAACATAAATGTTATAGGAGTTAACAATTATATTAATGATAAACAAGCTCACTAGAAACCTCAGAGGGTCAAAGCAAGAACACATGTCTTATGGAAAGGATCGTGGAACTTATCACTTCACCTGTTTTAATCTGGGGGAAAAAAAAAAAGGATGAAGATGTTAAAATAATTAATTTTTAAAATAAAATTAAAAAAAAAAAATCTCCCTGCCTCACTAGTGCTGAAATAACTCTGGCTCTGTCAGATCTGCTGGAGGAATAAAGCTGCTTAATGACTGCATCTGCTGCAAAGCAGTGTGTCGGTGCTCTGTGCAGGGAGACTGTTCAATCAACACGAATCAAGGAAAAGAGGGATGTCCTTGAAAATTATATGACTCATTAGATGCTGAAGTTGGTCTCATCGAGGGATGGTGCAAGAGACTTGGGACAGAGATGCTACTATCTCAGAGCCTTGCCTGAAACCTGGTCAAGCTGTGTTTAGAGATGGAGTAAAGAGACCTAAAGGCTTGAAGGGATTAAGCACCTATTTCTGAAGCCAGTGGGAAGGGGGTGGCCAGTTATCCGTGCTAAACACTCTCTGATTGACACCCCAGACCAAGGTGGCACTAGCATATCACAGAATCACAGAATCACAGAATTTTTCAGACTTGGAAGGGACCTCTAGAGATCATCTAGTCCAACTCCCCTGCTAAAGCAGGATTGCCCAGAGCACATTACTCAGGACTGCATCCAGGAGGGTCTTGAAAGTCTCCAGAGAAGGGGACTCCACAGCCCCCCTGGGCAGCCTGTTCCAGTGCTCTGTCACCCTCACCGTAAAGAAGTTTTTCCTCATATTTGATTGGACACCTATGATGACACCTATAAATCTGTCATCTGCCTGTCAGCGCTAATAAAAGGGAAAATGCAGAATCACAGAATCACACAGAATGGTAGGGGTTGGAAGGGACCTCTGGAGATCATCTAGTCCAAGCCCCTGCCAGAGCAGGGTCACCCAGAGCAGGTGGCACAGGAACGCGTCCAGGCAGGTTTGGAATGTCTGAAGAGTTAGAGACTCCACCACCTCTCTGGGCAGCCTGTGCCAGGGCTCTGCCACCCTCAAAGTAAAGAAGTACCTCCTCATGTTTAGGTGGAACTTCCTATGTTGAAGTTCGTGCCCATTGCCCCTTGTCCTGTCGCCGGGCACCCTGAAGCGCCATAGGTGGTGGGTACAAATCCATTCTGGCTGCAATTCACCCCAACATACAGGTGTCCAAATGGGTCTCCAACCACAGTCACTCCTCATGTCCAGAGCTGTGTAAGAGAAAAGCCAAGTCCATAAATCAGTGTGTTAGTGCCTTATTGTCCGCATCAGCCTTCCTCCCCAGGCAATGGTTTTTTTTTCTGAACTACCCTCTTGGATGGTCATTCTCCCTTCCCCCAGTCTTTCACATTTGTACATAGATGTACAGTCTTTCCAGCTGTCCATCCCAGGTCTTCCCTGAGACCTGCTGACTTCTCATGCCCTCTGATAGAGGCTTTTCAATTTTCAAGAGGCTTTGCAAGCATTAGTAATCCACCAGGGCAAAACTGTCAGCCAGAGAGAAATAAGCACAGAAACTCCAGCAGTGGAGCTCCAGGAAACAGAGGTTTGCAGGGCTGACCCAAAATTTGTCCCTGAGAGGTCTCCACCATGCAGGATTGACCCACTCAACCCCAGATGATGAAGACAGTCATAAGAACAATGTCTTTCTATGAGAAGTGTCATCTTAAGCTGACAGAGTTTACAACAGGGGACTGAAGCTTTCCCAGGGCTTTGGAAGAGCCTTTCTGGTGACGTTAGCAGGAACAGCCTCAAGAAGTCACACCTGCATTAGCGCATGAGTCTGCAGTCGTGTCTGAGTCGCCCCCAAGGAGTTTTTGTAGCCAAAATCTGACCTCTTTGCCACAGGAGATGCTGGTGGCTGAGAAGCGGAAGGGAAGACCGTGAGCCAGACACAATGGGGTAAGCTTGAAGACTTCAGCTTGCTGCACACTGATGGAAAAGGCATCTACTCCCTGTTCAGGCTGAACTCCCTGTTCACCAGGACAGGGTCAAAATGCCTCTGCCACAGCAGATCTCCTTGGCCCAGTCATCCCACAACAAGGCCAGAGATGCATTTCAGGTAAAAAGGAACTTCTGGGGGTTTCTTAGCTCAACCTCCTGTTCAAGGCATGCGTCTGAATAGTAGCAAGTCCTCTCATCCAAGGTTGTGGATCCAGAGCTGAGTGAAGTGTTTGGCTGTGTGGTGTGTCCACATGATACATGGTGCAAATTTGCACAACTCTAAGCAACATTTACTCCTCTCTTCCTTTACTCCCAATAGCATCAACCAGTATGACCTCTCTCTCCTACTTCAGCTTAGAGGGTGATGTTTTAAGATCCTATCTTCTACCTCTCTTCCCACTTCCATGAGCACGCCAGTGCCACAGCCACACATGAAACACCAACCCAGACTTGTGTGATCCTTCAGTAACTTTGCTGAAGGTGCAGACATAGTATCTGGGTTGAAAGTGAAGGACAAAGTACTTGAGAAGTGAACAGGTCAGTTTCTAATGACCTGTCCTTATCTGTCTGGTGAAAGCAGCCAGGAGACCTCTGCCAAAGTTCACACCGAATTTCATACACAGGGGCAATCCGGCTTTATAGTTTCCAGGAATAAAAATACAAACCACTCAGGGAGTCTGTCCAGGAGGCAGCTCAGATGTGCAGCAGGAATCAGGTCAATCTGCTTTTCAAGTGACATCAGAACCTCGGGCAAAGCCAAGCTGGTGTCGTTTCTTATCCCCAAATCCCATGTGCTCTGTATGCCTGTGTGCATAACGTGCTTCGTTTTTCTTAAGGGTACTCTCTAAGCCAAATCTATTTTAGGATTCTCCTCAGGAGACTGTAGTTTAGATCTAGTTTTATGACTAACCAGAGTTTCTACATGGGACAAATGAAAACCGACAGCTTGGGACACAGCTGTCAAGACCAAGTCTTCTTGACTACCAGACATATTTCCTGTTCCAGAGGAGAAGTGCTTTTCTGCTTCTCTTTCATGTAGTCTCCAGGATGGCCTATATATCCAGAAAGCCATTAACGAGAGCAGCAGATTTACTCTGGTTTCTTCACCACATTTAGGAAAATTAGCCCTCATTTGCAGAGTCACTTCTTCATGTCTCGGACAAACACCTTGCGCTGCAGAACAGTCCTCCTTCAGGAGGCCTGGGGAAACACTCCAGGCTGGGACAAGAGAAGCTGTATCCATGCTGTCCCCAAGAGTGGCACCTTTGTTCTGGCCCCAGGAACAGGGAGGGACTGGCTAGTGACAAAGTACACCCTGGAGGACTGCAGTATATCATTGCAATGGACAAATGTGCCGATACAAGTGCTCATTTTATCACACCTGATTAGGGGTTTAGTGCTCACATAGCTTAAACATTAATATTTGCCTATTTAAACACTGTGACCTAGTGCAGCCTGGCCACTGAGACAGTCACCATGACTGAATTTGGAGATTTTATAAGTGCTGTGGGGAAGTTTGGACTATATCAGAAATTGCTGGTACTGTTCCTCTCCCTCCCACTGCTTCTTAATCCTTTCCAAATGATTGGCCAAGTGTTCATGGTCGTGGATGTGCCACACCACTGCAACACCAGCTGGATCCGTGCCATCGGCCCCAACCTGACCGAGGAAGAGCAGCTGAACCTCACCCTGCCCCGGGACGCGGACGGAGCGTACGAGCAGTGCTCCATGTACTCGCCGGTGGACTGGGACCTCGACTCCATCGTGGCGTACGGCCTGAATGCCACGGAGAAATGCAACAATGGCTGGGTGTACCCCGCAGCACAACCGCCGTCCCTGCTGACCGAGGTCTGTAATCACCTTTTGACGTGCTAGGGATGTGGAAGGGAAGGGATGGGCATGTTCTGTCCTGTAGTTTGGTAAGCCAATGTTAGCTGTGGTGCAGTCAGGATGAGATTTACACCAGGCACTGGGGGACCTTGGCTCCATCACACAGATCACAGCTGTAATCCTTGGGAGGTTGTTGCAGGAAGACCATGATGTAGATGCCCAGGGAGGCCACGGGCAGAGACAGTGGGGCTGTGAGTCCAGCGTGTGCTCTGCCCACCATCTCTCTCCTTTCCAATGTCTCCTTGAACCCATGATGTATCTTGCCTTGAGGGACCTTTTGGGTCTCCCTGCCACAGTTTCCCTTAATCTTCACCCTGGTTCTCCTCATATCACCTTATCTGTGGAAGATATCTTCAAGGACTCGTTATTGATAGTTCTGTGACCTCCAGAGACCTTCAGGGCTGCAAGAAGACATTCTATGGGCTATGCAGTTGAGCAAAGGCTCTGTCTGTCAGCATCCTCAACTTCTCCCTCCCTCAACCTCTGCTCCTCTCTCACCTTCCCTCATTCCTCCCTTCTTCCTTCTTCCCTCCCTCCCCTGGCATTTGCAAAGGCTCCTTGGGGTCCCTTTGTGAAATGTGTCCATTTCACAGACAGCTTCTCTAGAGGGTCCTCAGTAGCTACTGCACCCTTTCCCACTCCTATGCCAGTCCTCCTTTACCAGAGAAAACACTGGTCTCCTGCCCTCCTCCTCCTCCTTCCGCCCTGCCCTGTCTTTGCAGTTGGAGAAGCAAGCTGCTGGGACTCTTATCCCAAGGTCCCACTTTAAAAAAAACCTGCCAACCAGGAGACTCCCTTGGGGATTCCTGGGCTGGAGAGGTGTCTTGCAGGTCCCAGTGCTCAGGATATGTATACCATGATGAAGTGGCAGGTTGAGCACCTCATACACCTGTCCCATCTCTGACATGTGTGCTACGTGTACACCATGGAGGCTTATGTCCTTGGGGGTGGGTTCTCTGCTCCCAGGGGCTTGAGCGAGACCTTGGGCACCTAAGTCCAGGGTCAACCATGGACCAGAAGGGCTGCCCACACTCAGAAAGCAGATGGGGTCTGTCGAGAACAAAAGCATCTGTGTTTCCTTCCTCCAGTTTGACCTGGTGTGCGACAGGAAGGACCTGACCGACATCTCCCAGTCCGTCTACATGGTGGGGCTTCTCCTAGGATCCATAATCTTTGGAACACTAAGTGACAGGTGAGGAAACACAGCCACCTTCCCAGAGTTATTGCCTGGCACCCAGGGACAGCCCAGCTGAGAGTTCAGGATGTTCATGCATTGAGCGTGAAATACTCTCTCCACAGGACTCGGTCCCCTTGGCTGAGCAAGGGCATCTGGGGCCACCTGACATGTCTGTAGATGTCTGAGGGTTGAAAAGAGAGGGAGGCAGATACAGCTTTGTCGGGGGGTGCTTCAGGAATCACAGGTGAGACACCTCAACTGGTGTCTCAGCTACCCAAGGGTGTCCCTAGGAATCCCAGAAACTTACGTTTGGGCACGGAGTTGGACCCACATTCAGCTGAGGTAACCAAATGATGTACACCTGCTTCCCACGACTCTGCTAAGCTCATGGTGACACAAACCAAAGTCCGCAGCTCCCTACATGACACAGACACACAGGGGACATGGAAGGGAGAAGAGCACAGCATGTGTACACAGTCTCTCACAGGGGAACCAGCACTACAGTCCATTTCAGTCCAATCCTCACTGCTCTCAAAAGAGGGGACATGGAGCCCCGTCAAGGGATGGTTCCTTTACCAGCAACTCTTTTTGCCATTGCTAGCACCGCAATGGGTCAGAAGTGGAGATACTGCTTTTCCTGATGGTTACTTCCTGGGATGTATAAAGGAGCTTTGTTCACATGGGTGTCAAATCTTCTCTGGTGTGAACAGTTTCCAAATTGCTGTGTATTGCACCTGGGCTTTTCCCCATCCCCATGAGGTCTTTCCAAATATCAACTGTGTCTCCTGTCTTTCTTCACAGGATCGGCCGTCGGCCAGTCTTTCTGATCTCCATCTTCCTCCAGGGCTTGTTTGGTGTAGGACTTGCCTTTGTGCCCGATTTCTATGTGTACATGGCCTTCAGGTGTGTCACAGGTGCTTCGGTGTCAGGAATGCTCATTACTGACTTGTCCTTGGGTGAGTAGGATGCCCTTACCATGAGGCAGACAGAAATGGCCTCACAAGATGCAATAACAAAAGATAACTTTGCCTGTTCAGAAAAGGGTGACCCTGAAACTTTGTTATTCTTCTAGCTACGGAATGGGTTGGTGCCTCCTACCGGACAAAGGCAGTGGTTATTTCTCACTGCTTTGCCGCCATCGGACAGATGCTTTTGGCTGGCTTGAGTTACGGTATTCGCAACTGGAGGCTGCTGGAGATTGCAGGATCTGCTCCATTGTTTGCCCTTTTCTTCTACATCTGGTAAGCAGGAGCGGGGCAGAGCTTCTTGCAGACATGACAGCAGTGGGTGTGAGGGGTGGCAGTGAGGAGGCAGCAGCTCCGGAGCAGGCTGGGTCTTTCCCGTAAGAGTACAGATGCTGGAGGAACTTCTGCAGAGCTCAGCACATCTCCCTGGGGCACGGGACTCCGGAGAGCGGCAGCTGCTTTGCTTCAGGTCTTCAAATGTGGCCTCTGGGGCCTAAACATAGGCCTGGAAAACCTGACCTGGGGGGTTTCTCAGACCTATCCATCACCCGTGATGCTGGACGTGGTTGTAGGGATATGGGCTGTGAGGAAACTCAGCAGGTCACAGCGGTATCTCCTGATTTCGTCTCCTCGGCAGGGTGATACCAGAATCAGCTCGGTGGCTGGTGACAAAAGGCAGAATAGAAGAAGCTAAGAAAGTCCTTCAGAAGGCAGCGTCCATCAACAAGCGCACCATCCCACCAGGACTCCTGGAGCAGGTACCAATAATGGCACGCACAACTGCTGCTTGTCTTCAGGGACTTTCCTCTGTGCTTGGGTTTGTAGCAGCCCCTGGAGCTGAGCTCATCTGATAAACATCTTTCCATGCCTGCTGGGGATGGTTTGGGGATGGCCTGTGGGTGACTCCGGCTCCAGCTGCGTTGTACCAGAAACAAGGCCAAGGAAGAGGCAGAGCTTCTGCTGAGGCTCAGCCTGGAGCTTTCTGGAGTCCACCTTGGGATATGGAAAGGACTCAAATGCTTCGCTGGCTTTTCTTCTGTGAGCGTTTCAGGAGCACTGAGGATGAGCCCCAGGTCTCTCTTTAGTTTCTGGTTTTCCATGCATAAATGCCTGAAGGGTTACCTCCTTGCCTACCTCAAAGTCCCTCCACTGGGGAAATGTCTATCCCAAGGAACCTTAGTCACCAAACTAGTGCGTTGGGCACCCAGAGCAGATGTAGGAGCCCAGCCCCAGAGCACTTTGGGCTCACAAGCCCGTCCCGCTGAGGCTTTCCTTTGACTGCAGATGGAAAGGGAGCGAGCCATGGGTTTCCTTTGCCTGGTTTGACTCTTTGGCTTTCTGCATTTTCAAGTTGAAGCCTGAGACAAAGACCAAGCCTGGAAGTGTTCTGGATCTCTTTCGGAAGAAACAGCTCCGCAAGGTGACTTTAATCATGTCGTGCACCTGGTAAGACATCCCCTGGTTCCCTTTTTCCAAACTTGTACATGAAGAAAAGAAGGGATTGAGGGTTGACAAGAACTGTAAGTTCACTTCGTGTGATTTTTGGCATCATGTTTATGTATATGTGTTCTTCTGTTCCCTTTCCGTCTCCCCATACTGGACCAGATTTACCATGTCTGGGCTTGGGGTGGAGCTGATTACTCAAGCTGCTGATGGTTTTATGAGAAAAGCTGGAGTAAATCCAGCTTTGGGCAATCCCTGGGCCTTGGAGTAGTTTTGTGCCCCCCTAGAAGTTCTGGGGGCAGTGTAATAGTTGCTGACCATATGGGGATCTATACTGCTTTATCTCATATAACTACATCCCACAGAATTGTCACAGGTGGTGACTAGAAGCAAAACAGAGATTGATGGGTGTTTAAATAAGTCGTGTGCGGTCTAACCACCCTGATTTTTGAGGATAAACCTGTGGAAAATCCATCTGGTTACATGTTCTATTCCATTTTACTTGAATTTCAGGTTTGCAGACAGCCTTGTCTACTATGGGCTGAGCCTTAACGTGACAAGTTTTGGTCTGGACATCTACATGACACAGCTTGTCTTTGGGATAGTGGAGTTACCAGGTCGACTCTCCTGCATTTTCCTGCTGCAGTGGTTTGGGAGGAAGAAATCCCAAGCTGTTCTTCTGCTGCTCTCTGGCCTGATGTGTCTTATCATCACTGCCATCCCTGAAGGTGAACAACCTCTTCCCAACCCAAGAGCACAGCTGGGTAGAGCCCCAGCCAGCTCCATCCTGGGTCAGATCCCGTCCTCCCAGCCCGGCTGTGCAGACCCACGCTGGCTTTCAGGGGCTGAGCTGCCTCAGGTGCCGCAGCCCAACCCCTTGGTTGCCCTGCACTCCCAATGTGCTGGCTTCCCCTCTGTATGACTTTCTTCTCCTTCAGAGGTATGCCTGGTCCTTCCACAGCTCCTGGCCTTTGGCAGGCAGTGTCCATTACACACCACCACCCACTAGACACCACCACCTCCTCTCTCTGCATAGCAGAAGAGACCTTCTAAAAGCTGCCGTCTCTCACTTCTTTCGATGAATGGGAAAAGCAAATGCTCCCCCACTTATCTGTTTCTACCTCCACATTGCTGCAGTCCATGCCCTCACCCCTGCTGATAGTACTGAGTAAGGCTGAAACAAAGAGAGGGGCTGCACGATGCTTTCAAGCTCATGGATGAGGTATTTCCAACCGAGCACTCCCCAAAGAACTGTGGTAGCTCAGAGGCCCACTCTAGTTGCAGATTTAGGAAATGCCCAAGGCCTCAGGAGAAATCTGGGTTCTCTTTGCCAGTTATCCAGAGGGTATTTTCCAGGACAGGGTGCACGGGGAACAAATTCCAATGGGTTAGGTGGCAGATTTGCTTGAAAAATCTGTTTGAAAGGGCTGTCCTCAGAAATCCCACTGCAGAGATCTTTGGTCCCAACTGAACCTTCTCCATGGAGGTCACAGTGGTGATCACGTCTCCTCCCCTCAGACCAGCATGTAGTGATCACCGTCTTGGCCACCATTGGCAAATTTATGGCCACGGCCTCCTTCTCCACCTCCTACGTCTACTCCGCAGAGCTCTTCCCCACCGTCATCAGGTGAGATCTCCCCACACATCGGGGCTTCATTCCACCATGGCGGGTGGCAGTGGTGGGGCAAGAGCCTGGTTGTCCCCATGGCTGCACTCAGTCCCATGGTGGCCCAGGGGATGCCGAGCTCTGCCTGTGCCTCTCACTGATCCTTGCTCCCCAGGCAGACCGGCGTGGGGCTGTGCTCGATGTCAGCCCGGGTGTCAGGGATTGTGACCCCACTGATTGGCCTCCTGACCCAGTACCACCGGGCCATCCCCATGGCCATCTTCGGGAGTGTCCCCGTGGTGGTGGGGCTTCTCTGCTTCCTGCTGCCCGAGACCTGTGGAGTCGACCTGGCAGACAATACAGGGGCAGCCACCACACAGCTGAGGTGGGTACCTGCAGCTCTGAATTTAAGGCAAAAAAAAAAAATTCAAAGGTGCAAATTTAAGCCAACAAGAAATGTATCAGAAACCAGGATGGAAAAAATATTTTCTCTTCCTCTTTCCTTCTTGTTTTCAGCAGCAGCACACTGGAAAATTTGTCCAAGAGAGACACTGTGAGCGTGGAGTAAACTCAGAGGACATGTACAGAGGCTCGGAGAGCAAGTTATGAATGGTCAGGTGTAAACTAAATGCCCAATCTGAACCTATATTTCCTGAAGCAGACCAGTGAGGCATTGCTGTCTGGAAACTGGTCTTTCAGATGATCAACAAAATACTCGTGGTCAGAAGGAGAGATCTGTGTCGCTCTGCGTTTGGAAAAGATGCACTTCGAACCCCTCCTGAAACCCAGTCTGTTACGCCTGGCTGCGCGAGTCCCCCCCGACGTGTTTCCCGGTCCTTTGCAAACTGGTACCCGTGGAACCATCCCTGTCGTGTTTTACAGCAATAACCGATTGCCAGTAGAGTGGTAGTACTGGGCAAGCGAGCGCCGGGCTGCGTCCCTCCTGCACTAATCGCTTGGGTCGTCGGCCTTCTCCTCGGTCCAAGCCTCGACGTTTGATCAGGATGTCACTGAAACCCCGTCACACACATATTTAGCTTCTATTTCTATGTGGTGTTGAATTGGAGTTTCTACATGAATAATATAAATTATACTCTGCGTTTGATAAGAGACACTTGTAATGCAATATGTGAATAATAAATGGTGTTGATGATTTTTTTTGTTTGTTTCCTACTGTTTCACAGTTGGCCTTTGTAACTGCCATTGGCTCTGGAGTGTTTTCTACACAGAAGTTGTGAGCCTGTAATTTAACACACAGATGGAAACGTGTTTGGTTTCCATCAGCCACAAGCAATGCAGAAACAGAGTGTTAAAGCAGAGTGATTGAGTTCAATCAGAACTTTTTTTTTATTTCCAAGCCTCCTGATGAACAATCTATATTTATTTTCTCTTATGAGCAGCTGTGGAAGATTCCTGAATCGTGCCGTATATGCTGCAATTCAACGTCACTTAAACTGAGTGGGCATCTGGAGGGCTTTCCCCAGACATGGTCAGCCTTTAACAGTGACCTTGGTTGGCTGCTGCCAGCTCAGCCACAACATTTTAGAGTCATGTCACGTAAAAAAAAGAGAAGGGTGGCCTCCTCTGCTGCTTCACTTGTTTGCAACAGGGAGTGTATTCGGCACCCTTCCACTAAACTATCTCCTCAAACCACAGCATTGCATTACCCTTGGTCCAAGGAGAAGGCTGGTCACTCAGGTTTGTAACATCCTTTTGTTTACAATTGCTTATGATGTTTTGAAGGCCACACATGCCTGGAGGTGATATGCATTTTGTACTTTGGCTTTGGTGCACAAGATTGCACCAAATTGCAAAGTTTCACATGGAACCTGGCCATGGCTGGAGATGGGGCAGGGCATTTTCAGGATCTGGGCTTTGGCGCTGGCTCACTGGACAGAGTCATGAGAGCAGAATTAATGCTGCTTCTCCTCACCTTCTCGGCCATTCCCTGCTGTGTCCCTTTCTGCAGGCTTTGCTCTGGTCATGAACGTGGGGCCTTCCCAACGTGGGGGCAGGAGGAGGAAGAGATGTCCCTGCCCATGGCAGGGGGGTTGGAACTAGGTGATCTTTACCTGACAATTCTATGATTCTATGATTCTAACCTAAATCTACTCTCTTTCAGTTTGAGGCCGTTACCCCATGTCCTGTCATAACACTCCCTGATAAGGAGTCCTTCCCCATCTCTCCTGTAGCCCCTTTAGGTACTGGAAGGGGCTCTGAGGTCTCCCTGGAGCCTTCTCTTCTACAGACTGAACAACTACAACTCTCTCAGCCTGTCTTCATAGCAGAGGTGCTCCAGTCCCCTGATCATCTTCATGGCCCTCCTCTGCACCTGCTCCAACAGGTCCATGTCCTTCTTGTGTTGAGGACTCCAGAGCTGCACACAGTACTCCAGGTGGGGTCTCACCAGAGCAGAGCAGAGGGGCAGAATCCCCTCCCTCCTGGGGGGGGACCTGCTGGACACGCTTCTTTTGATGCAGCCCTGGATGCGGTTGGCTTTCTGGGCTGCAAGCGCACATTGCCTGCTCATGTTGAGCTTCTCGTCCACCAGCACCCCCAAGTCCTTCTACTCAGGGCTGCTTTTAAGCCACTCCCTGCCCAACCTGTATTTGTGCCTGGGATTGCCATGACCCAGGTGCAGGACCTTGTACTTGGTCTTGATGAACTTCATGAGTTTGCACAGGCCCACCTCTCCAGCCTGTCAAGGTCCCTCTGGATGGCATCCCCTCCCTCCAGCATGTCAGCTGCCCCACACAGCTTGGTGTCATCAGCAAACTTGCTGAGGGTGCACTCAATCCCACTGTCCATGTCACTGACAAAGATGTTAAACAGCACTGGTCCCAGTACTGACCCCTGAGGAACGTCACTCGTCACCAGTTTCCATGTGGACATTGAGCGGTTGACTGCAACCCTTTGAGTGCAGCCATCTAGTCAGTTCCTTATCCACCGAGTGGTCCATCCATCAAATCCATGCTTTTCCAATTTAGAGACCAGGATATCGTGTGGGACAGTGTCGAACACTTTGTATAAGTCCAGGTAGATGACGCCAGTTGCACTCCCCTTATCTACCAATGCTGTGGCAATCTCATAGAAGGCCACCAAATTTGTCAGGCACGATTTGCCTTTGGTGAAGCCATATTGGCTGTCACCAATCACCTCCTTAGTTTCCATGTGCCTTAGCAGAGTTTCCAGGAGGATCTGCTCCATGATCTTGCCAGGCACAGAGGTGAGACTGACCGGTCTGTAGTTCCCTGGGTCATCCTTTTTTCCCTTTTTGAAAATGGGGCTTATGTTTCCCCTTGATAAGCCACTAAGGTCTTACACCTGCTCTTCCCAGCTAAACCACATTTTGTCCTCACCTTCTTTTCAGCCTGTTAGCTCCCTCCGCTTGACTATGGGTGCATCCTCTTTCCCTTAGTTATCCCTTCAGGTCACCTGAGGCACTTTTTTACACTTTGCCCATAGCCTTATCATGATGAGAGCCCAAACATCCCATTATATGCATGCAAAAGTGAGTTTGCATTCTCACATCTTGTTCCACCATGCCTAGCTCGACTCTGTACTGTGAGCTCTATTTATTACAACGCAGGACTATGTGTAGAGCAAGTACAAACCAGGACACAATGTCTTTAAGGCACAGCAATACCATTGGGCATCCTGCCAGTCCTGCTGGGCTGGGCAAAACATCACGAGTCAAACACGCCAAGGGGAGCTGATCCAGAGTGAGCCCAACCCCCAGCAGAGCGGCCGGTCTCGGTGCAGAGGGTGTTTTCCTGAGGCAGGGCAGTGGAGAGACCCACCAGGAGGTGGCAGCCTTCATGGGAGACGCTGATGAGGTGTGGGCCTTGCCAGAGCAACCGTGACCACCTCCTGCCTATGAAAAGTAGCCAAGGGAACACAGGCAACCAGGAGCGCGGCAAACAGAGTGGGAAAATAGGGTGTGGGGTGGCAGTTTGCACAGAAGGGCATGTGAGAAGGGTGTAGTGACCCTACCACCTTAAGAGGTGAGTTCAATTGGTGGCTGTCACCCTCTCAGAAGGAGAACAGCTGGGGTATCCACCCAGCAGAAAGCCGTGTCCTCTTCACTGGTCAGAAAGGATGTGGCGACCCAGACAGAGCTCCCATGAAAACATGCAGCCATCTGGGTCTTGGACTGCAGGGAGTGCCAGAGCCTTTCACTGGTAGCAGATGGCACTGGTGACAACAGCTGTGTGAGATGGGACCAGATGGATGACCTGCTCAGGCTGGTGGCAGAGCTACGAGAGGTAGTAGAAAGATTAAGGAGCATCAGAGAGTCTAAGAAAAAGACAGACTGGTGGAACCATGCTCTGCCCTCCCTGAGACAGAAATGGGAACAACAAGCAGGAAAAACCCAAGACCAATGGGAATCCTGTATCCTCCCCCTGCCAGGCTGAAGGCAGTAGCTTAAAGGAGAAGAGTGAATGGAGACAAGGACATGGACCTCTTGGGAGTGGGTCCAGAGGAGGGCCACGAAGATGATCCAAGGGCCGGAACACCTCTCCTATGAGGACAGGCTGAGAGAGTTCGGGTTTTTCAGCCTGGAGAAGAGAAGGCTCCGGGGAGACCTTATAGCGGCCTTCCAGTACCTGAAGGGGGCTACAGGAAAGCTGGGGAGGGGCTGTTTGCAAGGGCATGTAGCGATAAGATGAGGGGCGATGGTTTTAAACTAGAGCAGGGTAGGTTTAGATTAGACATTAGGAAGAAGTTCTTTACACTGAGGGTGGTGAGACACTGGAACAGGTTGCCCAGAGAAGTGGTGGAGGCCCCATCCGTGGAGACATTCAAGGCCAGGCTTGATGAGGCTCTGAGCAACCTGATCTAGTTGAAGATGGCCCTGCTTAATGTGGGGGGGTTGGACTAGATGAGCTTTAAAGGTCCCTTCCAACCCAACACGTTCGATGATTCTATGGTTCTAAGTCCACACTCAGGGCAGCAGGTGAAGCCCCTCCTTGCCCACGCCGCCTTCCCAGGTGCCTCTGTACAACAGGTACAAGGCTTTGGATGTGAATGGCCAGTCAATGGATGACGGTCCGTCTTCACCAGAGGTGCTGCCAAGGTCAGAAAGGCCTACTCCCTGCATCACGACCACCTCCACAAGGAACAAAAGGTGGGCTATAGTTGTAGGTGACTCCCTTCTGAGGGGAACAGAGGGTCCAATATGTTGGGCAGACTTCCCTCGTTGGGAAGTCTGCTGCCTCCCTGGGGCCTGGGTTAAGGACACCACTAGGAAACTTCCCAGCCTGGTACAGCCCTTGGACTATTACCCATTGCTGCTCCTCCATGTAGGTGGTGACGAAGCCACAATGTGTAGTCCAAGGGGGACCAAAAGAGACTACAGGGCATTGGGATGGCTGGTAAGGGAATCCAGAGCACGAGTTATTTTTACCTCTCTCCTTCCAGTTGCAGGCAGCAACATTGGAAGAAACAGATGAGCCCGGTCTACTAATACATGGCTCCGTGGCTGCTGTCACCAACATAATTTTGTCTTGTTCGATAACGGGAGGGCCTACACGGTGCTAGGCCATCAGATCCCATCAGATGGGATTCACCTTTCTGAAAGGGGGAAGAGGGTCTTTGCTCACAAGCTGGCAGGGCTCATTGACAGAGCTTTAAACCAGGCTTGAGGGGGGCAATATCAGGCTTGGCCGTGACAAGCTGCGGGACAACAGGCAATAGTTAGAGGGATGTTGTGCTAGCGAGGGCCTGCAGCCTGTTGCTGTGAGAAATGCTGGTTACACTGCAGCACACCTGAAGTCTTACAGAGACGAGCCAGGAGCTCCTGAGGTAATGGGAGCCACCAGGGAAACACCGGTGAAATTGCCCAAAGGAACTGAGGGGTGTTCCTCTAAGAAGGTGACACAGCCGACAAACCAGCTGACGTGCTTCTACACCAATGTACACAGCATGGGCAACAAACAGGAGGAGCTGGAAGCCACCGTGCTGCTAGAAAGCTACGACCTACTTGCCATTACTGAGACCTGGTGGGACAAATCCCATGACTGGAGTGTGGCTATCCATGGCTACAGGCTGTTCAGAAGGGACAGACGAGGAAGGAGGGGCAGAGGCGTTACCCTCTACATCAAGAAATGGATAGGGTGTTAAGAGCTGCCTCTGAAGAATAGCCATGATCCCATCCCTGGAAACATCCCAGGTCATGTTGGACGAGGCTCTGAGCAACCAGATCTATTTGAAGATGTCCCTGACTATTGCAAGGGGGGTGGGATAGATGACCTTTAAAGGTCCCTTACAACCCAAACTATTCTATGATTCTATGATTAAACTGTTCAAGTGCTCTTCAACCAAAAGTGCACCGTCCAGTGGTCTTCAAACTAACCGGGTGCAGTGGACTAGATAAGAGCAGACAGAATGGATCTTCAGCCTACTGGAGCCATGAATGAGATAGAAGCCGAAGTACATCAGATGTGTCTGGACTCCTTTATTTTTGAAGTGAGCTGAAACAAAGAGTCTCAGAGCAGATTTCCTAAAAGGAGCCACGGTTCTCTCGGTAACTGTGCAGTTTGTTCCAAGCTCTTCCCTCAGCCTTTACCCTTCAAGACCTTATTTTCCATAAAGCCTGAAGGACACAGCCTTTAGCCTGTGCCAAGGAAAGAAGGCCTTCGGGCAAAGGACAGAGCTCCTCTATGCTCAGGGCCACTGAACAGGAGCACCACAGCAAATCCCTTGAAAGGCAGTGCCAGAGAGAAGATGGCACCACAGGCAGCCCCTCCTGGTGGGGCACTGTCGCACATCACTGATTTTATCCAAAGCTCTGTCTTCATCAAACTGCATATCCATGAGATACATTGGAAAACGTGCAGGCAGGACAACAGGGAGAAGAAATAAAAGTCTCCTTTAAAAAATTCTTGACACTACCAGAAAATAGCTTTTGAACTGTTCACAGTCAAAGCTGTCACACCACCACTGGAAGAAGAAAGTTGTCTTGAGGGAAAGGAGATAAGGGGAGGTCAAGCACAGGAAAAGAACGTGAGTTTTTCTCATAGTGTAAGACAAAAGTGGTCATAAACCATTTAAAGACAGAGATGGACATAGCAATAGAATAGAACAGATTAGAACAGTTCCCAGAAAGATTTGCATTTTCTTCTAAGAGGCCAACTGCCACAACGTCTCTCAGTTTCCTGGAACAGACAAATTGATGTGGTCCTACACCACAGCCGGACAGCACAATTTTCGGTGCACAAAGCACCACGACATGCTTTCATTCAAAGCCACCAGCACGAAGGCGAAGATTTTGCTGTGTTAGACATCTTTGCTCACTGCTTGCTGTTTCTTTCGTTGCACCTTTTTTTTCTCACTCAGCTGAGTGTCTCAAATTTTAAAAAACAATTTAAAGGAGTGTTTTCCAGAGAGGATGAGAAGACCATGCCAGACAGTCAAGGGAAATCACTCCTTCTTGCAAGTGTGAGATTGAGACTGTTTTCAGTGCTGCATCTGCTCTGGCTTTCTCTTCAGTGAGCTCAGTACTCCTTTGCAAGTCTATTCAGTGCTTTAGCAGGTGTCTCACTCAGACAAAGTTCACAATCTCACATTCCGGAAGATGGGACAGAAAAGACGAAGAGAAAATGTTTGCATCTACCCTGGTTTCCGATTTCTTTCTTTGTTTCCTTAAATGAAAAGCATCGGGTTTTCTCCACCGAGGGCACTGTTGAGCACCAGAGACAGCATGCAGTGCCCGAGGACAAGCTATAGAGGGAGGTACAGGAAGGCAAAAAAGAAAAGGAAAGACAAGAACTGGCAGTGACAGCTTGAGAAGTGATGGTGTCCTGCAAATGGAGACCCTGCATGTCCTCAGTGCCAGCACAGCACTAGGTGGCCTTTAATTACAGCCGTTTGCAGGCCCAGCTAGAAGTAAGTGGTCTTCATGTAGTCCTTGTCTTGGCCACCGTCTTTTCCTTTCATATGTCCATTTTCAGAGACGCTGTTGGCATTTTCACAGACCTAATGAAAGGGAAAAGAGTTAAAAAGCAAAAAAAAAGACCTGTTATGAGCTGATGGCAGCCTCCTCCGAGCCATGCAACCTTCGGCAACCTGGCATCCCATTCACCACGCGCTCTCTGGGCCCCCATGGACGCCCTTCTCCCAGCAGGGCAACAAAAGTATCAGGGCGCAATTCCGTCCGGTCCCATGGGCAATGGGGTGCTGGGAGCTACATGAGGCCAAAAGCCAGAGGACATGGCTACAAGGCACCAGTCATTCCCAGGGGAGGGCAGAGCGAGGCAAGGGAAGCACTGGCTGTTCCTGGAGTCCTTCCATCCCATGGCCATGAATGAAGGGATGACCACCATGGGCAGGGTTATGGGGGCTCCTCCCTGGCCCCTGCAGTGGGGCAGCCCCACTCCCTGCCCTCCCACCACTGTAAGCCCTCAAAGACACCCCCAGCCCCAGCCCATGCTATGCTGACGGCCTCCCACAGCACTGGCAGCCCGTGTCCCTGCCCAGGAGGCAGAACAGGCGCCATGGGGTACCCACCTCAACTGGAGGGCAGCCATCCCCTGTGTCGTCCGCCAGGTCAACGCCACAGGTCTCGGGCAGCAGGAAGCAGAACAGCCCTCCCACCATGGGGACACTCCCGAAGATGGCCATGGGGATGGCCCGGTGGTACTGGGTCAGGAGGCCGATAAGCGGGGCCATGATCCCCGCTACCCGGGCCAACATTGAGCACAGCCCCACGCCGGTCTGCCTGGGGAAGCGAGGGGCAGTGGGAGGCACAGGCAGAGCTCGGCATCCCCTGGGCCACCATGGGACTGAGTGCAGCCATGGGGACAACCAGGCTCTTGCCCCACCACTGCCACCCACCATGGCAGAAGGAAGCCCCGATGTGTGGGGAGATCTCACCTGATGACGGTGGGGAAGAGCTCTGCAGAGTAGACGTAGGAGGTGGAGAAGGAGGCAGAGGCAGTAAATTTGCCAATGGTGGCCAGGACGGTGGTCACCATGGGCTGGTCTGAGGGGAGGAGAAGAGACCGCTGCTATGGGATGAGGGAGGGCCCAGCACCACTCGGGGAGGGAGGCCGGGAATGCATGGCGACAGCTGTGTCGCCTACAGGGAGCCATCGCCTCTGAACAGTGCTTCAATGAGGACCAAGGAACAGCTCTGGCCTGGGGGCCACCTTCAGCGCACTTTACATCTCACTTCCCCATGTATTAATTTTCACAGAGGACAACTCCGCTAACAGGGGGCCTACCAGGCTCAGTCCTACCCTCTCCTGTTGCAATTGGCAAGCAAAAGTTTGCTGATCAGAATAGGCCTTGGAGAGTTAACCAAGTCCCTTGTGGCCGTGGCACCAGAATCAGCTCAAGCCCTGAGAGGTGTGAGTCAGCCTGGCTGGGAGGACAGGACCTCCACCAGCAAGGGAAGGGTTGGGGCTCTGTGCTTCCCTGTCCCAGAGGTTGTCCTCTCAGTATGAGAAGAGGTGTTCACCTTCAGGGATGCCAGTGATGATCAGACACACCAGGCCACTCAGCAGCAAGAGAACAGCCTGGGTTTTCTTCCTCCCGAACCACTGCAATAAGAAGATACAACCAACACGGGCTGGGATTTCCACTGCTCCAAACGCAAGCTGTGTCAGGTAGATGTCCAGACCGAAATTTGTCACGTTCAGACTCAACCCATAGTAGACCAGGCTGTTCACAAACCTGAAAGCCAGGCAAGGCGGCACTGAGAATACCTATTGGCCATGAGCAAATACAATATCGATCTCCAGTGACAACATTTTTACCAAGCCACATGATTTCCAAAGGGACATAAAACCAGACGAATACCACAGGACAGCCAAAGCTGGGATGGCTGTAACCTTTCCCAAAAACCACATGCCATCTAGAATAGCCAGAAACAGAAACACCCATCAATAACACCCAAAAAACACAAGGTGAATTTACAATTATGACTAACCAACAATCCCTTCTTTTCTTCATCTACAAGTTTGGAAAGAGGGAACCAGAGGATGTCTTACCAGGTGCACGACATGATTAAAGTCACCTTGCGGAGCTGTTTCTTCCGAAAGAGATCCAGAACACTTCCAGGCTTGGTCTTTGTCTCAGGCTTCAACTTGAAAATGCAGAAAGCCAAAGAGTCAAACCAGGCAAAGGAAACCCATGGCTCACTCCCTTTCCATCTGCAGTCAAAGGAAAGCCTCAGCGGGATGGGCTTGTGAGGCCAAAGTGCTCTGGGGCTGGGCTCCTACATCTGTTCTGGGTGCCCAACGCACGAGTTTGGTGACTAAGGTTCCTTGGGATAGACATTTCCCCAGTGGAGGGACTTTGAGGTAGGCAAGGAGGTAACCCTTCAGGCATTTATGCATGGAAAACCAGAAACTAAAGAGAGACCTGGGGCTCATCCTCAGTGCTCCTGAAACGCTCACAGAAGAAAAGCCAGGGAAGCATTTGAGTCCTTTCCATATCCCAAGGTGGACTCCAGAAAGCTCCAGGCTGAGCCTCAGCAGAAGCTCTGCCTCTTCCTTGGCCTTGTTTCTGGTACAACGCAGCTGGAGCCGGAGTCACCCACAGGCCATCCCCAAACCATCCCCAGCAGGCATGGAAAGATGTTTATCAGATGAGCTCAGCTCCAGGGGCTGCTACAAACCCAAGCACAGAGGAAAGTCCCTGAAGACAAGCAGCAGTTGTGCGTGCCATTATTGGTACCTGCTCCAGGAGTCCTGGTGGGATGGTGCGCTTGTTGATGGACGCTGCCTTCTGAAGGACTTTCTTAGCTTCTTCTATTCTGCCTTTTGTCACCAGCCACCGAGCTGATTCTGGTATCACCCTGCCGAGGAGACGAAATCAGGAGATACCGCTGTGATCTGCTGAGTTTCCTCACAGCCCATATCCCTACAACCACGTCCAGCATCACGGGTGATGGATAGGTCTGAGAAACTCCCCAGGTCAGGTTTTCCAGGCCTATGTTTAGGCCCCAGAGGCCACATTTGAAGACCTGAAGCAAAGCAGCTGCCGCTCTCTGGAGTCCCGTGCCCCAGGGAGATGTGCTGAGCTCTGCAGAAGTTCCTCCAGCATCCGTACTCTTACGGGAAAGACCCAACCTGCTCCAGAGCTGCTGCCTCCTCACTGCCACCCCTCACACCCACTGCTGTCATGTCTGCAAGAAGCTCTGCCCCGCTCCTGCTTACCAGATGTAGAAGAAAAGGGCAAACATTGGAGCAGATCCTGCAATCTCCAGCAGCCTCCAGTTGCGAATACCGTAACTCAAGCCAGCCAAAAGCATCTGTCCGATGGCGAAACAGCAGTGAGAAATAAGCACTGCCTTTGGCCGGTAGGAGGCACCAACCCATTCTGTGGCTGAAAAGACGAATGAAGTTTCAGAGTCACCCATGCAAATTACTTCCCCTGACACCAACAGGGTGTTTCCCCTGGAGAAGAGCTCTCCAGGAGGCTAGGAGAGGAGGCCAGCTGTCAGAGCTCTGGCATCAGTCACACATGTAAGTCACCAGTGTTCCATGAGATGCATCGCCTCTCTTTGTCCTGGTCCTGTGCAAGAGGACATGAAGCTGAGGTACGTTAGCACTGTCCTGTCAGCATCCACAGAGCCCCTCACTGGGGCAGAGCTGGGGCCCAAATCAATCATGTCCCAGAGCCATGGGGCTCGCATTGACCTCCTGAGCTGGGAGGCTGTCCCCTTGCCCTCTTCTGGGCACTGGCATGGGACAGATGCTCCCCATGGCTCTCGCTCAGCATTGGGGAGATGCCATACTGCCAAAGGGCAGTGCAGAGCAAGACCTGTCCTCACCGCAGTGTGTTTCAAGTCATACGTGGTGACTTTTTATTTCTTTGCAGAGCTCTCCTATTGCATCTTGAGAGGCCACATCTGTCTGCCTACTCACCTAAGGACAGTATCGTCATGGTGATCCCTGACACTGAAGCCCCCACGACACACCTGAAGGCCATGTACACATAGAAATGGGGCACAAAGGCAATTCCTACGCCAAACAAGCCCTGGAGGAAGATGGAGATCAGAATGACTGGCCGGCGGCCGATCCTGGGGAGGAAGAAGGAAGACACGGTTGGTATCTGAGGAGACCCCAGGGAGATGGGGAAGAGCCCAGCAGGTTACACAGTGATTGCGTCGCCCCATCTTGAGGGTGATAAGGCTCAGACTAGACCCTGAGTTGACAGGTGAAGGACCCTGCACACACTCTGTGCCCTTCTCCCTTCCACCCACTGTGTGGCCATGTCCTCATGGCACCTGAGGACTTTGATCAGGCTCCCTACTAGTGAGGAGCAGTGACATAAAGCCCAGGGTGCAGAGCCCAGCCAGGCTGGGAGCTGCGCGTCGCTCTGCGCACCACCAGCTTTGCACAGACCCTGGACGGGGGGTTGTGTCTCCTCACCTGTCACTTAGTGGCCCAAAGATCAGGGATCCTAGGAACAGCCCCGACATGTAGATGGACTGGGAGATGTCATTCAGCTCTTTCCTGTCACATACCAGGTCAAACTGGAGGAAGGAAACACAGGTGCTTTTGCTCTCAACAGGCTCCAGATGCTTTCTGATCCCGCTTCCAAGGACGTGAGTCTCCATGGTGTGTACATAGCACACAAGTCAGGGGTGGGAAAAGCCCATGGGGCACTCAGTGGTTCCCCTCTCCTGAGCACTGGGACCTGCAGGACTCCCCCCCCCCCAGCCCGGGAACCCCCAGGAGAGCCTCCTGCTTGGGAAATTTTGCTTAAAGTGAGACTTGGGACAGAAGTCCCAGCAGCTCGCTTCTCCTAGACTGCCTGTCCTCTCTCCCAAAGGAAAAAGGATGAGTGCGACGCATATTCCCGGGCCAAGCAGTTTCCGTTAAAGCGATGTTCTGCAGCTGCCAGCATCCAGAGGGCAACTGTACAAAGAGTCACACAGGGAAGATCAGGTGTAGGAAATACAGAGAGGTCAGAGGGCACTGAAAGAAGTTTAGCTCTGCTCACTGCAGCATTCCTGGTGTTGCTGAAGCCCCTGGTGACAATGAGATCTGTGGCTTTGCAGGCTCTCCTCTCCTCATCAAACCTGGTACCTCCACACAGAGCAAGGAGCGGTGAGGAACTCGATCTGTTTGCGACAACCTTGAGCTGGAGTCTCCACGCTGAGACCCCGAGACAGACACCCCACAGCCGCTCGCCCTGATGGCTCCCCAGCGTGCGTGAGAGCAGAAACCAAGCGCTGAGCTCTGCCTCCTTCCCCTAGCCGGGGTGTCCAAAGCACAAAGCTGTGCACGGGGACAAGTTGGAAGGTTACCCTCAGCCTGCAGAGGGTCAGCTGGGGCAGGTAGAAACCAAAAGGTCCCACCAGGAGTGATTAACCTCTCCACTGGCTCTGCCTGTGGCCCCACGGATATCCATATTGCAGCCTGCCTGCACGCAACCTCTCCAAAACCACCCCTGGGGACTGGGTGGTGGAGCCAAGGTCCCCAAAATGCACCTGCTGTAAGCCTCAGCCCAGCCCACTTGCACAATGGCTGGCATCAACTTCAACAGAACTGCAGGGGAGGGCAGCCATTTGGGTGTCCCTTCCCTCCCACGTCCCTCGCACGTCAAAAGGTGATTACAGACCTCAGTCAGCAGGGACGGCGGTTGTGCTGCGGGGTACACCCAGCCACTGCTGCATTCCTCCGTGGCGTTCAGGCCGTACGCCACGATGGAGTCGAGGTCCCAGTCCACCGGCGAGTACATGGAGCACTGCTCGTACGCCCCGTCCGCGTCCCGGGGCAGGGTGAGGTTCAGCTGCTCTTCCTCGGTCAGGTTGGGGCCGACGGCACGGATCCAGCTGGTGTCGCAGTGATGAGGCAGGTGTGGGACCATAAAAAGTTGGCAAAACTGGTGGAAAGCCACCCCGAGGCAGGGAAACAAGGTGAGCAGCACCAGCCGTTTCTGAAAAGGCCCAAAATCACCAACCGCTTTCAAAATTTCCCCGATGCCTGACATCATTGGCAGCAGAATCTGGAACTGGACAGTGCTGGGACAGACTTTCCAGGGAGCTAGAATTAATGTTTAAACCTAAGATAAGCACTGCAGTTATAGGCAGGCACCACAAACGTGTAAAGACAGGGTGGCCTCAATGCCTGATGTTTTAGGTGTCCTAAGTACACCACGTAATATATTAATCATCCCTGTGCCACCCACGCACACACGGTGCCTGCTGCTGGCTGGAGCAGAGGGACCCCTGTTTCAGGCAACCTGGGTCACCCCCTCTGCCGGGGCCAAGGTGGCATTGACGGGGGAAAAGACTCTTCTCCAAAGCAACTGCAAGCGCTGCATTTGCTGAACTGCTGAGATGGTCCCCAGCAGTTCCTACTCAGGCAAGCAAGGTTCAGAGGGGCCAAGACATCCCAGCACGATGCAGAGGTGGGAAAAACCCAGGGGAATAAAGGGAGGGATGCTGATGGATGGGTAGAGCCGGAGACAAGGAAGGCGGCCCGTTGGCTGTGGTCCCAGGCGACAGGAGATTCCATTTCCTTCATCTTTTGCAGCTTCTTGGTGCAACCACAAGCAAGCCATGCATGGGATGCCCACCCTTCCCACCAGCTCTGGGCCAGGCTGGAAGATGGGGGGGTTATTTGCAGGGAAGGCACACAGGGATGGCATAATTCTGACAGAGGGCAATGTCGCTTGAGGCAGGTTTGGCAAGTCTCATCTCAAACGCCTTCCTGCCTTAAAATGACTATTGAGAACAAGAAACCACCTCTGTTCAGCCCAAGCCTGATGTAGGGATGCCTGGGGCCCCTTTGGGATGTCCACGAGGCAAAGCCTCCAGAAGTGCCCTAAAGCAATTTGGATGCGCCTTGTCCTGCCAACAGATCCGTGGGAAGAGCATTGTCTAAGCACGATGGAAACCAGACCATGGCTGCCCCGTTTGGGTTGGCCAGGGCACCCACATGGGTCACACTTGGAGGTGCCCCAGCTTCCCGGGCAGCCAGAGATGGTGCCCTTGGCATAAGCCCAGCTCAGCCACTAGAAGCAGGGAGCACCAAAGACAGAGAAAAGCATGCAGACACTGAACCGGGCAGAGGTGCCAGACAACACAAATTGGGTCTGGTCAAGTCAACTTGGAAACTCAGATGGAGGATGAAATTGAGGTGTCCGTGTTCACCTTGGGCTCTGCTTCATCCGCAGGAGGCAGAACAGGCCAGACCTTGCTAAAAGTAGAATCACCTAATGTCCAGGAGCTCAGGAGCCTTTCCCAGGCCCGATCCCGCCATCTCGTCTGTCCGTCTCCTGGCTCCATGCCAGGAGTCCAGGACACAAAGCAGCCTCATCCGCTCTTCTCTGTTCATGGTTTAAATGGGGAAGCCCAGGAGGGTCAGTCAGAAACCAGTCATGGGTCTCATGGATCCGGAGAAGCAGGAGCCAAGGACCTGTATGAAACACTGCCAGAAGTTAAGACAGGTGAAATGAGGTCTGTCCTGCTCTGGGCATCATTGGCGAGCCTGAGCTGGGCACCACATTTACAGGAGGCTGGAAAACTCCAAGACCGTGGACCAGGGGAAAGGGCAGGAACCCATTGCTGGAGCTTTCCAACAACGGGTGAGGAGGCACCAACGGTTGCTCGGAGCCGAGTCACGTCTAGGGGCTGAGATGTCCTCCTCAGGACCTGACCAGCACATGTGTCCATGACACACCTTTCCATGGCTTTCGGTAAAGGTCAGGAATTCGGGAAGGTCTTATGCACCAAAGCCTTCAAAGCACCACTTACCACAGCACAAAGCAATCAGAATCAAAGGGACGGTACAAACCTGAGTGACCGGCGTCACGTCATGGTCTGAGGGGTACACCCAGCCACTGCTGCATTCCTCTGTGGCATTCAGGCCGTACGCCACAATGGAGTCGAGGTCCCAGTCCACCGGCGAGTACATGGAGCACTGCTCGTACGCCCGTCCGCGTCCCGGGGCAGGGTGAGGTTCAGCTGCTCTTCCTCGGTCAGGTTGGGGCCGACGGCACGGATCCAGCTGGTGTCGCAGTGACGAGGCAGGTGTGGGACCATAAAAAGTTGGCAAAACTGGTGGAAAGCCACCCCGAGGCAGGGAAACAAGGTGAGCAGCACCAGCCGTTTCTGAAAAGGCCCAAAATCACCAACCGCTTTCAAAATTTCCCTGACGCCTGACATTGGCAGCAGAACCTGCAGAGACAGGCTTCCCCGGGCCTGGAACTGGTATTTAAGCCCAAGAAAAGCCTTGAAGCTGTGGGCAGCCCCAGTGAATATGCAGATTTGAAGGAAAAGCAATGCTCTGGGTTGGGATTGGTACCGGCGCTGCGTTCCCGTTACATGGAAGAGAAATCTCAGGAGGTGCACACCCTCCAGGTGTCCTGGGTTGAGCGACACAGGGCTAATTTCTCTCCTAATGCCGGGGAAAACTACACTTTTGGAAGACTCTAGTGTCTGAACTCATGAAAATATTTACTTTATCGCCAGCTAGGCTACGTGGGATTCAAGCTCTCGGTGTTTTCAAGCCTTACCAGGTGCAGGGATGAGGAGGAGGGAGGCCTGGGCACCTGACCCAGGCGGGCCAACAGGATTGCTTCATACCATGAATGTCACATTCGACATCAAATAGAAAGTTTGCTGCGTAGTTTCTCTCTCCCTTGATGGCGGCGGTCCAGAGAAACTCCTTGCTCCGGTGCCGGAGCCCTGAGCCCTTCCCTTCCTCCCGAAGCCGTTGCGCTCGTAGTGGCCCACATTTGCTGTCCCCTGCTGGGAGCGTACGGCTTCCTAGTGTTAGAATTAGCTGAGTAGAATTCTTAGATATTTTATATTAGTATCAGGATTAGCAGTGGTTCTTTAGTATTATTTAGTTTTATTTAGTTATTTAGTATTTTTTAGTATCGTTTAGTTACCTTTAGTTAATTATTTAGTCTTATCCTATTAAACCTATTTATATTTCAACCCTCACGTTTCCTTGCTTTCCCTGATTCCCCTTCCCGGGTGGGGAGGGGTCATCGGGTGGTAGAATAATTGTCTAAACGACAGAAAATTGTTACGGCTTTTCTCAAACCGTAACACCAGGGGAGGGTACTTTCCATTTGCAAACTCATCAGCTGGGAGGAGAGCCGGTGAGGTGATGGGGAGGAGGTAAGAAGAGCAGGGAAGCCCCCGGGCAGGAGCAGTATGAGACACCTCACGGCGAGCACCCACCAAGGGCAACATCCAAGGCCGAAGGTAACCGGAGCGGACTATTCAGTCGCAGGAGGACTATGAGGCACCAGCCTAAGCCTTTGGGAGTGTCCGTGAAGGGATTTCCTACGGAGGCAGGGATTGGAGACAAAAGTGGGACGTGGTTCTTTGGGGTTTTTTAAGCAGGGTTTGGCCAAATACTGGAAAGACCGCAAAGATGTTGGCTTAGATGCAGGGAACGAGATTCAGTGACCCAGAACATCCCTTACCGTCTCACGCCTTAAGCTTGGAAGTTACACTCACCCGAGATAAAGTTTTCTGAGTCAGTCAGTAACGAGGAACATCTTTAGAGAAATAAAGACCTACAAAATGGCAAATGAAGCCCAAGAACCTTAGGAAGGAGAGCTTAGAAGCCCAAGAGCCTTAGAAAGTATGGAAGAGGCAGCTTAGAAAGTGCCACCAAGACCACCACGACTTTTTGGTTTGGTGGGATATTTTTTTTTGTTGCTTTTTAAGCAAGAACAGGCACATTTTCAAGCAAATAGGGATGGGTGCATCCCAGCCAAAAGGCCTAGGCACCACACTTAGAACTGGACGATCCCTATCCCCTCCCACAAGACCCACACCTTTCCCTTGACAGCCCATGAAGCTTTAGAGAAACTTCTCCCTTCCCACCCTCGGAGCAGGAAAACCCCTTCTGTTCCTATTAATGGAATCACCATGATCTCGCTCAAAACAAACCCCACTAAAATCTGGGTAAATCATGTCAACAGGGCACCTTAGGAACTGAAGCCATACCTTAGGGAAAAGTTTCCAAGGACCCCCAGTGAGAAATAATAGGGTTTTTTTTTTTTTACTTCTCGGGTAATATTTCCCTTCATTGCCAAAAATTTCCTTCCTCTGTGGAAGACATGCAAGAAATATTGAAGGATGTGAAGGAAAACTCTAAGGTTTCTGCAGTACGGTGCTTCAGAGAGACGATTTTCCAAGAGGGTGTCAGGCAGTCTCTGCTTGCAGACAGGCACTTCTCTTTCACGTGACATTAGAGGACACTAAAAGGTTGTGGTTCAGCTGGCAGCAGCCACCCAAGCTCACCGTTAAAGGATGACCACGACTGGAGAAAGTTGCGCAGATGCCCACTCAGTTTAACTGACACCAAACTGCAGCATCCACCGTGACAAATCCACGGCCACAGGCATGGCGGTGGCCCAGTGCCAGGTCACAGAAGGGGTTACTGACAGTCTGCCAACAGTCTTGTCACCTGCACACTTGGACGAGACCTTTCACTTGAGGCACCTCCTTGCTCTTGCAGCCCAAAGCATGACCGCTGGCACAAGGAGGATGCTGCAGTGGGGGATACTGGTGCTTACAGAGAGGAACAGCACAGGTAGAGCTAAGAGGTGTCATGATGACGAGAGACGGGGACATGCCTGGGCTCTGCCTCTCACTGTCGGCGCATTTTCTTGAAGTTCTGGCTCCACTACGAGCATAAGGGAGAGACCTCGGAGGCACCTCTGGATCAGGTCTGCCCTGAAGCTTCAAAATTCAGGAATAACTATTGCAAGGAAGTGCAGTTCATGCTCCAAATGCTTCCCAACTTTAATACCAGCCTCTGCCACCCTGAGGTGTCCCTGGAGAGGGGAAGCTCATCCCTGGCCGCACAGGGCATGCAGAGCTTGGAGCAAACCTTTCCACCGGAGACAAACCCTCAGGGTAGAGTCCCAAGTGCCATCCTGGCTCCATTTCTGCACACCATTCCTGCAGAGCATCCCCACCCCTTCCTCACCGAGTCTTCCTGGGAGTTGGCAAACAATCCCACCGCCCCAAACAGAAATGTCCCAGGGGCTGCAGACACCGCTCAGACAAACCCCTTCCCCAAGATGCGCCATCCAACCCAACGACACGTAAAACCACACACCAAACACACAGCAATGGACAATTTGTTCTTTATTGATTAAAAATTAGAGACATGCAGTAAAATACAAAGTCCAAAAAAGGAAAAAAAAGCCTGAATATTTTACATCTTTCATTATAATCTACAATACACCAAAGTTGTGAAGAGGATCCGTTTTCATTAACAGAGCATTGCCCTTAAAAGTAGGAACTAACTTAAAATTACCACCTGCTTCCAGGTTCAAATCAGAAATTTGCACAAAAACCAAATTCTTAATGACACCGGAAAACAATTATGAACAGCATTGGCACTTACTGGAACAACATCAGAAAAGACAGTTGTCTAGAACTGTAATAGCCCAAGTAAATATTTTGGATCCCTACCCAAAACATCTGGAGATCTACAGAACAAAACCCATCAGTTTCTTCCTTACTTATTCTCTCCATTAAAGAACGGAGGAGCCTCGGGCTAGTGGGAGCTCGAGCTCTTTAAGACCTGGCTTTGGGAAGGTGAGAAATAACTTAATAAATAGAGACGCTGCATTGTTCCGTTTGAGCAGTTCGAGTCCTACCTTTCTCAGCACCAGTACAAAAATGACCAAGGGGGTCCCCACAGCATGCAGGCAGAAGGGAAAATAATACTGTACCACGACTACCTTGTCTCTGTGTATCCTAAGGGTTTCCGATACATCCGTATCAACCACAGGGTGACAGGGAAATCAAGACGGCCAGCCTGCTCTTCCCAAGCCAAGAAGCTGGATGGGGGAAGCCATAGGGAGTGCTTCGTGTCGGACAATGGGAGAAAGTGGCGGAGGCGCCACACGTACGTGCAGGCACTCAGCCAAACCCAGCCACCACCAACTCCCTGGTCTCGGGCACCCGCTTCCTGGGCTCTTGAGAGCATCTGCTCAGCACCCTGGGGTGCTCTCGCTCCCAAACCCTCCTTCTCCTCTCCCTCCCCTTCACCCTCACCGGCCACGGGGCTGCAGATAGCCCATGGGGACATACCCAATATCCACCTAGAGGCCAAAAGCAATGAGGGCGGTATAAAAAGAGCATGCACAATTCGGGAAGCTTCCAGAGCTGCTCATAAGAGAACAATATATAAATATAGATTGTTCATCTGAAGACTTGGAAATAATAAAAAAAGTCGTAAATTGAACCCAGTCATTCCACTTTAACACTCTGTTTCTGCATTGCTTGTGGCTGATGGAAACCAAACACGTTTCCATCTGTGTGTTAAATTACAGGCTTACAACTTCTGTGTAGAAAACACTCCAGAGCCAATGGCAGTTACAAAGGCCAACTGTGAAACAGTAGGAAACAAACAAACAAAAAAAAAAATCATCAACACCATTTATTATTCACATATTGCATTACAAGTGTCTCTTATCAAACGCAGAGTATAATTTATATTATTCATGTAGAAACTCCAATTCAACACCACATAGAAATAGAAGCTAAATACGTGTGTGACGGGGTTTCAGTGACATCCTGATCAAACGTCGAGGCTTGGACCGAGGAGAAGGCCGACGACCCAAGCGATTAGTGCAGGAGGGACGCAGCCCGGCGCTCGCTTGCCCAGTACTACCACTCTACTGGCAATCGGTTATTGCTGTAAAACACGACAGGGATGGTTCCACGGGTACCAGTTTGCAAAGGACCGGGAAACACGTCGGGGGGGGACTCGCGCAGCCAGGCGTAACAGACTGGGTTTCAGGAGGGGTTCGAAGTGCATCTTTTCCAAACGCAGAGCGACACAGATCTCTCCTTCTGACCACGAGTATTTTGTTGATCATCTGAAAGACCAGTTTCCAGACAGCAATGCCTCACTGGTCTGCTTCAAGAACTGACTAACATCTAAGATGCAGAACGAAAGACGTTTTGAGGAAGGACTGCTTAACGTAAATTAAAAGGTTCAGCCCTCATGCCATGCCTGGCACTCATGTGGAAAGAACCAAAACAGTAAAAAAAAAAAAAAAAAAAAGAAGAAAAAAGAAAATTAAGGCAGTTTACAAAGGGAAGCTGACTTCTAACATCTCAAAAGTCAAGGAACTTCTCAAAAACACAAATGCAAGGGAAGGCGGCTCTGCCTCCCGTGGGTTAAGACTTGGCTTGCTTTCTCAGGCGCAAGCTTTCAAACCAGCATTTTAAAAAAAAAACCCAAAACACACAGCTGAAGAGAAGCGGGTTTCTCAGCACTCCAGGTGACCCAAACAACATGTACATTGGTGTTTCAGATAGGAGGAGAAGCAGGTAAAGAACAAAAAAAAAAAAAAGATCCGTTCAGTATTAAAACTTGTGCAAAAATAGCAAGTGAAAAAAAAATGAAACCACATGTAAGCAAACATTTAGGCAAGATCATCAGAGCAGTGGAACCCCCTGCTTCGTACTCAGTAGTATTTTTCTTTAAAGTAAGGCAATAATAAAATGAACATGCAGGCAATGATGTGTTGGATCTGCATGTTTGAGATGACAGATACAAAAACATGAGAGTTGTTTACAAAAGGTGTAAACGCCATCGGTAATTTCAGGAAGGTTTGTGATCCTATTAAGGAAAGTGTTAAAGCTTCTAGGAAGGGGCTGTAGTTCAATTCTTTGGCAGTAGTGGTTTTTTTTTTTAGGCTAACAGAAGCATTACGAATATGCACATGTGGGTTCTCGGTTGGGAAACGTCTCCTGGGACCATTGTTTAGCTGATGCTGAGCTGTGCAAATCCTATAAGTTTGCCATCATCAGGAATATCTGAGCCTTCGACACCAGATGCCTGAAACACAAGGAACAGAGATCCAAATAGCAACACACGTGCTCTTCCCTTTGATACACGCCATGCTACATCTCACGACAAGGTGCATCAGAAACCGTCTGGGGAGGGAGCAGCCACAGGACAGCTTTGCACTGGATTCAGCAGCTCACACTACCCCAAAGTTAAAATTAAGCTTTTTTTTGTTATTATTATTTTTGCCCTTTTTTTGAAGCTAGAAAGGGCCGGGACTGAAGTTTTGCCAATGTCTGCTCTGACTGGGGCTACGTGCACTAACTGGGGCAAAACAAGTGAAAACTCCTTGCAGGAGGAGTCAAAAATAATGGCATTTACTGCTTCACTGTCAATAAACTGGTCACACCTTTGCTTTGCTACTACAACTACCTCCGAAGAATTAATCTACTGTTATTTCTCCTCTCCTGGCCTATCTTAGTTTAGGTTCTCTTCTTTTGCCCCCCACTCTTTTTTTTCCTTTATTTCCTCCTCAGAGACAACGTCTCTGGACCCTCCCCACTCTCTTCCTCCAGAAAGGAGTCCGTGGCATTTCTTAGCCCGCTTACCTGCCCTGAAGCATTTCTGCCCTTTCTGGGCAAGGGTAAATTCCAAGCCCAGAAAATACCCTTTTGTAACATTTTGATATGTTTATTAGCCAGGATAAGGGACTGTTTGTATTAGCACATCATCTCACACTTATTTAACCCAGGTGCTGCTCAAAGGACAGAAGCAGGGAGCCTGCGTTGCCTACTGTTAGGCATCCCGTAGGAAGCTTTGGGAAAGAAGGGAGGATTTTAGAGCACATACATTCGATGCCTACAGTAGGCATCACAGGCATCTATATGCATGGCAAGTGACAACTTGTTCAATTAGGGCACAGGAATAAATACCAGTTTGAAAGTGACGGATCTGTTTGCTTGGGGCTCTTCCACAATTTTCTGCAAATTAGCTGCAACTGAAATCACACACACACACACAAAGAAAATGGGCAAATATTAGGACAGGGTAGAGAAAACCACCCCAGATTCATTAGGTCTCTTTCTATTACTCAAACTTAGAGCTTCTTAACATGATTAAAAAGTTTAGGTCTCAATTAGACTCAATCTACTTAAATCTAAAGCTTTAAACTGTGAAAACGCTGTCATTTGTTACTATGCTTCTTTTTCAGAGGTAGTTATTTTTTCCTGGATGCGGTGGAATTAGTAGTAATAGACTGCCCAACTGCACCTAGAAATCCTGTTATTTTTGCACTAGCAGCCTTTCCAGGTGTTGCACCCTGTGTACAAGGAACAGTTTTGCTCGCTGTACTCAAAATATATAGGCAGTGCTGGCAGTTGAAAAGTCTCACCTGCCGCACAGGACACATTTATTTAGCAAACTGTAGCCAGAGGTAGCTGTTTATACCCGTGCAACACGTCCTGCTGCCTCAGTGCGTGTGCACTTCACACCTCCCTCCCCTAAAACAAAAAAGCCTGGCTGATTCCAGTCCCAGACTTGCGTAGGACCTGCGAGCAGTTCAGGCTTGTGCAGCAGTTTAGCAGTGCATGTATGTCAAATAATAATGATTTAGCTAATGCATCGATTAGCCTTCGTTTTGCATTACAAGGAACATTTGCTTCATAATGTTTCCAACAGATCATATTCTGGCATACTGGGGGTTGCCTAAATGTACTGGCACGGAACTGTCACCAGAATTAATAGCAGTTTTGTAGAGCCACAGGGGTAGAGAATCAAGGTCACAAACTCTCCTAGTACCCACTAATCAGGTCATTTTAAACATGCAAAAAATTGCTGAAATGGTTAGAACAGAAAAAAAATAATTTGTAATTACCTATTACCAGATCTCTGCCATCAACAAGACCTGCTGAAATGAGTTCTTGAGACACACCGTCAGCAGTATCTGTTGGGGAGAAACCCAAGAGCCAGTCATCCCATAACAGAAATTGTCCAAATGATGAAGGCATCACATAGAAACCTAAAGGAGCTCGTACAACCAAACAGCCAAAGTGCTGTTTACACAAGATGGATATTACGGTGTGCACCAGGTACGGTCAGCCAGCTGTGAGCTATGCTGTCAAACTCTGAGTTGGAATTTATCAAAGAGCTGCCCTTTGGTCCTATCTATAAACAGTTTTACAAGAAGGGTTTTCTCACCAGCAGTGCCTCAAGCCCAACCATAAGGCGAGCCCTTCAGGAAGGCACTGTGGACAGACACTCACGCAGGGTTTCCATACACACAACCGCAAACACCAAAACCCTTCACCAAAACCCCTCCACACACTGGAATTTCCCACCAGCTCACCTCTCCCTGGGGTAAATTCAAATCGAATGTCATTGAGCTCTTTTTTTGAATTCCTGTGGAAACGAGAGAATTTTATATAGAAGAGACCATTTCATTGCACCAATCGGTGTCCAAAAAAGCACTGTCATTGAATAATCAGTCCGTGGAAAGAAGCGGATTCATTCCACCCTTCCCCCTCAACGGGCAGAAACTAATTGCTTGGGTGTGCATCTGGAAGCAGGGCTCTGGGCACAGTCAACCTAACAGAGCCCGAGTGGGCCAAAGTCCAGCATAATTGAGTGCCTTCTGGTATAAGACCACGTTGTTCTACTGTCTCAGCAACCCATATCTGTGAGGGGATATATCCTTGGAGCACATCTTTCAGAAGAAGGAAGCACTCGATGACTGCGGATGCACACGCATTATGCAGCCGTCCGGGAATGGCTGGGAGGTGATGCTCAGAAGTCCCAGTCCAACACCTATCAACAACCATCATCCCTACAGAGACAAGAGGCAGGTTCCTTAAATGGGAAACATCAATATCTGCAATGACAGTAGAATGTGCTTACAATCCTCTTCCTGCTTATTTCTAGAGACACAGAGCAGAATCCATGCCTTGAATCGGGTAGAAGCTCTTCACTCTCAGAACTGGGTGAAGTCTAAAGTTGTGGCCAAATAGTAAGATGGCCCAGCCCAAGGCCAGAACCCCTGGATTCTTGACCCCCTTTAGGGAACCCAGCTAATTTCTCCTTCCCACCTCGTTAAGAGTTTAGGAATATTTATGCAAATATCAAAACCTCTTTCAATCTACAGCTCTCGCCAAGCTGAAGAAAAAGTGGATGACAAACTGCTTTTCTGGGTCCCAGTTTCGGAAGAGTGGGTGAAATCCAAGCTGACAGACAACATATAACCACCACCCTTTTAATTAAAAGGCAAGATGCACACCAGAAGTCCTCCAGTGTCCCTCTCTACAAAGACTCACTTTGACAAAACAAGTCAGTTTTGTGTCCTTACCTTAACCTTAGTACAAGGCTGATGGGGACTTTTGTATCTTCCTGTACCGGAGCTGCCGCAGGAGCAGGTGGGGCCTGCAATAAGATTACATCATTTTAAAGCAGATTAACACTTCCTTTCTCTGTTTTTAAAACTAGAGATAACCTTGATCAACTATAAATACAAATAAAAGTTTAACTCATGGAGTCACGACACTACAGTGAAAAAGACAGACTAATAAAACAGGAGAACTTCAGGCTTAAATAGTAACCTAGGAGTTCTCTCTACAGTTGTCTTGAAAAGAGAAAAAGCTACACAACTTTGAGAAATGCCTAAATGGCAGGAGACTTCAGAAGTGCTAGACATAAAAAGGACTGCTTGCTTTGCATCAAAACTTAAGGTTTTATGGCGTTCACGACAACTTGAAGACCTCCTGTGTTTTAATGCCTGCCTCAAACATCTGATTTAAAAACCTGATAACATTGTGAAGAGTACCTAGGAAATAATTTAACTGTCAGATTAGCGTGGACTCTCTCTCAATTACTTTTTTGTGAAATCAAAGGCTTTAAGAGCACCTAGCATCAAGTTTACAGTCGCCTATTTTCACTTCTAAATTACTTCTGAGTAATTATTGCAACATGTAATCAAAGCATTTTATGTTGGTCAGCAGCAGATTTCTAAGCAGGAAAGATCCAGGAGGTGTCCATCTTTATAGCACTTGGGATGCTTCCAGTAAAGGGCTGATTGTTATTCAACCTCCACCAGAAAAACCCCAAACAAAACAGAGAATGATCCATCTCTTCCACTGCACAAGTCATTTGTACTGCACATGCTGAGGCAGGGATTTTAAATCTGCAGTAACAAGACAGACACAACACTAGGCTGATAGTTTGACCAGAAGTCTTGATCAAGTTTTTTCATCTGAATCACTTGCTTTTTCATGAGAGAAAAAAAAGTAACCCTTTGTTTAAGACTAGTATTTTATTCCATCTGTTGGTGCTCTTGCACTAGCAACGCAGCTCAGGGCTTCCGATCACAATCTTGTTTCTGCGGAAGCTGAAAGCTTTACCAGGTCAGGGAAAACAAGAAAGGGCTCAGAGAGAAGCCCAGAGGTCTGTAAAACAGTAACCAAGAAGCTACGAGAACCAGGGGAAAGCTATAAAGAATAACGCAGGGATACAAAGAGCTATAAAGAAGAACATTTGATAAAAGAAGAGCTATGAAGAAGAACTCACTGACACAAAGGTATGAAGTTTACCTTAGGACAAGCTGCAAACAAAGAAGCTATTGGGCACCAGCGGCAGGGAGCACGATACTCTGCTAGTGCAAATCAAACCACTGTCACCGAGACCAACGCTGCTATTTCATTTTACCGAACTAAGAATCTTAGCCTTCACTGCTGCTGGTGTTTCAACTGCTGCATAAAATTCAGGGATCAAACACCGTCCCTTTTGCAAGGGATTTGAAGGGGTTTGATTTAAGTATCGAAGCTACTTTTAATGTAACCAAGAATAAATCAGACCCCAACTCACTATTTTTGTTTAATGACTAATGCACCGTCTTCAACAGTTTTGTAAAGAGGAACATGAGCTGACTACAGTGATATATGTATCTTTCCGTGTTCTTTAAAATAAAAACAATTAAACATTTCTAGGAAGGAGTAAGCTTAAGTGTTATTTTCTCTGACCAACACTGCCAAGTCTCTTCCCCTTGGGTCTGCCAAAGGATGATGGCAGCTTGGCCCCCTCCAACAGTGCCAGCCTCTCCCCACCAACAAATATGAACATTAGCGTCTTTTTATAAAGAGAGGTGCCATCATTCAGGAGTCTGGCAAACTCCGCAGTGCTTTACCCCAGCAAACCACAAGACGTGTTCCAAGTGTCGCACTAGTGATTTGAGTTGGCTATTTTTCTCTTTTTAATACAAGTCAGAGCTCTTTCCTGACTCTGCTATGCCTGCCTATCCCACCTAGATCCTACACTTTGGGGTGATGTAGCTAAGAATTAAACACACACTTGTCAAGCTTTCGCATTCCCTGTACTTCCCCTCAAAGGTCCATTCTCCCTTCTCTGTTTGAAATGGAAGTGTCTGAACCACAAGGTTCAGAGCTTCCCAAAGATGAGAGTTTCTCCACAATTTTTGACTGCTACAACAACAGTTTTAACCTAGGCCTCCTGTCTCTCTTCTGAAGTCTGGAGAACTTGCATGTTCTAGTTTCTTCCTTTCTTCTTATCCCATAGAGGCCAGCGATACTGAGACACATAACGAGAGCTTGTTTGGTGCTACACCTTAAATACCAGGAACAAGCAGCTGCCACTTAAACGAGACTCTCCTTTTTTCTCACCTTTAACACTGCCTCAAGCCAGAGTCCACTCCCTAAACAGCATAAAAAGTCACTGCTCACCCACAGAATAAGAATGAAAAACTGCCGCACCCACATTGACAGTCTTCCTTTTGCCAAGCCCCTGTCAATTCTGCATAAGCCACAGCACTAACTCAACTCCAGACAAGCCAATTCCACAGCTTCAGATCATTTTAGCACATTTGGAACGGAACAGTTAAGTGCAAAGCTGAAAGCTGGTACAAAGAGTTTCTCGTCTTACCTGGGCTGCTGCTGGGGCTGCTGGAGGAGCCTGACTAGGTGGAGGTACAGCAGTTTGAGGTTGTGCGGGTACTTGTCCTGCAGCCTGAGGTAGTTGAGTAGGTGCCTGTGCTGGAGCATTGAGTGAAGGACCTGGAGGCTCAGCTGATGGGAATAGCTGCAAGCAAAAAGGCATTTTAATGAGAAAAGGAACTCAAGAGTTCTGACTCAAGCATCAGCTTTCCACAAAGCCCTTGTTTGCTGCATAAATCATGTGGAGAAGTTCAACGCCAAGGGCATTCCCAGGCCTCCAGGACACTAACATTGATCCCAAATTGGTGTTCAAGGGGTTCAGTGTTTCCTTATGTCCAGGGACCCCTTCTGCCCTCACATTTGCAAGTTTTACTCACCAGTAAAGAAGGATAAGAAACCAAGATTGCAGAATCTTGGGCAAAAACTACACTCTGCAGCTAGCAAGGCTGCATGAACACAGATCATATCCTATAGCTTGGACAAGAGCACTCAATTCTTTAGTTTCCCCACTTCTCGGAATCTGAGCCCTACTTATATTTTCAAGTAGCCACACAGTCACAGCAGAGCAACTCTGCTTTGACTTGTAGTTCTTTTCAGAGAACACAGCCTAGCAAAGCATTAAGATAACTGTCGAGAATTTATCCAATCATAAAACAAAGGCCAGAGTCAGACCAACGCGGATATTCAGCTGAAAAGTGAGTTCACAGCTTAAATTCTTCAAAATAGACAAGACAAGACTGTCTAGGATTGCACTCAGTAAAGTTAGTCCCTTGCAAAAAAAAAAATATGCAATTAATTTGAGACTGGGGGAAAAGAGCTAAATGAAAATGTAACCTTTTCTACCTCTTGTGTTATTCGTAACAGGGAAACTGATTTTGGCACGGTAGCCAAGGAACTGCAAGTTTGATGGCACTTCTTCAGTGTACCCTCCAACTTACTCTGCTAAGTTGTAGGAAAAATAAATCACCTAGGCAGCAGACCTCCAGATATATTAAGAGATGTATCACAATGGGGAAATTCATCCCAAAGGCATTCTGGTTTTCAGCTTTTTCTTTGAATTTGGAGTTTAAATCAAATTACAGTGACAGAACTGTAGTCTTTCTTAAGATCTTCCTTTATAATCAATCTTTAGAAACAGAAAAAGGAAGAACAGGACAGCCTAACCCAAGAATAATTTCTAGGAGACAGTTATCTTTCTACGCAGGTAGGGAAAAGAGTGACAAGAGTGCAGTCTCTAGAAGATAAGCAGTCCCTATCACTGAAAGGTAGGATATATAATATTCCTAATGTAAGAAACACAGGCCAGAACTGAAAGCACATTATAAATTGCATCTGACGTTTTGTTTGCTATCAAATAGTACTACAGATTTATTTCACAGTTACGAGCACAGGTTCCAAACCAGTGAATTAGACGATGCAAACCAGATGTTTTAAAGTTGTGTTTTCTTGTTGTTTTGTTTGGTTTTTTTTAAGAGGAAATAGGAACACCGTTGTTTTGCTTAGATTATGCTTGTGACCAATTCATTATCTTATAGTATACAGACTTCTGCCATAGCAAGTAAAATTGAAACCAAACTTACCTCAGGAAGACTTCTTGGCATTACACAGCCAATGGTTCCTTTTATAAGGATGTTTTCAAGTAGAGCTCGGCTAGATACTAGCTTCTACTTCACACAATGGTGTTTTCAAAGGCTAATAAAAGCATGTTGCTTGAAACAACAGCAGTAACCAGGAGCCATCATTACAGGAAGCCATTCACAATTATAACTTACCTCGGAATTCTGTGGAGGTTCTTTCACTCTGGGAGACTGAAAAACAGAGACAAAGTTGTTATTGCCTAGACAAAAGTGAAACTTTGACTAGAAGAACTTGTCAGAACCATACTGAACATATACATAATTGCTTTCAAGTTACATATATGTATTAAAATACATAATAAAAGGGACATCACACAATTTGTTGGCAACCTAAACATCATACCACCCAAAAAAATACAGTCGTGTTTCAGAACTCATAGGCGGTATTTATGCAGTGACATGCAATACCCTAAGCTGCTACCATTGTTAGCCATCAGCAAAATCCAGTACTCTTGAAGATCACTCAGATTCGATCAAATTACTTGTGCACCAAGATGGCAAAATCCATTTTAAGCTACCCAAGTCTTGCAGAAAAAGATAAGCCACACAAATCTGCCTTGCATAATTCTGCTAGGAAACAAATCCCCTTCGTGTACTTAGGGAACTAGTTTGCAAACCAACTTGCTTAAACCATACAAAACCTTGGTGGGGGGGGAAATCAGCCTTACTTGTGCTGCTTTATAGAAAGAAACCTCTCTCTTGCTCTCCTCACCCTTGGACTCTGCATTACGCTATGCTCCGTGAGAGAAAGCAGAAGACCGACAGCTGCACACAAGTTCAGCAGCGAAACAAAGAGATCAGTGGAACGGCGGGGAAAGCGCAATCAAAGCAATGCGACCAATCTTTGCTTATCAGTAAAACGAAGATAAGGTGCATTGGCTATTTCACATGAGCAGGAAGGAATTGCCAAGTGCTCCTGGAAATCCCTGCAATTAAGAGAGTCCGCAGCTTTGACTTCTAACAGGTCCGATCACCATGTGGAGGCAGAGAGCTGGGATGGCTCAGTCCATGCTGGGATTAATAAAACAGATGTTGCTTCTCCACACAATGGTGTAAAAGCCAGGTTGCAATTAGGACAGAAGTTTGACAGAAGAAGTAAGTCTCATCACGCCACTATATCTTTTGAGTCAGTTTATGCACTAACCAATGCCACTGCCTTAACAAACGCAGATCAAAGCAATTTGTAACATATGACCTTCTCATGAGAGAAGGTTAGAGAGTCTTATTCCCAGAACAGCAAGTCACAAAGAAGCCCTCTAGACAGGAGGAGAAGTAACAGTTCCTTCACAATGACTATGTGCAGACAGTGTCAGGAAAAAAGTCACGCAGCTGGAAAGCTAAAGCCTGAAATCCATCTCAATACGGTGAGTCTTCACTTGACAGTTACCAGGCAAGATAAAAAACACGGCACCGCTCCCAGAGATAAACAGCCACGTTCCACATTCTGCGGCACTGTTCTTTCAGGTATGAAGCTCGTATCCAAGAGTATCCGGATGCCTCAAGGAATAACTCAAAACGAGCTCGTCTGAAGGATCACAGTGTGCTAGACACTGTACAGGCAAGTATGGAAACACGGGCCCTGCCCCACGGCCAACAACTAACCCAGATAAATTGCAAACAGAGGTAAACTAAGGAAAAACATGAAAGACAGAAAGGAAATAGGACAAACATTGACATATGTTTACCTAATTAAGGCACAAGTAGGATGACTTTGAGGATGTGCTGAAATATATTAGTTTTAACCGACTTTTGCTTGTATAATCAGAGATGATGTGAGCAGCCAGTGAAATGTGACCACACAGAGTGCCGCTGCCGGATTTATTGAGTAACGGAAGGTGAATGATTTAAGAGCCCACACAGCACAATTGCTGTAATTCGAATTCAAGGTTTTAAATACCAAGAGCAAAGAAGTTTAGTAAATCTTTATATCCAAGTGGTAATGTTGAGCCAGCAAGCCAGAGTACTCAATGAATTGGGCAGATATTTCTGGTTGTTTGTAATAAATACTTGTCTGCTTTCACGTGCAGTCCTAGCAAGAGACTTGTAAAATACACATTGGTATGTATTAAATTCACCTCACCTTTTCTGTAAGGTGGAGAGAAGCAAAAAAGTACAAGCCCTTTACATTTACGCAGAAGCTTTTATCCAGATAATACTGAAGTATTTTAGCAAATTAAGTCAACCTGCAAGCCATTCTTTTACTTTAAGGCTGGCAGCAATAAAATGCAGTACAGAATCACAGAATGGTTTGGGTCAGAAAGGATCTTTAAGGATCCATTTAGACCAACCCCTCTGCCATGGGCAGGAATAAAAGGTGACACCTAGTTAGTATAAGTTATTCTTACAACTTAGTTAAAATTGCAGAGGGATTACAAGCAGGTGAAATTTACACCCTGTGTTTGAAATATGGCCAAACACAGGATTGACCCCAGTCCTCAACACCACCACCGTATTCATGGCAAACATTGTCAGTTTAAACACAAGTCCTAAGATTGCTCGAGAAGGGATCAAATGCAAGAGGTGCACAAGCGTTCCCATCCTTTTATCACGGAATCACAGAATTTTTCAGAGCTGGAAGAGTTCTCTAGAGCTCATCTAGTCCAACTCCCCTGCTAAAGCAGGATTGCCCGGAGCACATTACTCAGGACTGCATCCAGGCAGGTCTTGAAAGTCTCCAGAGAAAGGGACTCCACAACCTCCCTGGGCAGCCTGTTCCAGTGCTCCGTCACCCTCACCGTAAAGAAGTTTTTTCTCATATTTGATCGGAACTTCCTATGTTCCAGCTTGTGCCCGTCACCCCTCGTCCTGTTACTGGGAACCACTGAAAAGAGTCTGGCTCCATCCCCCTTAAACCCACCCTTTAGATACTTGAAAACATTAATAAGGTCTCCCCTCAGCCTTCTCTTCTCCAGGCTAAAGAGTCCCAGCTCTCTCAGCCTCTCTTCCTAAGGGAGATGCTCCAATCCCTCAATCATCTTTGTTGCCCTACGCTGGACTCTCTCCAGTAGTTCCCCGTCTCCCTTGACCTGGGGAGCCCAGAGCTGGACACAGTATTCCAGTTGTGGCCTCACCAGTGCAGAGTAGAGGGGAAGAATGACCTCCCTTGAGCTGCTGGCCACACTCTTCCCTATGCAGCCCAGAATTCCGTTGGCCTTCTTAGTGACAAGGGCACATCTTCGGGCTAAAGAAAATGGCTCAGAAGCCGTGCACAGGAAAGACACCCAGGGCAGGATTCAAGCACCCAGGCAGAATTGTAGTGAGTTCTAAGATGCCACGGTGCCCTTCCTGACCTCCAGAAAGATACAAGTTTCCTAAAGTTCTGGGTTATATCTACATGAGGTGCCTCCAAAATGGCAATATACATCTACATTTACGTAACTACTGCTCCAACGCCCATCCTAAAGGTTTCTTGAATGGGACATCTAGACACAAAGGCCAAGCACGGCCCAAACTAGAGAAGAGAGATCAGGACAGACAGCAGTCTAAGGAAATATGCCAAAGCTCCAAGAAAAAAAAACCACACACACACAAAACCCCACACACTGGCTTGAAAAGGAGCTTGTAAACATGTGTGTCAATCTGCTCTTTTCTGCCTAAGAGGAATGAAACAAGAACGCACTGTTCAAAACACAGTAAACAGCGCTAAATCAGAGTATCCTGAGCTTGGACACATGATAGAACAAGTTTTAAGTAATCTCTGAAATAGAATTAGGGCCTTTCACAATCCTCTCTCCTAACATTTGATTATATTTTAACCTAAAAGAGGAATTTAGAAGATTTCAGCTTATAAAGGATCAAGAATTTTGGCAGTATTCCCTCAGTGCCAAGAAATCTTCCTTGACCATGTAGTACGAAGCCAGATACAGTAAGCTCTTTAAAAAGACACAATAGTTGTTGCCACAAAGTATGGAATTACTGTATCAATAGCAGCCTTTGAAAACCTAAAGCATTTCAAAGGATGCCAAAAAGATGTAAAATCTTGCGTTTAAGTGTCTATACAGAACACCAGTAGAAGAAAAAGAATGAAAGAGAAATGAGAAGAGTTGAAGTTGTAAAGTGATAAATGCTTCAAACCAATACTGCCTTTTTTGCCTTTCCTATTGAAAAGCTTCCTCTAAAAATCCTTCACTGTCTCACTAATTCAATTACAGAATGACTAAAACATAGTCCACTTCAAGCTACCTGCTGTAGCAAAAAGGCAACAGGCAAGCCATTACAGTCAAAATCCATACTGCTGGCTACTGGGAGGAAGACAATCTGGAAATTTATTGTAATCTTTTAGTTGATCACTCTTCATATTATGTCTCTGTGTTTCTCCAGGTTTTGGGTTTTTTTGCATATGTGTTGGAAGAGGAGGAGGTGGTGTTTTTTGGAGGATTTCTGAGTGCTAGATCAATCACTCCTGGTGACTTCAGGGATGCCATAACATTTTTTTACTAGCAGTAATGAATTTCAGGGTAACTTGAAGGGACAGAACCAGGCCCCGTGTGTTTCAGGTATCAGGTATCAGCCATAAGCTATAAGCACAAGCCCTACTGATTTCAGCTCCCTCCGGAAGGACAAAACCTGACACTTCCAGAAGAAAACATCTCAAACAGCCAGCACCCTCAAAAACCAAGAGAGTATCAAGTGAGTTAGTATGCTGAGCTGGGAGCAGACCGTCCGCACTCACATTCCCAATTATGCTCAGCATCCCTGAATGAGACCAACTGTGCCCCAGAAGGATGACAGAAGAGAGATCAATACAATTTCTTCATCTTTCAGGCTGCTTTCTCTCTTTCAGCTACAAACTCAAGGGGAGAGATTATAATTTAATGTGTATCATACTTAAAACAAGGCCACACACTTCTCAGGGATATTTAGACATGCCATAGTTAGAAAACAAAACAGAGGCAATAGAGCTATCCGAGTTTGAGGACCCACCCTGAGCTGTGAAATTGCTGCTCTGCCTTCCTCACTTTCTTCATCTAGTTCATCATCGCTCCATTCCCAGCCACCATCTTCAGTCTTATGAAGACGCCCGCTGGAACCCGGGACTCTCCGGACCTGCTCAGCACAAAGACAGAGAACTGATACGTCAAGCAGACAGTTTCTACAGTTGATCTTTTTTAGGAGAAATGGCACAACAGCATCTTCGGGTTGCACCATCTCCCAGGGCGCTTGAGTATTTTATTGAAATGTCTCGCTCTGTTATCTAGCAAATGCCACACTACAATAATTGTCATAAAAAATGTGAACGCAAGCATAAAAAAAAACCCACCCTACAGTATGACTGTAACAGCAAGAGCCCAGGAGGTTTTCAGTACCTTTTTTGATCGTTCAGTGATTGTTGGTGCTCTCTGCAACATCTTCTCTTGTAAAAATTCTTTATTCTGCAAAAGACAAAACACCAAATATTTGCTTTGCTGGAAACATCCTTTGATTCATTCAGTGTCTCCGATAAAGAAACTGTTAAACTATTTTTAGCAGAAAGTGTTTTACATGTTTTACCCCCATTCTCCCGAAGATATTAACTGCTTTCTTCCTTTGGACTACAGTATATGATGTTTCATCCTCAATACCTTTTAAGCTAACGGTGGAACCTTCCCTATGCAAAGTGATGGGTAATTAACCATTGAGGAGCTGTATATTACTCTGTCTGATTTACCGGGGAACATGCTTACATTTATTATAACCCAGCATCTCATACCCTGCTGAGACATTTGGCATTCTTCCATTCGCAGATAGTACACCGCCTGGCTCCAGTTACTTTGCTTTATCTTGTCCCTAAATTTATGCCAGTTCAACTGTCAGAGGCAAACCTCAGACGTCAGGCAGGCCAGGATGCAGGAACCCCTCTACGCTGGAGTAACAAGACCGAGGAATTGAGGGAGCAGGATTTAAAGTGGCTGAAAAAAATGTACAGCTCTGGTGAGACCCCACCTGGAGTACTGCATCCAGCTTTGGAGTCCTCAGCACAAGGACACGGACCTGTTGGAAGAGGTCCAGAGGAAGGCCCTGAAGATGATCAGAGGGCTGGAAAACCTCTCCTGTGAGGACAGGCTGAGAGAGCTGGGGTTGTTCAGCCTGGAGAAGAGAAGGCTCCGGGGAGACCTTATAGCAGCCTTCCAGTACCTGAAGGGGGCCTACAGGAAAGCTGGGGAGGGGCTCTATCAGGGAGTGGAGCAATAGGACGAGGGGTAACAGTTTTAACTGAAGGAGGGGAGATTTAGATTGGGTATTAGGAAGAAATTCTTTATTGTGAGGGTGGTGAGGCACTGGCACAAGTTGCCCAGAGAAGTTGTGGAAACCCCATCCCTGGAAGGGGTTGGACAGGGCTTTGAGGAGCCTGGTCTAGTGGGAGGTGTCCCTGCCCGTAGCAGGGGGGTTGGAACTAGATGATCTTTAATTTCGCTTCCAACCTGAACCATTCTGTGATTCTGTTTAGAGAAGACGTAAACATAGTGATCACAACAGATCAGATATTGGGAAACTGCTGTGATGCGTTACTGTATGAAGTTTCCTGTACAGTAAGCTACTCCGGGCTTGCCGAAGCTCATGTGGGCTCCTGACCATAAAATTTTCCAACCGCTTGACCGCAGAGCCAAACTGCTGGCTGCAGGGGAAGCAGGCCAGGCAAGCAGCCTGGCATTAGCACTGGGATCTGGCTGGGTATTTCACACCACACAAGTGAGGATGGATAGCTCTGCCACCTCTGGCCAAGAAGTGCTCCCAGAACTCCTCCGTGATGGTTTCTTGCACACAGGATGGAGAACCTCAAGACACACACTGGTAAGTAGCTCTCGGCATTATCAAAACATGCTTTTACACAACAGACTGTATTTAAATAGATGGTTCAATATAGACAATACAGAAGTTGGACACTTCTGTCCTCAAGTTACAGCTGTCAGTCTGGCAGGGGCTGATACATAAAAGTAATTTAACAGTGAGTGTTAACTGGCACACATTTTCACTTCAGGGTGCCGGTTTAAGTATTGCCTCATTTACAATAACGTTAATTTTCTACCACCCCATATGCTAATATGTTACTCTACAGCGGCTTAATGAAAGCATGAAGGAGATTTCACACACAATGAAGTATAACATGAACCAGAACTCGCATAACCAAACGGAGAAAGGTCAGCAATGTGTAAGCCATCTTGTCACTTTGGACACCAAGCGTGTACCCAGTATACAGATGCAGACTACTCAGTGGCCTAAAATCCCTTCGTGGACAATGAAAGCCTAGTTAATATTGTCAAGAGCCCAGACATCAACTGAACTTGTCCTAAAGCAATCTCCTACATTTCATAAACTCTCTAGACTTCCTTGGTTGCACCTGTTAGATTTCTGTCAGCTTTAATAGGACATCCAGCTCCTGTACAGATACATAGATGTGGCCGTTTCCTTTTAAGCATCCTAATTTGGGAGCCAAAAACTACTTCCATTAATTGGTGATGCTGCTGCGCTAGCCCAGGTATCAGATTATCTTTTTGACAGTTTAATGCGTGTTATGCCACATATTTTGATCACAAATATGCCACAGTAAAAAATAAGCAAACATAAAACATTTCCTCATTCCCATGGAACACAAGTTCTCCTTTGTATTATTTCTGTCTCCCTCCCTCAATAAGAGCTTGCACATTGCATATGCACTAGTCTCCAGGCAGTAAGTACAGAAATCCTCACTGGTAATTCACTTCAAGGCTAGAAATGGGAGTTTCCTGCTATTTTTTATCACAGGATCTTCACTTTCCAATAAAGCAACACAGGGTGAGATAGTGTTAGGTAGCCCTCTGCACAGTGGGCCTCAATCACTGCTTTGCATTCAGCCTGATTATAGAGTTTACTAAAAATATAAGTTACATTTACTGCCAGAGAGACCTTTATGGTTGGACACGCAGCCAGAATGGCACCATTACAAGAGAAGAAAAAAAAAAAAACCAAAGCCACTGAAAGGCATTTAAATGCTCCAGAATTTCTAGATAATTTCTCTTAATAGCAGCATACGCAAGGAGGTTCAGAAGAGGGGTTTCATTCTGTTTGTTCACAATCACCCATTCAAGTCGCTCAGCTACGCTGGCCCGAAGTGAAACAGCCCACACTCATGCCAATAAAGCCTTCACCATTCCTATCATACTTTGACATGGATCAGTTTAGGAAGTGTTTTCTTACCTTTGCTTTCGTGAAAAATTTGTGCCTTAATAGTTCTGCTGCCGTCGGTCTGTCAATAAAAACAGATGTGGAAAAGACAATTATAAACGCTCCCTTTCAACACAAAGGTCTTCCGGGTTGCTGCAGCTTGTTGTAACCTGGCATCTCGTAACGGCATCGGCTTCTCCTGCACAATTCCCCAAAAATCAGTCAATGTATTCCAAATAAACGTTACACCGGCAGTTTTTTTAAACACTCAGTGTGTTCCAATCAAAGCCTGTTCTGTTCAAAAGCTGAGAATAACTTAGGGCTGGGGGCAGAAGTTGCTCCCATTTTGATGCTGAACTTGAGTCTCTTGGAGCCAGTTTGAGGGGATCGCAGAAACAAGTTGCTCAAAATTGAAATGAAGGATCCTCACCTACAGCAGGAGTGCAAGTACGCACCGAGTGCAAGTACGAGTTATTTCAGAGATACTTGATGATGTGTGTGTAACTAGTTCTACTAAACACAGGCAAGACAATCAACCTTCGTCTAACAGGAACAAGTACAAACTACTTTCATATTTACGTTAGGCTTTAGGATAACTACTGGAAAGTAAAATACATCCCTTGGTCAGTTTAGAAGGAGCTTTCTGAAGACTCAGGCCTACATGAGGAAGTACCAGCTCACAGCATTTCCCACACTGCAAGCCATGCTTAAACACTAACAGAGTTTAATTAGCGACTTGCAGAGGCCATTGATCACAGGGTTTAATTCACCTCAGACCACTCTAACAAAAAGCATCCACCTTATAGCAAGGGAGCCTCCAAAATAATTAAAAAGTAATTGCACTACACGTGCCTCTTCGGGAACCCATACAATATGCATAAGCATATCTGATTCTGCAAGTTGCTCATTATGGGCTGGCCTCCTGCTCCCATTGTCAGGATGATGACAGTGGCTGTTAGCGGTGCTTGAGAAGGGAGAAGGGGCACGCCATGATTCAGAGCGATTATGTTTAATTCTGATCAGCACACGTTCTAACCTGCAGGGATAGGATATGCTTTAGAAAGGAGAAAAAACCATCACGCTGGGGGAAAAAAAACCCCTGCTATCAGCATTTATCAAGCACACCACTAGATTCATTAAGCATTTCGAGTGTAAAGCTTGTTAGAAGAGAGAGATCCCATCTCGCAATGCGTGAGAAGCCTTTGTTCCTGCAGCGAACTGAAAAATGTCTTCATTATTATTATTATTTTATGAAGGGCCTTTTCCTTTTCCAGAATTAGTTTTATTACCGAGGGACAAAAGAAGACTAAGAGGTATAAAAACTGATCTGTGGGAACACTTGTTTCTTCAGCTTTGCATTTTAAGGAAAACTATTTTTAACGTAGGATGAACACTCTAAACAGTTTCTTTGAGGCTGGCAAATGCTATCACTGCTCTCCACAGAAATACATCTGAGCTCTCCTACGGGACGGGCTGGGGGTTTTAAACAGCGCCGAAGACAGCCAGACCCTCATGCAGCTTTGAAAGGTGCCATAACATCGTGATACAAAGCTATTCTGGGAACTACAGCATACGCCCTCAGTAGTATTTCTAACATCCCTGAGTAGTCAAGCTACCGTTATACAAGAAGACTGAAAGGTCACTTAAGCAATCCGTATTGATGAAAACATGTTGGTAAAATTTGCCAGTGTTTTTCCCCGATTTTCCTCCCCCAAACCAAATAATCCATATAATTAAGCAAGTCAAAACTACACTGAAAGCCCTCTTTGCACTGGCAAATTTTAAAAAGTTTATTTATGAAGCTTTGCAAGTAAACACGTATTGCCCAACATGTAATTTCCGATTTATAAACACAGAGCAGTTTTGACTGGGAATAAAACATGAACTGCAGTCACCTGCTGGAGGTGGCAAGGGGGAGAATGGCACCGCACACGCAGTGGACTGGGATGCACTCTCATTAACCCAAATGGGAGACGTGTGCCCTGCCCAGGCACAACGCCAGACATTTATCCTTGAAAATAAGGACAGCCAAGAGAATTTGCTGCCACACAGCACAATTGCTGTGTTCATTTTCACTGAAAGGCTGGAAGGGCAGAGAGCGTACCCACTTTAAAAAACATGAAATATAATGAGTTTTGTGGTTTTGTTTTAGGGTCGGTTGTTTGTGTTTTTTTTTTTTAATTTATTTTGGTTGTTCTTACCTTTTTTCGGGATCTTTTTGTAGGCACGATGAAATCATCTTCCTAAATGATTTCCCATACTTCTTCAGCATCTCCTTATCTTGCACACCAGTTTCCAAAGATGGAGGATCATTTTGTAGCGTCAGCATTAAAACCTGAAAGAATTATGTCTATTTACAATGAGATTTTTCTTGGCCTTTGCTAGAGACAGATCTTAGGAACGCTGTATTTTAGACCAGTATTTTCATCAGGCATCTGAGTCAACAAGGACTGTTTCACTACAATGGCTCTCTGAGGGTAGCCTGAGCTCAGAGTGAAGTTTCTTAAAATTTAGGCCGTCTCCTCGCACTCACCAGACAGCAAACACTCGCCTACCTTTTTCTCAAGGCAATTACAGGGTCTCTCCTCTTCCTTCTGCTTCCCACAGTCACTAACTTTGTAGGAACAATTATTTTCAAAAACCGTTACACCTCTGCAAATTCTGTCAGCTGAGAGGTTCAAGACTCATACAACAGGATCTACAGAAAGTTACCTCCACCTCCTTTCCTTGGAAAGCCAGGCTAGCTAATACCCAACAACTTATGCTACTCTTTTTCCATCCCATGTCCTGGCCCATGGTGCAGTCCACGGGCCAAGCACAAGGCTGGGATGTGCTTTCAGGCCTGTTTGGTGTGACTGAAGGTGTAAGCGTAGCAAAAATTCTACCAGCCTTCTTCATTTGAGATAAGCAGTTGTGCCAGGCATTTGATTCAAAGGCTCCTGCAGGTATTTCCTAGCTAGAAATCAAATGAACATAAAAGCAGAAGGGCAACATAAAAAAAAAATACAAGGGTTCATTTCCATGTACTGATGCAACAGTGGGTGAAGACATTTCTCACACAAGCACCCATAAAGCCAAACTGATTATTTCCTTTACATCACTCAGATATTCTGAAGGAAAGGAAGAAAATTACTCATTTCCATTTTCACTTGTCACCTACATACAGATGAATATCTATTTTTAGAAAAGGAAGCAGCACATAGCACATTTAAATAGCTTTCAACAGCTATATTGCTTCGGGCAGCAAGAGCCCATCAATCTAGTTGAAATTATACAGTCCATGACAGAATTCCCTGCTTTTTTCCCCTCTCCTTGGAGGGTCACTTAATGCACGGGTCATTTTGCTGCATAACAAAATTAATCTGCAGCGAAATACAATTACATTCAATCAATAAAACACAGAAGTCCTCTTGCAGGTTGCACAACTGGAACCCATAGTTAACAGAATTGAAGACTCGTAATTCTATCTACCGTATGACAACACACGGTACTAAATGGTCAATCTTTGTATCCAAAGCTGCAACCCATGCATTCAAAACACAATAAACAGAAGTACCGCTCGCTGAAGCTACTGCAAAATGCTACCAATAATCACAGCACAGAAGGAAGTATCCATGAAAACAGCACCCACTAAATCACCAACACATTTCCCCGAATTCCTCGCTGCTCTGCCACAATCACTGATCGGAACCGGGTGATCTTTAAGGTCCCTTCTAACCCGAACCATTCTATGATGGAGTCGACTCTGTTAACTTTAAGATGTAGACTCTCTGAAAGAGCAGCATGTTGGAAGTAGCTCCTGGTTCAAAAATCAGGGAACAGGGAAAGTTAGCCAAACTATAAAGCCATCTAAAGTTCAAGATGTTTAAAAAAGATTTTTGCAGTGTCAGCATTTGAACATTTCCTCCAGCTCAACTTCAATAAAATACTAATGTTGCCAATACCACATCATTTCAAACTGATGTGGTACTTTCCACTGGTTCAGTGACTGCCAGGACTGTGTTGGCATTAAAGAAAATAAGACACTCTTTTGGATAACTGGTAACAGAGTTTCTGAGAGATACCAAGAAGGATTATCAGAGCAGGAAAATGAAATGGCTCACCATCCCAGTGTCACTCAGTGCCAGATAACATGTTCTGAATCATTATTTATAGCCCTAAAAACATTTGCTGCCTTCAGAGGCTTCAGGATTAAAACACACAGCACTTTTCTCAAGAATGGTGACCCTGGCAAGACTCAGGATCTAAATAAGAACTGCGCAGTTTCAGACAATACTGATTAAGTGACGTATTTTTAAAAGGTGACTTCAGATAAATCCAAGAACATCATGATCCACAAGTGCAAGCGGAGAGGACAAACTCTTCAACGAAGCATGCTGGCCAAACTCTCGGGAACACCCACAGAACACACTGATCCTTTATCTTGCACAAGATATCTGGAGACTTGCTCACCTTCATTGGCGGGTATTTATGGTAAGGAGCTGCCCCTGTGGCCAGTTCGATAGCGGTGATCCCAAAGCTCCAGATGTCTGCCTTGAAATCGTATCCTCTGACCTGAAAAACATTGGAGGATGTTAGCATGTGCCTCTTGCTATCCTACCCTACAAGCCCTTTCTTTAGCCTATTACACATCCTTTCACCCTTTCCTTCCTTTCCCCTCGAATTTGGAAAGACCAGCCCTACAGTGTTAAAGAGATGGAAAGAACACTTTCTCCCTCCTCTCCTCCCAGCTCCTTATACCTTCCAGGAGGTGTTTTAGAGGTCACAGTCCGATGAAAATTATGGTTGTGGACTGTACAACTAGGACTGCTCTGCCATAAACTTCTCCGCATGTAGAACGTAAAGGGGCACTGGGTTAACCCAGGCTCCAACTTCCACACAAAGACACAGAGAGTCATTAAACAGTATAATGAAACTCTCATAGTTAATAGATGGCCCGTTATCCCCTTGGGACATATGCCTCACTACACTTTTAGTCAACCGCTTAATCAATCTGACTGCAAACACAGTCGATCCTGAAACTTCAGTACGCACCAGCTCAGTAAAAAGCCCCTCGGTTCCTGTTTGCAGACTAATATTTCCCTCCTCTAATTAACAGTAGCTTCTGCACTTGACATTAAACACAGACTTGTTCAGGAAAATTTATAGCATTTACTTCCCCTCATGCACAGGAAAAAATATTTCATATGCCAAAGCGGTTACTTCCTCATTGTCATTAGGTAATATTTTGGCACTCGCTTTCTCCGCTGCAGGGAAGAGACATTATGTACTAACTTCAAGAGCAGCTACAAAAATCAAAGCGTTTTGGCTGCGTAGAATGGTTTGTATTTCTTCTTGCTCGACTACGGAAAAATGAATATTGAATCAGAGCAAAGCTAATAGGGATATTGTGTTCAGCTAACCTAACAAGCTTTAGAAAGACACTCTTTGTGATGAAGCCAAAAAACGTTCCCCAAACTACCTTTAAGATGATCTTGAATTTTGGCAAACAAAAAAAAAAAACCCTCTTGCACTATTTTTCATATGATACTACATATAGTTGAACTGAAATTTATTGTAGGAACAGGAGTTTATATTTTGTACAATTTTTTTCAACTACATAGGCATCATTTTCATGAGCCTTAAAGGTCTGAAAGGTTTAAGTGCCTCAGTTTATGGATGCCATGATTATGAACAGATTTAAAGTCATTTAACTAAACAAGCACAGATATCTAGAACAATTTAAAAGAACACAGTGCAGGAAGAAATATGCTGTAAGAGTTGGGTGAGGTTTTTTTCCCCCTTACACTATTTTTAGGTTTAGGGAATAACTTTGGGACATTTTTTAGCTTTATCTTTCAGTTAGTCTTGCAGCACATCTAAACACTGTACAACTCCCCATTCCCCACCGGGATTTTAACTGTTTGGTATTTTGAATGTTTAATTATATCATATAATCCTGCTTGCAAATGAAAGCTATGAAGTTCAAAACTGTCTACAGCAGTTCATCTTGACATCCGTCCAATACGTATTAGTCATCACCCTGCAGTTAGTTTATATCAACCACATTTATTTTTCTCATCAACTATTATTTAATTTTTTTTGCCATAAATCTGTCAAGCAAGCATACATTAAAAGACAATGCCAGGCTACCATGTATTAACGTGCTAAAGGAACTTAACGATGCTGAACTAAACCAGATGGAATTGGGTCGATAATATCTACGTATGGAAGGCTAACCTACAGCAACCCCTTCGTCCTTTTCCCTGGGTTGGATATAGTGGCTCAGAGTGACACCTGCTGGAAGACAGCAAGATGATATAAATGGACATTGAGGGATTTCACATCAGCATCCAAAATACCTCCTTGCCACCTAATATTTGCAACAAGTTAGATGCGCACAGCCTTTGTGGAAGTACTGGACTGCCTAGGAAATCTGCCTCCTTCAGAAACACATCTGTTGTATCAAGAACCGCCCCTTTGTCACTAAAACCTGAATTTCACCTTTTTAGCACCCTCCTTTAGATGTCCACCACCCACCCCCAACTTCTTATCCTGTGGATTCCAGCCACCCCAACATCAATGAGCCTGGAGCAGCACCATTAGGTCCTGGCCAGCCTGCTGTGCCCTGCACAGCAGGACTGGACACAAAGGAGAGAAAAGCAAGGGACAACTCTGACCTGGTTTTGGAAACACTGGATACTCTATTTTTATTTATTTTTAAAATCAACATAAAAGAAATCCAGAAGTATATGACAGCAAAGCAGTTCAAAAGCTTGCAAAGACGGCTCCTGACTTGGGGAGTGTCTCGTACTCGATGGTCTTAGACTTGGACGCTGAGGAGGTTGCAGGAGTGCGGTAACGCACCAGCCCCTCAGTGCCGCCGTGGGGAGCCACTGAAAAGGCCAAACATCAAAAAAGCCTTTCATCTATAGTATGATTATCCAAAATTATCTCAATCCCTCAAGAAGTTTTAGATATAGGAAAAAACGTATTAAAGTTCTACCACTGTTTTAGCTGCTTTTCATTTTAGATATATATAGATATAGATATATATATGGGGGGGTCTTATTCAAGTTCTTCCTAAGCTTCAAAGGATTTTATTGCGAACAGCAAGGAGGAAAGTAACAACAAGGCGGGTTTACTTTATTAAAACAACGTTTTCCCAAAAATATTTTTGTTTAAAAGATTTTTGGAAGGAAAAAAAGGAAAAACGGAAAAACATTTATAGCCAGTTGTATTTCTGCTTGGCACACCTGTCAAAAAATCAAACCCCAAGCCCAGTCCTCTGCCAAACTATTTTTAGGGGGACGAGAGATAATTTTCAGAATGCCTCTGACACTGGACGTCGATGCAGTAGAGAGCTACTGCAAGTGCCCTGTCAGGACCCAGGCATGATTTTGTTCATGGATCTTGCTCAGAAATAGGCAACGATATTTTACATTAAACAAAGTTTCTGGGTGGCCTTCATCAGAAGTCACACAGATAAAGCTTCTGTAGTTTAGTCTAGAAGTAGTGGAGGACAAAAAGTCACATATCTCCACCCAACGGGAAGAAGTATGACATCTTTTAGCCAGCCAAAAGGGCAGAGGAGGAAGGGGGAGAGGCAAGCATTCCTCAGCATCTACAGTCTGGGTACTCACAAGCCAAGAGAAACTAAAAACCTGAATAAAGTCAACTGCGTGTTGGTTTATTGCCATAACTCCCCACTCTGACGCGTTGCCATTAGCTACCCCAAATTCTCATATTTGCAAACGTACAAGAGCACATTACTGAGCTGTTTATACACATATTTATCATGTGCGAAACTATTTATATTCCACCTCACATTTACACAAGAGGGAGGGGCAGGTTAATCTTCTTTATGCAACAGCTGAGCTGTCTCACCCTCACCTTAGGTAGGGGCCTGAAGAGAAGCAACAGGGCAAAAATCTACTGAACATTTAATATTCCCCAGTACAAGCTTGGCTGCAGTAGGCAAATGGAAGAAAATCCTGTGGTTTTGAGAAAGCTTAACAGGATGCCAAATTATCATCTTATTTTGAAGTAAATACGGCCACTGCTGTCAACAGGGAATTCCTGGTGCAGATCAGATAACAGGACACTAGGAAAAACAATTCACCTGTTCCATAACTTCTGGTGCCATCCAGCAAGGTGTGCCCACAAAAGTTTTCCTGACTTTGTTTCTGGTAATGTCACCACCGGTGGCCAGAAATGCGCTAACGCCGAAGTCTGAAAAGAAAACAAAATCAGATTTTGTTAAGAACACATCCCGAACAAACTGAAGGGTTGTCCCCTCTTTCCCCTCATATTCCCAGCCCTCTATTAAGTACTAGACCACACAGTTACGCATGAGGAGGTTCCTAATAAACGAAGAATGACCAACAGTTAGCTAAGAGTGCCGGTACAGAAGCGGTCTGTAGTCCACCACTCAATTACTGGGGACAGCAGAGCTTTCAGCGCTGGCCGGCAGAGAGGAAAATTCCACTTTCCATTACGGCCCACTGGTCACATTACAGCATGCCCATGCTCCCCCAGCAGACACGCTACTGTCCAAACCTGCCTCTGACAGCCAGCGCTTTCTTTACATTTGTATACATACATCACAAGTAATAACTGAACTTCAGTTAGCATCCGGTCAATATTTGCAGCAGTGAAGTCAGGTACAGAAAAAGTTACTAGACTTTATAACCTTTAACCATGCTAACTGCATCCTGCAAACTGGAGGTATCGGCCCCTTATTCTGGATGTTTTATTACCAGAATATGCTTTGCGTGGTAATCTTCCACCGCTGAGATGCTCAGTGCTTTAACAGGGAACTTGGACCAGTTCCCAGTGATACAGCAGCGGCAGGGAATCCAACAGCACGTGCCGCTCACCAGCCCCACCATCCTCGAGGAAGCCTCCCAGACAGGTATTCACAGCCTGCACAGCGTTACTCCCCCTTGAAACACCTCTCACAAGCTGAAGGATGCTCAAGGATGCCCCATGCACTCGCTGGGAATTGTATTACTTAAAGTAAATCATTCTTTTACATGGAAACTGCGCTTTCAAAGATAACACTGACGTTTTATGCAATTAAAAACGACATGGAAAACAGGATCTGTGAAGCAGTGTGCAGGAGTAGCAACGGGATACGGTATGTTTGTTCAGAGAGGAGCATTACAAGAGATCTGGCAACCAAGTCACTAAGGAGAGGATGGCAGACTTTCCTCGGAGAAAAAAAATAAAATAAAGTAAATCAGGCAACAGGGAAACTGCAAACATAAACCTGTGCAAGTGTTTCCTCCCAATTTGCTCCAAACTACACGACTTACGTACTGCAGAATTATAGACCTCCAATGGGTCATTCCCCATAACTCAATTTTATCCACATGCCCCCCCCCCCCCTTTTTTTAAACACAGTACAAGCAATCAAAATCTTGAATGCTACTTTTGAGATTGATGTCAGGCTTGGAGGATAAATTTCTGAAATTCAAGGGCTGTTTCACATAAAAACAGAACGTTATTGACCACAACTGGTTTGGAACTTCTTGAAACTCAGCCAACACAGTTAACTGTAAATGCAAAAGTCTTACTCGGAGGAGCCACAGAGTTACTCCATGGCTTATGGATGTCATCCTAACTGAGGAATCGACTGCAACAAACAGTTGATTTACAATTTACAAGCAATGGCATCTGCGTGAGGACAGTCCCAAGGTTCCCTCTGCATCACGCGAGCAGTGCAATGAGCCCCTTCTCACCAGTCTGTCAGCATTTGAGGAACACCACTGAAATTATCGTTCAGCAGAGTAAGACACTGAAAGCTTCCAGCTCACTTAGTGTCCAAAGACAGGAACTTTGTTCTCACTGAAATACCAGACATGGGTAACTGAAAGTTGACATTGAAGAAAGTTGCATAAAAGTCACAGGGCTAAAACAAGCACCAGCAAACACCTATCATTAGGGCTCAGCTTCTTCCAGATGCACTGTCCTCTTCTCTTCAGGCATCTTGTCTTCCTGCCAACCTTCAAGTTCTAGAATGTCTAGATGGATCACTGTCCTCGTCAGCACTACAACCTGTATTTTTCCTGGAAAACCACTTTTTGCACCAGTGATTTTGCTTTGGGATCCTCCATGCGTGTATTTGCCACCCTTGCTTTTCTCAGAAAACTAAATGAGCTTCCTAAAAAGTTCTGAGTAAAATTACTTGCACTTTACTGCTCATTACGGGAAGTCTCACAAGACCTATTGTTCTGAACGCAAGAGCAATTAGAAGTTCTTTTAAATAAGATAATACTAATAGGAACTTGTCCAAGTGCCATCAGCATATTATCGTGATGTGCTGTATTTGAACTTGTGTATATTATCTTACCTCAAGTTTCCATGCAGTCATTTTGAGGGTAAAGGAAATGCCATTCAAAGGAGAAGCATTCCAGCAGTAAAAACACAAGTTCTTTACACAGCGCACACATCAAACGTGGGTTTATAAACTCCAGTTGGAAACTGTGCCCCTACATCTGCTATCTGAGGTCAGCACAAAGCTTAAATGGAATTAAATTGTATCGTGTTACATGGTTGATTTATTCAATGTTTTCTCAATCAATTTCCCTCATTTCCAGTGGGCTAAAACAGGCACAAACAGTCTGCGCTGCTCTTCTGAAAGAAACTACTTTGGAACTGTCTTCTCAAATGTCATCTTACTAACTTTATCCAAGTCCCAGCTATTAAGATAAGAACGTGCCTGCTCTCAAGAAATATCTGTAAAGTGATAAAATAAAGAAAATCCTAACCACAAGTTAGGGTTCAATTCTTACTTCTAAGCAGTTGGTACGATCCACGTCTCATTCTCTCTGCCGCTGTTAACCACCCTCAGAGAAAGGCTAAAACAGAACTAGGTTATTGCAAATTAATTTAACTCTAGGAAATGGGGAAAGTCAGGAAACTCAAGAGGTACGACAGCTCGGAAGTGTACTCTTCTTCGGCAGCTTGTACTTTATATTGGCTCACTACAGCGATAACCGGAAAGGACTGCCTCACCAGAAACAGGCAGGAATTGGAAGCGTTTGGACTTGGCTTGCAATACCAATAACCACCACTGCTGGGAATCCGACGACTGTCAGATATTCTGAAGGAGCCCAAAAATTGCAGACTTCCAGCAGTCTGCTAGCAAATAATAGTCTCCAGGATGTCTGGATGTGAGCAGTAGGTTCATTTTCTTTTTTAGCATTTTTCTGAAGAAATGTAGAAAAGATTCATCTGCTGGACTTGTTTCGGTGATATAAACCAAAGACATCTTTTAAAAAAAAAAAAAAGTCCAGCCAGACTCTCATATCACAGCAAAACCAATCCAGAATGGAAATGACAATTCTGCTGACGTAGGCTCTGCAAAAAAAATATGGCCAATTTTGTCTTTTTCAGCAGAAACATCATGCGTTGCAAACCACAGACCCTTTAAAAACACTCTACAAAAGCATGGTATTAGGCAACAATTCCTGCTATTAAGGTAGCCAAGTTGTCAAACTTGAAAACTATTCTGGCTGCTCAGGAAATGCAAAAGCTGAAAGGAAAATCTCCTCTTGCTATTCTGCATTGCAGAAACAAAGACTTGGTCTGAGCAACTCGCCAACGCAAGAACGCTGTGGCAGGACCGCATCCCAACGGGCACCGTTGCTGCTGTGTACATTGGGAAGATACGTTTCTACAGTATCATAAATTAGATTATTTTATCCAAATCCAGAAGTCAGATGTTAAAAGCCATCCCTCCTTGGCCATCTCACTGTAACATTACCTTAATCCTAAAAAGCCTGAGTACCTGCTACTGTAGGTAGCTACCACAAGGGAAAGACGACTGTGCCCTAATTGTGAGCCAGGACCAAGTCTACTGACAGCAGAAAGGGTCCAGCAGAGTTTGGTGGGTTTGGATCAGACCTTAAAGTAGTTCCCAACTTCAGTGGGGACAGAACAACAGAAAAATAGATAAAAAAAAAAAAAGACCAACCAACCAATCTTGATTTCAAACCACTCAGAGCTATTTTTAAATTTGGGTAGCCAAGATATTATCCCTCCTCAAGCAAAAATCAAAGTATTTTAGAAAACAGTGCTAAGGTGTTGGGTTTTTTTCCACTGGTCACCTTCCTTCTTGTTCAGTTGTTCACCATCAGAAAATATCTACAGTTGTACTTTGTATTTTTCTGCAAACCTTACCGCTTTTTGAGCGGTGGAGATGAATAAAAGCCTGGCAGGAAGAAGAGGAAGGCAGTGGTAAACAGCAATTTTGTGCTGAGCGCGCAGCGGGGTGGCAGGCCAGCACAGAAAATGAAGATTAGTGAAGAACAGGAATCAAAAGCTTCCTTCCTTTTAAAGCCTATATGGTTATATAGTGCTGTTGGATCTATTAATGCACACTTGTTCTCCCAAATTCTCATTTGGAAACGTAGATCTCCACAGTCACATATATTTCTAATAAATTCATATGCAAAATGGCAAATTTTTTACATGCGCCACAAGTTTAGCCTTTTTGCAATACTGTCAAGACACATAAAAGATGTATGAAATCCCTTTGCTGAGTAAACGTACAGATTGTAACTGATCTCCAACAGCATGTTAACAAAGATACGCTAATGCTGCACAAAGTAACTTCAGGATGACAAAGCCCGGGCCGGCTGAAGCCACCACCCTTGGAGAAGTTCACAAGTGGTTTCAACAACTAAATGGCGCAACATCTCTTCAGGAAATACAGATATTACAAGTGACACAAAGAATAAGTTACTTCACATCATGTTGCCGCATGAGGGGCACTAAAACTCTCCATCAACCACAAAGAAAAGGTCTTTTGCCCCTTTTTCAAAAGAGGGAAGGGGCTCAAAGGTGTCCATGATACAACACCGGCTGCTCGAGTCAGCCCTGCAACTGGCACTCCTCTGCCTGAGCAAGATTCATGCCTTGCCCCTTGTTAAAGCAATTTAATCTTCCAAAGTTAGAGTCTCCTAAGGGAAAGTGGGGGAATGACACTGCCTGCATCATAGCCCGATGTTTATGTAGAACGCTATTTTGGTATAGTGAATTAAGAGCAGTCAGGAACACAGCGAGCCGGTGACAAGCTGGCATGGATTTGTGGAAAGTTACACAAATTCAGTTACACAAGTTTTGCCCGGCCTTAACTATCCCCATTTTTATAAATAGATAAAGCGAGAGCGGTTAGGCAATTTGCCCAGTATCAATTAGCAAGTCCTGAATGACTTCGTGAAATCTCAAATCTTACCTCAACCGCTTGGCAACGCAGCCTGGCCGGGCCAGGGCAGCCACGCTGGGTGCCTCTTGGAGCGCGCATTAATAATCCCAACTGGTTTTAAAACCTGAAGATAAACTGGTGTTGTAACTTACACCAGAAACATACCACACGTGGAGGGACACCTGCCTTTCAGCTCACCCTTGCTTATTCCCATTCAGTCACAGAGGGGTGGGTGACAGCATCATTTAATACCCCTGTGGATAAAAATCAGGGAGAAAAATAATATCTAGCCTGCACCCAGCCTCGGTAGGATGCTAATATCCTGCCACGGTTGGAGCGTGGCTCGTATCGAGCAAATCTCATGCACCCTGGGAGAGCTTCCCCTCAACCTCTCCTACCCTTTCCCAGTCTATCAAGACTCCCACTTCATTCCACAATAATTTATAGGGCCTGCACAGTTAAATAAACTGATGGATATTAAGCCTTGCTTACTGTAAGAAGAAATCTCCTGATTTATGCAGCAATATTGGTGCTGATGCAGTTCATGTTGATGGAGAGTGTTTTTACCCGTGCAGCTTTTAGACTCCAGGGAGCCAATAAACGCCAGGGCAAAGAGGTTTTACGCTCTGATTAAAAAAAAAATAAAAATAAAAATACAGTAATTGCCATGGAGAGGCTGGAACACAAAGAGCGCGGCTATCTCAATTTACATTGTAACCACCATCAGCACAGCCCAGAACAATGGTATCTGGGAAAGAGTCCCGCTCTCTCCAAAAGATAGATTAATTCAGTGTGCAGGGAAACACTTCAAACTGAGAAAGCGACACTCTGAATTGTAACAGGCTCCAAAAACCCGGGGCCAAGCCACAGGCCCAACCAGTGCCCTTGGAAGGAAGGAAAAAAAAAAAAAAAAGAAAAAAAAGATGTTAAGATATAAGCAAACAGTTTCAGTTTAGGTCTCACCGGTGAACTGGATCTGTTAAAGGCAATTTTATGCCTTGGTTCAGTGGACGCACATTTTGAAAAGCGAAGGAGCTACACAGTTAAAAATAGACAGAGCCATGGGTAAAAATACCAAGTCCCAGGACTTGGGGAGGAGCCTGAAGCTGGGCATTTGTGCAGGCCATTAGAGGAATTTTTAGAATTCCTACTTGCAGCAAATGCCCCTGAGCTCACAGATTTCACCTGCGCCCGCCTCGGCTCGCAGGGCTCCCGTCAGCAGCTCCTGCCTCCGCCTGCGGAGCCACCGACCCCGAGCTACAAACAGAACCCGACACACCTCGGACTCACCTTCAACATGTTTTTTTTCTGTTCTGCCTTAAAAGAATTGCACAGTCCAAACTAACACAAGAGTTTCATTTTTCACTGGTTAGAACTGTATAATCCCACAGCAAAGTTACTGCCACGAATTATATACAGCTGAAGTTTTCCGAGTGTGAACTACAACGTACATGAATTAAATTCACTGACATGTTGAAGAAGGTACACCCCAGCAATGCGCTTACCTCTACCACAGGGTCAAGAATTTTTATAAGCCTTCCCAAAAGAAGCTGTGGGGTTTTTTTTTTCCCCCCAAAGGATTTCCAGTTTGAGATTTACATTTCTTACTTACATTTAAGATTTACATTTCTTCTGAGACAAGAGATACGAATTGTATCAAGCAGTAGGAAATGCAGGAACATGAGGCTGTGAAGGCCAAACACCGAAAAATACCTTCTTAACAACTCACAGGCAGTTCTGATAGAGGGATGGCAACAGGGAAAGGAATCATTATAGAAGAATTAAAGTCATTCTTTCCCACTACACTATTTGCATTTTTTTTATGTACACCAAACCAGCTCCTTCAAAGGAGGTGCCTCGTTCACTCTAACCCTCAGGCTTCATTCCACCGCTGATCAATCTTCCCCCCCCCCCCCCCCCATGGTGTAACTTTCCAGCGAAACTTAAACACGTTTGTTCCATGGGAAGACAGTGATGTCATCCAGCTGATAACTGAAGCACTCAACTATCAACAGAATTATTCATAATGTACATTAATATGACTGTCAAAGGCAAGCGCTTTGATCTTGTTCAAACAAAACTCACTTTATTGGGACTGGTTTGCTTCCAGCATTTTTTCCTCCTCAAAAAAGTCACAAGAAATTTTGCTATTTCATCCTGGGTCAGGTGGAAAGGAAGCTTAAGTGTCAGAAATTCCCACAGAAACAAAATCTCATGTTATGACCGGGTCAGGCTCTTCTCTAGTATTCAGTCATTCATTTATTTTTATTTCTTTCAAGTCATCAGCTGCCTTCGCAGAAACGAAAGTGCTTCCTGCGGCTGTGCTGAACTTGCTGACCTGCGTTGAGTTTAGTCGCTCTGCCGTCTCTCATGGAAGGTTACAGCGTTGGTCCTTTCGCATGTTCAAAGAAAGAATTTGTAAAGAGGGAACTTTGCCCATCTCGCAACGTTGCTTTCGCAGGATATGCAGAAAGATGGATTTCATCATTTAAATGTTACACGTATAAACCACTAGTCAATAGTTCAGTCCAGGAGAACACGTACAAAATTAATCCTCTGAAATCCATACAAGACCTTAAAACTCCTTATCAACTAAAAATTATTCAGCAGAAAAAATTACTACATGAACAGGTACCTATCACCAGTGATCCTTCATAATAAAAAAAAAAAAAAGCCAAACCCTGAGACCTTTCTGGAAGAGAAACACAAGCAGTTTTCTCCTGGGTTGGCAGAAACACTTGGAATAACGGTGCATTGCTCTAATGTAACAGCTATTTGCAGCCTCTCCCAGAGCGTAATCTAAATCTCCCTGCAATTACAAATCCAAAGTGCTACATCTTGGCCCCATTATGGAAAAAATTGTAGGATTTCACTGGTTAAAGTTTGCTCCTTTGAGCATTTTAGAAGCCACTCCCTACCTTCCATTAGCTGCCACAGGGGATGAATTATTTACACCTCGTTAGAAATATAACGGCAGGCATTAAGAGCACTGGGAGGCTTAAAAAGGAAAACAAAGCAACTTCAGGTTTTAAACAGAAATCCTGTATTTTAGGTGTTATGTCCTGTGAAAGGGCTAACGGCCTTCTGAAGAGGGAGAAGAGCTACCTATAAAAAAAATTGTGCATTGCGATGAGTTCTGCCTCCTGGTGGAAAATTTACACCTTTCATTTCAAGATGTAAATCCAGGCATAGATATACCAAAGGTGTCTGCACCCCTCAGCACTACACAATGCGACACACACTTCTGCCTGGCACAACAGTCATTGCCACACAGCTGCAAAGTCCTGCCCTTTAACCCCCAGCACACTGGCTTGACCCGCTGCGGTGCCTCCACCAGCAGGACAGGGCACTAAAAAAAGGGACCTTATAACAAACAGATTATGGCTCTTTCCAATTAAATATGGGACTGAAAAGCTTCAACACATACAAGGATGTTTGCTAAGGTGGCAGGACTAGATGCAAGCTCTGCCCTCCAGCTCAAGGTGGCACAAGGACTGGAAAGGCACCACAAGATTCATGGGAAGAGCATAGTCCTGAGGGAAAGGACTGTTGGAGGGGAATCGTACTCAGGATAGGGAAACAGCACACTGGGAAGAAGAGGATAAACAAGTCTCACAGATTCTAAACGCAGTCTCCAAAACTCTTGTCTTTCTTAATAGTCTACAACAATAATAATAATACTAATATTAATTCTTCTTGATTTCTGAAAAAAAGAATGAAGTCTGTAGGAACATGTATGAAATAAAAGACTAGAAGAGTAGTACCGGAGGGGGGACGGGGACGACACGGACATGACAAAAGACAAAGCCAAAACCCACACAACGTCCTTCTCCACAGACACGTGATCCATCCACACCAAGAACTGTTTCCAACTTACCTGTGTTGATGCAGCTCGTGACAGCAGTCACTACAACAGACATCTCCTCCAGGCACATCTGTATCAGCTAAAGTGACTGTCTTAGACTTCCCTACCCCGGCCCTGAGCTTGCACGACTGCTCCAAGACCTTCAGCTCACCCCAGTTTGGGCTGGGTTGGGGTAGTCAGTTAAAAATATACTCTGCCACTCGGTTCAACCAAAACGGACTAGGGAACGTCCACAGGAACAGTGTGACCAGCAGACCTTTGGTTACGGCAACGTTGCAAGTGACTTTTAACATCAGACATACCAATTTTCTTCCAATTAATCTCTTCACTGTTCACCACAGTCCTTTTGAAAACCACCTTACACACTGATGATAAATTAGCAAGGTCTCTGCAGTCCACTTCCAAGCCTATGAACTTGCTGTTCTAAAAATCTGACTAGCTCATGCCAAGAATTTTATCTAATCTATTGATTTTGAGGAGTTAACAGTCAAAAGATTTATTCCTGCTGATTGTCATTATTCCAATGAACAAGATGTAATAAACTCTGGGTCCTCGTTTGGGATTTTTGTTTTGGTCTGTGGTTTGTTTATTGTTGGGTTTTTTGGTGTTGTTGGTTTTGTTTTGTTTAAGAACTGTGGGGGGCTTGAAGCTAACATTTTTGTGTAGATTTCTTCTTGATCATTAAACCATCTCTTTGGATACACAGTTATACTTGAAGTTCATTCTATGTTCCAAGAAAGTTACCTGCAATTTGCACTGAGCCATCTTCTCCAAGAAGAATATTTCCTGCTTTCACATCCCTGCAGAAAGAGAATGCAACAGTAAGCGGAAGTCATTAAATCTTTCCTTCAAACCAACGAAAGTACATTAAAAGGTTATTATTTCTTGTATTTTATTTCTTGCATTAGCACCTCCTGCTTCCAATCATGCAGGAACAGCAGAGACTTTACACCAATTGTAACTTCAGTAGACAGACACTAAGTGGTATTTGTATGATTTTTAGATAGTAGCATTTTAAAGTACTACGTATAGGAAAAAAAATTAAAAACTTATCAGAAGGTACTCTCAAAAATACAAGGAAAGTGGTTTGTCACAGGTTCTTAAGTTAGCTAAAAATGTGAATAGAACCTAGCACTGGTCTGATACTCATGTACCCTTTTAGGGGGGAGACTTCAAGAGATGCTGAGTTGATATAGGCTGGATGCATCCCATTCTTCCCCAGCCCCAAGTCTCGCTGCTCTCCAGCCTTGGAGGAGTTCACCCACTTCCTCGGGAATTCAGTTCAGCCCCACGCACTGGTGAAAATGCAGACAGAAGAAAAAACTTTGCTTGTGGCTTAATGAACTGAACCACACTACCAAGGGTGAGGTGAGCAGAGCTGAGACAGTGAGAACGGGGAAGTAGAGCCACTTAACTGTCCTGTGAAGTCTCAACTTTAGTGAAAAAGTCTCCCTGATTTTTTTTTTTTTCCCAAACAAAATGAACGAACGCACAAGAACATCCAGCATGTATTATGAAAGTTATCGTACTATCCCCTTTCTACCCCAAAGAAGCTCTGGTTTGATAAGTTAACAGCAGCACTTCTCCATCCCTAGGGGAACGCTACTTTCACTCCAAATATGTTTTGAAGTTTTACAGCTTATTTTCACAGGCTGCTCCTTTACAGTTGACACTCGTGTCCACCAGCATGGCTGCTAAGCTTGGCTAGGAAGCCACGCAGACCCAGAGCACACGCAGGTACTGTCTCAAGAAAGGCTGCAAGCAAAGCAACTGCCTGGGGAACGGATGCCAGTGAATAGATAGCAATTCCCAACACACCTCCCCTTAATGGCAACCACCTGCATGCGAGAGAAAAGAAAAAAAAAAAGGAAAAAAAAAAAGCACCAACCAAACCAAGCAGATTCTCCTTCCACTGCCTTCTGCAAATATTCCAAATCCTTTCACACTAAAAGAAAGTCAAAAGCTATTTTTTCTGTCCTCCCTCATGCATCCTGAGAACAGAACTGGCGTGATGGCCTGGCCAAAGAGCCCCGGTTGGACCCTGGAAATCTCCTCCTTCCTGGCTTTGCTCTTCTGAAGAAAAGCCTGGGCTGCTGCCAGTTCCAGGCCAGGACAATTTTAAACACATCCTCTCCAGCATTGGCATTTGTCAGATTCTTCCGAATACCCAGCCTAGGACATTGGCATGGCCAGGCTTTCCCCCAGCACACAGCAGAATAAAAGTGAACGAAGACTGTCCATAAGGCAGTTCCACTGAAGATTACTTTAATATCAAACTGTGGCTGACAGCAGCCTTTCGCCTTCAAACAAGTATTTCAAGTCCTGCCAAACACACACCTCTTGCTAGTAGTGACCACCGCAGAGCCTAACCCCTGTTTGAAGCACAAGTCTAAGAGCAAGTACAGGAAAATACTAATTTGCTTTAATGATCAAGAACACTTGGATAGATCCATATGGAAACACTGAAGGTGTATGGTGAGAGAGCCTTGAGAAGCTGACTTCGTAGCAGAATGGGATTCAAAGTAGTAAGAAGCTGTGACAGCGATGCTGGAATAAGGAGACAAACATAAATCACTGTCAGTCAGTTCCATTCCTTTTCTTTTTACATTATCTAAACACATGAACATGCATTTAGGGGCAAGTCAGAATTCCCTCCAAGAAGCATTATTCTGGTTTCTTCCTGCAATTAACAGCTGCAGACAGGAAAGCATCAGCACTGCAGGGGATGGACACTCTTAAGTCAATGGACGAACCAGAAAGGATTAAATACAACAGTAAGTGTGAAGTTATGCTACCCCCCCTTAGCATCCATTGGCCAAATCCAACACGATCGGAGTTGTAGAGATTTATCGCCATGAGAAACACAAGCCTCACTAACCCCTGCACTCCCACAAAGTGTTCCCAGTCTGTAACAGTGAGGGAATGGAAAAGCTCCCTGACAACATTTAGGTAGAAGATGCCTTCAGGATCCAGCCCCATGAGCACGTGGAGCCATTGGAGCGCAGTGCCCACGTCTGCTGCTTCCTGGTTAAGGAGCTGGCTCGTGAGGAATGAAATACGCTTGGCACAAGAGCAGCCCTCTCCAGGAATCCCCCCTTGCACCAGCACTAATTCAGAGGGAACAGAGGGTGTTCAGGAAACTCTCCGATCCTACTGGAAATGTTTATCCAGACCGTCAGTTCTCCTGCGACGCACGAGGCCCTTTCAAAGCTGCCTGCCAGTCCCAGGTTACAGGGAAAGGATTAGCACGCACCGATGTTGCCTGTTGAAGTTACTGTTCCTCTTACTAATGATGGACATACGTAATAGTAATTTCCTCTTCCATCTCTACTCCAAGGCAGCCTAGGACGCTGGAGCATTTTCCCAGTAAACCGCGCCATGCGGTACTGTATATTCCAAACTTCCCCTGCCAGCACGACGGCACGTGCAGCTCAGCAAGCCCCCGAAGCAGACCACATTCGGCAATAAAGGAAGCACTAGGGAAGTTTTTTGAGCAGATCTAAGGATGAAGTCCCAACAGTCGTGCACTTCGGCATCAAAGAAAACCCTCAGGCAGGTTTCACTGACGTAGCAACAGTGGCCAGAAAGCAGCACACCTTCAATACCACCAGACCATCCTACCGTAACAGAGCAAGCTAGACAGGCCTGGAGTGCAAAAAGTAGTGAAACAAGCACTCGGATTGAATCCCATTGGAAAAAAGAGCCAAAGGACGCCAGTCCCTTAACCCCCTCCAATGCAGAGGCTTGTTTTCTCTTTAACTTCAGCTTGGATTAATTAAAATGCACATATTTTCCCGTTGGAAACAAAAGTCAGTAAATATGGTGCTTCAAGCTGGTTCAAGAAATTAAACCAAGTCGTTGCTACAATAAGAAATCCAGGAGGCCAACAACAGCCACTGCCAAATATCCAAGTCAAGCTGCAGAATTAAATCACCGCTTGATGTGGCATTTCCTCCCAGTGACCAACCCTCTGAGAAGGCCATTACTCACCCCAGCGTGGTATACTCCACCCTGGAGCAGCCAAACGGATCAGCAGCAAGCTGTTTGGGGACACCCACTCCATTTCGGAGTTACTGTACCATAAAGGCAACTTCCAGCTTTGCCATTCCTCATCCCAGTGTATCAGCATCACGTTGCCCACCGCAACAGCACCAGGTGAACATCAAAGAGCAATAACACTGGGTGAACTCTTTCTTTAGCATATACTGGTGTCACCAGCAGTTACCTTCAAATCAGGTCCTCCTTTAAAACCATCTTTAAGACTAATTAACTGCATTTAAAGCAGTTGGGCGGGGGAGAGAGGAACGGTGCTTTCCTGTTTACTCTCACCAGGAGATGCTTATGAACTCGCAAGCTGAATGGCGAGAAGTTTGTTACTCCAGGATATAGTTATCGCCAAGTATAACAATTTGAAGGTACTTCCCATTGATGTGGTAATGACCATATCCTGGGCTGATACACTTGGAATAAATGGTGTGCCTCTGGCATAATTACTATACTGGAAGCAGGAAGCAGCTTTAGGCTGTAGCGTAAACATTAATTATACCACATTTTAAATGAAGTTACAGGAGGCTGGAGTAAACTCTTTCTTGCCAGCAGCTTAACAAATGCTACCATAGTTCTGGACATACCCGCTCGGTAGCTGTCATCTTCCTTTCTTCTAAAGCCTCCAAGAGTTCTTCCGCAAAACAACAATTATGTTTTTATTTACCTCATACTTCACAACTGGAGTGGGAAGAAGGGTTTGGACTGGCTCTAGTGCAAAGCTGGATTCTCCGCATCAGCCTCGAAAGGTTTCGCAGCAGGGCAGAAATCCCTCCTCATCTGCATTCCAAACTGGTTTAGCTTCCCAGTGCGACCAAACGCTAACGTACCAGTTACATCACGTTCATGCCTCCAGGTGAGGGCTGGGCCACAGGCATTAGATGCCACATAACCAAACCTGATCCCCGATCCAACAAAATTACAATCAAGCATCCAGCTACAGGAAACTTGGGAGCACAGGAAGGCAATGAGATGATGCTCCCAGTTTCAAGTGCAGTGTTCCGGCATCCCTCACAATAAGTTTTTCAACAGGGATTGGTGGGGGGAACGACAGGAACTGTATCCTAATGACTTGTTCCCACTATAAAAAGCCTACATAAATCCTTAAAATCCTGCGAAATGATCAGATCTGCCCTCACCCGTAGCCATCAGTCCTTTGCACCACCATATAGTGGTTGTTGCAGTGACAACACTAAGGGAGCAAGACTTGCTGGTCCAGTGTTATCAATAACCAGCTGCAACTCTGCAATCCTGGCATAAGCAATAAAACTTCATATTACAGACTTAAAAGAACGGTGTTTGCAAGAAAAGCAATGAAGCATGTTAAGCTACTGCTTTTTAAACAAGCCTCTTAATATTCTTTAGAGATCAAAAAGGATTCACTTGGCTTGTGTTCAGAAGTCTACATTGGCAGCAATAGCTAGGACAATTTAAAGCCACTACAACCATGATACACGTGGCCTGAGCAAAGAGTGGCATCCCAGGACTGAGAAGAAAACTGTCACATGAAGGGGGAAAATAGAGATAAGCCCCATTTATTACACCTTTGCTTCCAACCTGCTTCTATGTGCCTTTAGGGTGCCATGCTGGCACAGCCTTGAGTCATCTGCCCATTAGATGCAATTTACATCAACTGTAACAATAAATTTTCGTGGCCTGAACTCTATAGAGCATAATTTGGCATGAAGAAGGAGTCATTGGTCCTGCCAAGTTTCATGTAAAAAAAAAAAAAAAAAAAAGAAGGTGCATGATACAAGAATTACTATTTTCTGTTAATGGTAATGAATAACTCGAAATATTTTTACTGAATGCAGCCAATTGCTGGAGTTTACATTGTTCTGAGTAATTTGCAAAATTACTTCCAGGACAAAATCTCGACTTACAGTTACATACAAAGCAATTTGTGACACACACCAGATGAGCACTGTTCTCTCCCTACAATCAAACATTACTCTCTTTTCAGTGATATGCTGTTACCTGTGTCACCTCTTCCCTTTGCCTTATAAGCCAAGATGTAAAAAGCTGGCTGTACGCAAGAGCTTTACCATTTGAGATGGAGCTGCAAAATGGAAACTAGGCTTGGAGCATGCCAGCAGAGGGATAACGGTTTTAAACTGAAAAAGAGGAGATTTAGATTAGCTATCAGGAAGAAATTTCTCCCTCTGAGGATAGTGAGGCACTGGCACAGGTTGCCCAGGGAAGCTGTGGATGCCCCATCCCTGGAGGTGTTCAAGGCCAGGCTGGATGGGGCTTGGAGCAGCCTGGTCTAGTGGGAGGTGTCCCTGCCCAGGGCAGGGTGTTGGAACTGGATGATCTTTAAGGTTCCTTCTAACCCAAACCATTCTATGGTTCTATTTTTTACACCCTACTTGAATGTGCTGACATTTCAGAACATCGCAGAAGGCATTAAAGACAACTGTATTAGAAATGCCGTACATTAGCATTCTCCCTGTTTCTGCTCAGAAAAGCCCTGGATACTAACATTTTCATGCCACAGGGTTGAGCCTTAAGTCCCAAACTCTTGGGCAAGATGCAATTACTGCCTGTTACAGTGCTGTACTTAACTCCGCGGAGCTAGACTCAGGAACGTCTCCCAAAGCTTGAAGGTCTTCCAACAGCAGAGAGCTGGCAAAGCTTCTTCCCTGCTCCTCTCTGCAGCCTCCCTGCTGAGCCAGGCATAAGCAGGGGGAAGAGAGGGCCAACTCCACAGCTTGCTCCATCGCTGCTCATCCACAGCCCTCTCAGCAGGCCCTTGTGGCCACTGGCAGCCGGGACCAGCAGCAGCAGCCAGGCTGCTATAAATTACAGTGGGGGACCGGCCTGGCGACACGCTTTATTGCTCAGGATCAGGGAAGCACAGCAACTGCTTCCACCCTCTTCTCTGGATTGTTCTGCCGGCTGCCGGGCCGTGGTGAAAGATCAGGGCCTCAGTGCAGGAGCTAAATGCCAGCAGGACAAGGCAACTCATGATTTACTCCGGGTCTCATAAACAGTAGAGGCATTTTTAAAGCCCCACTTCACAGGGGCTAGGTAGGCAGGAATATTTAAGGGGTTTTTAACTGTCATTTTAATGTTAGAGAATGTTAGATGAATAATCCAGTGTTATCAAGAATTAAAAAATGTTCTTTTAAGCAGCATGAAACAAGGCTTTGAAAGGCAGAAGTGACCGACTGTGGCTTTGCAAACAGAGGGGTGTGCAGACAGACAAAGCCTACTGGAAAGGATTGTCAGCTTCCAACAAGACGAGCTACAAGAGTACACTGAGTACTCATTTTCTCCATGCCCTACCCTTAATATCCAGGCAGATCACACTCAGCGCAGTGAAGAGACCTCTTGGGAGTGGTAACTGCATCCAGTCTCTTGGCACAGGCGAACATAAGCCCCAGTAAGGGCTACATGAGAAATAAATCTCCCTTTGTGCCTTATTTTAGCTAACACGTAAACCACCTTTCAGATGATCCATGATGCACTCATTAGGTACAATTCCTCCTGATTTTTTGCCCTCCAGTGTTGCAGAAGTGGACTGCTGCTTTAAGTAGAGGGTTTAGGATCTGAGAAACCATAACTCAGAAATATGATTCACTTTAGGTTAAGCCACTATGTCAGCTCAGACAAGGGAGGGCTCACCAAAGAAAGCTGCAGGAGATCCTCCCGAAATTCATTCTGTCATCTTAGTTATCTGAATAGCTCCAGGGGCTGGGAAGATGCTGAGGCAGTAAAGAAGGAGTTGCAGGCCTTGGGCTAACTGGGTGAAAGTCCCTGACATGAAGCGAGACAGCAAGCGGTGTGTCACGTCACACAGATCCTGTCTGTCACACAGCCACTGTTATCGCAGCGCCTGCAACTTCCCTTTATCTCAGCAAATTACGTCCAGCTTACGCTTTTTGTTCCTGTGCCAATTTTGTCTTTGATGTTTTTGCGCTCTCATTAATTCCTTCTCTTCCCACGTGTTTACAAGCCTAACAATGGTTAAAGGGAGGTGCGGTTCAGTGACAGATCCTGTCTGCCTTGGACTTTACCTCCCAACCATCACCATGCCTCCAGCCCAGCCCAGCATCAGTCCTCGGGTAACCTCAACTGCACATCGGCATGGGGGGAGTTGCTGCAGCTAAAAACAAAACCTTAAAAATTCATTTTCAGACAGATCAGCTCCTTCAGCCAGATAACAAAGTGCTACGAACACTAGACCTAGCCCTGTCTCCCAACACGGGGACAATCTAATCATACCAACCCTCTCAGTCCCACCACTTCTTCCTACAAAAGAGGCTGTTGCTTCATGTATTCACCCCAACGCACATCACTCTTGTAATATCAGCTTACAGCAAGGAGGATTTGCCAAGCAGCGAGGGCCTCTGACAAGCTTCAGCCCTTTGGCAGCCAATGCAAGAGAGAAGCTACGTCTCTAACCTCATACACCACTTTTTCAAGTTTCCCCTGTTCACTCAGAACTTCACTTTTCTCTCTTATAAGGAAAGGACCCCTGCCCAGCAGGCTTTAAAATCAAGTTTTCATACCATTGAACAGCAGCTAAAAATGTACCACAATTTCTTCCACAAATTCATCTATTCAGCCCTTCCATTTCCTGATCCTACTTCCTAAGGACTGCAATGGGGACAAGGCACAAAGCTCCTTTAACAGCTGCCGCATGAAAAAGTGGCACACACAGCAAGCTGTGGAGTCACAAGGTCTGCCTCCTACCCCTGGAGGCCCAGATATTTTTGGGAGGCCCTGCCTTAGTGTTGGTAACAGAGGAGAACAGTTAAGTTATAACCTGGCCTTATTTCTATGTTTCATGTCAAATTATTTAACATGTAAGGAGGTGGACATGGTTCATGTGGCAATACTAGTGATGCACGTCACCATGAGGCAGTATCTCCCACATGCTAAAGCATGTTCCTAGTGTGCTCAGAAACAGCAATTTCCCCAAAACTACCTCACACAGATCACCCCTGGCTGAGTACAAGGTAGATCAGGTAGCACAAGAACCAGGAAAGCCAGTGATTCACACATCTCCCTGCCTTGACCCTGCCACGATGGAGAGACGAAAGTTCATATCCGTAAACACATCATCAACTTGGATCTAATAAGGCCCAAAAATGTTGATATAGGGCAGCCCAAAAAGGTCTTGATTTCCAAATAAGCAATAAGCACCCTTGTTCTGGGGAAGTGGTATTTATACCTACACACACACTAGGTCCGAGGCATTCCCCTACGCAGCCAAGAGCCGTCCATATCTCTGAAGCCACCCACAGCTCCTGCTCGGCAATGTTTGCTATGTACCGCAGAAGGAGAAATTCAAGGCAACCAGGGCTCAGGAGAGACTTGCCAGCTCAACTTCCTTCTCCAAAATCTAGAAGATGACACTTTTAAGCATGGCTAGCACAGGAAGAGGAAAGGGATGCATCCTGCTATTCCTATGGAATGGAGAAAGCAGTTATCAAATTGGGTACCTGCACAATGGAAACAGTCGTATTGGCACACCCAGTCTAACTTGGTGACACTTTCCAGGCTGCCGTGAAACGGTAGATTTCTCTGTGGCAGATCCCTATTTGTTGTCCTACATTTGTGTGGGTTTTGTCTCACTTTTGTTTTTGAAAGTATTAAGCTTTACTTTTTATGTTAGAGTTTTATAAGAACACTGCAAGACAGAATATAAATTGATTTAGTAAACAGGCAAGAATGACTTCTGATGTGGCCTTGCAAAATTTTTAAGTGTGCTTAATATGTTACTACACAAATTTGGCAAGTGACCTTTTTCTCATGCTTTAGCATAAGACATGAACGAGAAGACTGCAGTGGTCTGAATAAATGCTTAAGGCATCTCCACATATGCAGCTTTCAGGATCTATGAAGGCCAGAAAATCTGCAGCATTACAACAGGGGACAATATTCAAAGCCATCTTTTTGAAGTGAGTTATTCACTTCATACCTCACAGTAGAAAGGACAAACAGGATGAACACCAGTGATTTAAACACTTACTCTACTGCTGGGGAGATGCTGCGAGAGTCTATACAGGGTGATCTGGTCCCAGTAATTTACATCAGATAAACACAGTGACATGAGACGGACGTCACGAACAGAGTGGTTGTACGTACATATGAATGTACTTGGGTTCTTCAGAGTCAGAAGCTGAGAGAGTCTGTTACATTTTCGCTTGACACAATTAACGCTCCAGACAGTGAATGAAGATTATTCCCCCTGGAAACACATCAAACCCAAATACTCCTGGCAACTTGGGAATTGCTAGAAACCTTATTAGTTGAGTGTACAACTCAGTCACGGATCACTGACCAAAACCTGTCACTGCTGTTGAGCCTTCTGAAGATGACCCCGACCTCTATTTCCTGCTCTTTGTGATATTTTTCCTGCTTCTTATCTCCATGTAACAAAGGTAGGGGGAGAAAAGCCTAAAAAGTCACCTCCCTTTTAGTGCAGTGCATAGTAGTTGTACCAAGAAGTTCTTTTTCCCTTAGACTAAATCGAAGTTACTTGGAGTAACTGTGGGACACCCAAGTGACAAAGCCCAGAGGCAGCACCTGGGCCTGAGGAGAGTGAGGTGGGGACAGACAGCTGAATGCAGCAGTCTGACAGCAAGTGCTCACCTTCAGGCATCACCCTGTCAGCCGTTGCGTGGACCCTCACAACACAAGGCGTCCTGAGGGTTGGGGCACTGACATCGGCCTGGAGCCGCTGCAGGGCCCCCAGCATTCCTGTGCCTTCATCACCAGTGACACTTACCAACAGAGTTCGAATTGCCAGGTTCTTAAGCTTCAGAGCAGAGATCGTCTTTATCCATTTCTAGGAAAACTGTCTCCACAGGAGCTATTGTTTCTGGCTATCTGCAGATTCAGGATTTACATCTGGTTCATATTTTCTCTTTGCAACCACAGAGAATTTTTTTTTTTTTTGTTTTAAACTACGACTTTCTGGATGATGCAGTGGAAGAAACAGCCACCAGGAGAACATGCTGGTTTGCCAAACCACCACAATAGTCCCTGGTCTGACTGCCATGCACACAGAGCGGAGACTCAGTGCTCCTTGTGCCCTGGATGCTGCACAGCAAGGCGTTTATTTGGGGGAACAAATCACCCAGTATAACCTAGAGCAGCAGCATCTCTTTTCCTCTGACCCACTAAGACACCCAAGAGTAACGTTTCTATTGTTCTGGCTACTGAACTGTTTACAAATTAAAGCTTTAAAATTTATATTAACAACTACCTCTAAAGGCTACTTGTGCCCATCCTGTACTATAAGGGAGAAGAGACCAGAGTACACTTCTCAATATAAAATTTCACTTCCCAAGGCTGACTAATAGCTAGATTTCAAATTACTAGTGTCTTGACTTAAAAATCAAACTGGCAATTAGAGGTGAAGGGCTCCACATCCCATTATCCATCCCTCAATCCTCCCCTACCAAACTTCAGTTCCAAAACACCGTCTCCAAAACAAGATTATTGCACTGTGGAGAGGACAGCTGTGAAGTTCTCCTACAGTATTGCTACAGAAACAAAAAGTACAGCATTCCAGTCGTCAAAGTAATCAGAGGCATACTGGAATCCAGTTTAACCACAATGTCTGCCAGCACGGCTATCAATGCATTAATCAGATACATGAAAATTAAGCTTGAATCCTGTAGGACAGCTGAGTTCTGCCAAAATACATCTATCAGCTCCTTCATCTTAAATCCGAAACTGGCAACAGGAGGAACGCTCCACCACCACCCCCCCCAAGTGTTGGTGATGTCTATGTGCTCACACAGAGACACCCTTTTTTCAGAAATTATTTTCTCTTAATATAGTTAGAAGAGGCAGACAATTAAACTTTGATCCTGTGTCAAAACCATCCCAAGGTCCAAAAAATAAGCTAATATATTTGGCATAAAAACACAGCAAGAATATTGTTTCCAGGGTCTCTTCAAAGCAACATTCAAACAGCTGCCACAGCACCCCACCACCCCACACTCCGAAAAGCGATTTTGACAAGACACTAAAAAAAAAGCCAAAACATTCTGTATGGGGGCACAAGCCGATCTAACTCAGCGTATCAAATGTGCTGTTGCCCCTCTCACCCCCTGAGAAGTAGAGCCGCAAACAAATTAATAGCTGGATCACTGCCACGCCAATATTTCAAGTGCATGCAACCCTAAACCACTTCCTAAGCTTTTTTGGTTTTACAGAGAAAAAAAAAAGCATGCGAGTATCACATTTATTACGCCGCAATATGAGAATCTGATTATATTCGAGCAGCATATCATTTCACCTGGACTAACTGAAATATTCAGTTACACAACAGCTAATCATGAATAGAAGATAAGCTCAGAGATAAAAATAGGGAGAAAGACAGAGAGACCTTGTAACAGTTAATCAGCGTGATTCATTTGTCAGACTGCCATAAAGAGCACCACCTGAAAAAGCCTTGAACTTCCCTCTAACAAATCCCTTTAAGCAATAAAACCTCTTGGGTTGCTTTTGCTTTAGTTTTATTTCCAAGTCATTCATCAAACTCCTGCTAATCCCCAAAGACACAGAGGAATCAGAGTCCAAATGGGGAAGAGGTACAACATACCCCGTGTGTCACCCAGACAAGATTAGCACAGGAGCAACCCCTCGCAGGATATCAGTCTTGCTCTAGTTCCATAAAAAAAAAAAAAAAAAAAGAAACAAACACACCCACGTCTGAGCAGATTCCTGCAGGAGAGCTTCATCCGAAGGTTTCCGAGTGTGGCCCTCTGTCCTCCGCACGCTGGCTCATGCCCAGGCAATTTAACTCACTTAACCTGAGCCAGATCACTAGGATTTCCAACGGCCATTGGGATCACTGTGCTACACAGAAAACCGCAATGGGGACGGTGGCAGCTGGCACGGGAGAAATGGCCAGGGACAGCGGTAACGAAGGCAGAGAGCTGCCAACTCCGAGATGCAGGAGGCAGTGGCAATTTTGGAGGCAGACAGGGATCATTTGTAATCATTACCTTGGTATAGAGCATTTCATGAAAATAAAACTGATCCTGCATTCTCCTTTGTCTTTTCCATAAGGCCTCAGAGTCTGTTCCTAACAGCCCTTGCAAGACAAATGCAAAAAGATACCACTTTGGACAATGTGGGAGACTTAAGCGTTTGTTGCTGAACAACGGCATCTATTCAAGCCTCAGCCTCGCCCTGGCTGTTAATTAGGAAACTAAACAAAAAAAATAAATTTATAGTTTAAGCCTTCACTAGATATTTGGCTTTCTAATCTCCTCTAGAGAATACTGTCAAGCTGCTCTCCTGTCCAAAGCAGGGGATTTACACTTCCATGCAAAGCCAGCTCCCCAGCCCTTAATTGGAAGTGGCATTAAGTTGAAGACGGGCTTATGCAGAGCAAGATTCAGCAACAGCAGAGTTTCATTAAGCCAGTCTTCCACGTGTTAACTTAATTTACCCATTTAAGATGATGCATAATTTAAAAGTATCGAGCAGCTCCGCTGTCAGACATATATTCTCTGATCTCACTGATGATTTACAGCAGTAACAAGCTGTCCCCGCTTCAGGTCAACAACACCCACAAAATTACAATTGGGTCCAGATATTCATCCTTCGGGCCTTGCCACCAGCCTGGCTGTTCAACTTCGTATGTGCTAATTACATCCATTCCTGTCTCTAACTTTATCAAGTCTTCTTCTCCTAGATATAACACAAACGGAGTTGGGATATTCAGTGTAACCAGCTGAATGCTTTGCTGTGCTGGGTGGCTGCTTGCTTTGGGATGGTTGTGCCAGGTCAACAAAACCTTCAGTTTTGACCCTTCCCAGTTGACCTTGTTTTGGTCTGAAGCTCACCCCAACCGCAGCTGCCCCACTTTGCAGACACTATATTCAGCCCTTCACCTGATGCAGTCGGTTTCCTTCAGAGACAGATACTTTAAGCTGACCCAGGGGACCAAAGTTAAGTTATTTTAAACGCTTCCTCTCAGAGCATCTCTGGCACGACTGCAAGATTTCCACCTGCCTTTCCCATCAGGCATGACCAATATTATGACCCCTAGCGTTAAGGAAGATGGGAAAACCATAGAGATATTCCTATGCATGAGGAAAGGTCCCGTCTACACTACAATTTTAAACTGTGTTTTTTCTCAGCAATGTACACACATCTGGATAAAATGCAAGACAGCATGATTAACTCCATTCGGGAAATATGCTTCACCCCTCAAAGGCATGTAAGCTTGCTTTCTGTCCACAGTCAAACGCCCAACCTTTGCAACACAGGTAAGAAGCTACGAAGTTTTCCTTCTGTATCATGACTATTTGCACTTCTCCAGATTTCCCAGACCACACAATGAGGTAATCCAAACACTTTTTTTCTGATAAAACATTACACAATTGCTGGAGTGGCCCCAAAATACAGGGATGCAACACATGCAAAGTAGCTGACACACAACCGCAAGCTTAAGCTGCCGCAATGACACAGCTTTGATTTCTTTGCTGAAGTCCCCTAAATAAGGGCAAAATGCTTCCAACAAGCAGGACGAGAATGGTCGCAGCAGGTTCGGTTCAGTCTGCTTCCAAATGATTCAATATGAATCACATTTTCTTCAGACCAAGCAGTTTGAACTTTCTGTGAACATCATATTTTTGCCGAGTGCAGTTAAAAAACCAACACATGAATACATCCTGTGTAACCTTTACCACCATTACTCGTGCTGCTGTTTCACTACTGCAAGTCAAGAGGGGGACCACCTCTGTTCCGATACAGAGATCATCATGTGACATCTTCAGAAAAACTAAAATTTAACAGGTTACTGCTGCTTGAACATACATATTTTGATTCCATTAGACCAGAAGATGAGTCAAATCAGTCAAGCAAATCAACTGCGAGTCACAAATAAGCATGGTTTTGTAAACTACTTATGGCAAGGGTGAAAAATGACCATGCACTCAGTAAGTTGGTCTAACTTCCCAGAGCTACATGAAGTCTTATCTCTAAAAAAAACAAAGTTAAACACCCAGCTGTGAAATCAGAACTGTCTTCAATGAAGACAACTCATGCTAAATCAGAATTTTAAGAGAGACTGGAACCCGAAACTTGAGACTTCTTTCAGGGAAAGGAATGCCACCAGAATTGTTTCCAACCATTTCTTTCTTTTTAACCCACAGCAACCTACAAAAGCCAGTCTGTTTGACCAAAAATATGAAATAAATGCTTCTTGGATTTTCTAATAAAAATAACATTTTGGCAAAAAGAGTTACCTCTTCAGCTATCATAAGAGGACAGAAACTTACTCCAGCACAGCAGCAGCAATGCTTATAATGGCATCATACCAGAAGACGGCCAAGCTCACAAAATTCCCAAGAAAGAAGCGGCTGTTGTTCCCAGCAGCAGTCTGTGGCTGGGATGATGTATATTACCCACAAGCGGTACATTCTATTTTCAGCACATATTTAGGATTGCAAATCTTATTCTTTTTAACAGCAGAACATACTGCCTTAGTATCCTCTCTTCCTTAACTACACCACACCTTGACACCAACGGAGAGGAAAACATGATTTAGAAATACCTCCCAAACGACACAGCAGCACAGAAACCCACACATTTCAGCGATCCATCAAATCACAGACCATTAGTTAACTGGGTTTTGCCTGCAGTAGGAGTTTTTCCACTAATTTTGTTTCTTTTTTTTTTTTTTTTTAAATGAAGTTACCCAAATTTAAGTTTTGTTATGTTGATCTTGCAGCTAGCCTGAAAAAAAGAACGAGCAGGGCTTGAAGGACTCATTAAATTGCTCAACAGTTCTTATGCAGTACTTTTGGTGATTTGTAGCTCTGCAAGAAACAAAACCAGCTGAAGTTTTCCAGCTCCAACAACTACACTTTGCAGCTGGATGTTGACATTTCGAAGAAGGTCCTCTGTCTTAGAACTTTCAATACCTCGAAGTTTACCCAAACTTGGCCTAGTCATAGTATTTCCTATGGCAGCAGCTACTACTATAGACAACTGAATTCCGAGTTTTGATTACTTTGATTAAGCTCCCACCTTTATTTTCCTCTTTCCACGCCCTCACAGCTGGTTGTAGGATGAGACCGCATGTGCTCAGCTGCTGTTTCAGCAACACACGTTTTGGGCAAAGATGAGAAAAATGAAAAATACCTGTGGATTTGTCCATTTTTATGCAGGTAGTCCAGCCCCTCCAGCACCTCCTTAAGAATCGTGGCTATGCAGGGTTCATCCAGGACACCAGTCTTGTGTTCTCCTTTGGCCACGATGTGCTTTATAATATCCAGAACAGAGCCTAGAGAAAATAAGAGTTAAACACATTAGTTTAAACTAGAACGACCAACTCATAGCTAAGTGGTGGCTTACAGGGGGGCAGATCCTCAAGGTGGGCTGTAAAAATCCCTGTGATGACAAGTAACTGAGAAGTTATTTGAACATGCCAAAATGTAAAGTGTACATACACAGGACTCTTGGAAGGTTTTAAAGTAGATACCGATGCTACAGCTGTTTTAGTACCGAGTACTGGAGAAGCAGGAGGGGAAAATGGAAAAAGCAGGGGGCTGCCAGGACTCATAAGCTGAAGGCAACGAGCTTGATAAAATTAGACTTTCTTTTTCAGCTCCTATAAACTTGATGTAGAATAACAGCAAGAAAAATCTAATACATAAAGGGATGACACTGCCCTAAAAGAAAAAAGTGGAAATTATTAAACAGAGAACAAATGAGGCCAAATCCTGACAATAAGTCACTTCTTCGCTGCGTACAGAACTGGAATGGCTTAGAACCTTCCCTAGAAACATCAGGCTCTCTCCCAACCGTGGTGTGAATTACATCATCTTGCATGACAAACCATGCTTTATAGAGCAAACCACCTCTTTGAATTGCACCCAGGAATAGACGGAATCAATGACTAGCAACACGCCTCTTGTGCAAGGTCCTGTTTTCATGATATATTGGGTACGGTATTCTTTGTATTTGCAGCTGGACTGAAGACAGTCTTCTCAGAACTCTATTTTTATTGCTCCAGTATGGAATGTCTAAGCCCGTTTTCCAGGCCTGTGCTATTTATCCCCTTCAAACTTGGGTTTCTATGGTTTAATGACTGGATAGTCAGCTAGTAGGATTTTTACAGCTATGGACACAAAGCAATGTCAGCAATACTAGGAAGTTCTTAAAGAAAGGGAAAAGCAGGCACGACTGCAAAGCACAAATTCCAGCCTTAATTGTCTTTGAACAGTAAGAACAACTCAGTACTAACTAACTCAGCTAACTCAGCTAGTTCAGAAAAGCTGAAAGTTCATTCTTCCTAACTTGCAACCAAAAAACCCATAACAGACTCAAAACATTTTTGTACCTGAAGAACAGTAAAAGCTGAGAATTTACTCTCATTAATTTGGTCAATGTGGAAGTTACAGGTTCCACCTTGTAAATTCTTGAAGCAAGCAGAAAAACGCAATGGAGGCTTTTGTATTTTTCTTTTCATCCTTAAGCTTCAGGTTGACAAAAAACGCCTCCTTTAAAACTTCTTTTATTAACGATCCTATTTGAACTTCTTGGCCAAAACAATCATGCTGATAGGTTTGCGCTTAGCAAAGTATTTTACTTTTGGCTTCTCACATGAAAGCAAAAAGGCTGCAAGGCTGAAATCCTAACATCATGGGGAAAGGCTTGTTTTGCACAATTCAAACTGTGCAGGAAACAATTATATGGGTGCGCAGTGTGCCTTAGTTTGTGGGAAACGGTATGTGCTGAGTTCCTCTAGCAGCTTGCTGCAGTCAGGCGAGTCACCATTCCCCTCTGCCCAACCGCACGCTTTCCATCTTCTCCAGCCCACCGGCGTCAGTGCTCACGGGGTACACCAAACCACCAACTAAATCCACCAAAAAATAAACCAAGGAGGGGGGAAAAAAAGCACTATGTTTGGTTGGTAGTGAGCATAACCTCTGAACAGAGGAGTTTCAGAGCCAATGAAGAGGAAAAGGAGGGGAAGAAGAAGGGAGAACACATTTGTGAATGCAGCAAGAGGTTGGACCAGCTCCCTGGCTGCCCTGAATGGCACCTCTAGCTTCCTCTTCCCCAAAAAACACTTTGCTTGGTTCAAGGTATTTGCAGATACAATCTTAAACATGGCAGACACTAACAAAATAGAACAAAAAAAAGGAAAACTAAAAAAAAAAATATAGAAGTGAAGTTGCACAACATCCCCCCAACATTTGATCCAAGAATACTTTTCACAGCGTTCAGCCTTCCTTTACCCTGTCTTGAGCATGGAAACACACTCCTCTTTAGTGAGTTTTGACACGGGTCTTAATTAGTTAGCCAAAGGTTTCACCCAGCCGTAACTGAGGTTGTTTCGACATACGTTGGACTTCCTGCATGGGAGCCAGATTATCTCTACCAAAGGAAATTGTAAAACCCCAGATGTAAGAGTACACTCCCCTCCACTGAAATCTCGCCTTTTGCTTCTAGTGTCTAAGAGAAAGATCCTCTGCGGTGTGTCATGAGGACTCACCTGGGATTCAGCCTGTCACGTATTCATATTTTAAGAGTACGTGCTTGCAAGCCTCAATGCGTCTTATTTTGGACAGGAATTTTTGTGACACCAAAAAAAAAACCCACCAAAAACCCCCTTCACTTTCACTGTTCAGGTTTTTCCTCTCAAATGTGCCTTTATCTGGAGAACAAACTGTCACTTGTTTTAGAAGTCCAGTGAAAATATGTGGTTCTTCACGTACTCGTTTTGTCCTCTTTCCACCCACAACTCTGTTAGCAGACTTTGTTCAAAAATATTTCCCTTCTCCTGCAAAGGGTTCAGGGAACATGAGGAGGCAGATCATATGGTGTTCAAATTCATTTGGTCAAAAAAAAAAAAAAAAAATCCTGTATTTAGCCAAGTTAGAGGTTGTAATTAACCCAGAAAAGGGGGTGGGGGTTAGACAGACAAGAGGGCATGCACAGAGCCAGCCTTTATTGTGAAAGGGCTGATTCACACCCATACTATATCTGATCCCAGCCCAGCCTGCCACTTTTTAAGCACATTTTTTAAAAACCACTTTCACACTGAGATGTTCAAAGTAGTGGAGGAATGTGCCAGTCTTCTACAGAAAGGAGAACAGCCCAAAGGCTACGAGCAGCAGAAGAGCAACCCCAGAGACACCTTCCTGTTGGTGAAAGTTGCATTTAGATCATCCTCACTTTGTTTGCGCAGGGAAGAGAGTTTTGCGATGGCACCACAACACAATAAAGTTGTGATTTTTCCACCTCAAAGACCCGTAAATTTAGAAGGTAGGTACTGCTTCCCAACTCAATTGCAACTTCATAAAGCACAGCACCGTGGGATATGAAGAAAGAAGCCAAGTTGCATTTCCACACACTGCTTCATGCTGCGTTCAAAGTCTTCTGCCATTCTGGCCTGACATGGAGCAACTGAACACCCAGATCCGCAGACAGAAGGCCAGAGCTAAGCACAAAGCTACTCTGAACACAGAAGTCACAGGAATTCCACTGTTGAGGGAAACACTTTCTGCTAGAAAGCAGATATGCATGGAATTTATCAGGCTGATGCTGAAATGCAGTTGTTCCCGAGGATCTCAGTTAAGCATATGACACAGTTGGTAGGGTAAGACCTCCACTGCTTTAGCATGTAGACAAGTTTTCTCACTTACACCAAATGCCTCACACTCGAACAATAGATCAGTAGGTCAGAGCCCCATCCTCAGCCTAAGGGGCAAAACAACCACTTCGCACAAAGCGGACTGTTCCCAATCCAGCAATGCATTAACTGCCAGAAATTAACTGTAAACTAATTCAGCTGAACTGGAACCAAGATCTGACCTACACAAGAGCATGTGCTTTACAAACCCATCATCCCGTTTCAAAAAACCAGCATGATTCCTGGTACTGCCCAGTTTCTGAGCCAGCTTCTCAACTAGTTTAAGAGTAACTGGGAAAGTTAAGAGTTGGATCTCTGCTTAAATGTAGTTTCAGTATAGGTCTGTGGTCTGCATGCACAAAAAGATCGAACAATTTGCAAGACAAACGTCTCCCATAATCTAGCAGCCAGAAGATGAGGTTCACATTGGAAATAAAGCACCCACTCTGTATCAGAGAACAGTTACAACATTTTCAATAGAAGAAATCCACTACGATGTCTTTTTTTCTTTTTAAAGAAATATTTGACTCCTCCCTAGAATACAGCTTCTATTTCAGATAATGCTGTGAAGTACCCTGGTGTGTATTATACATGGCACTATGTTTGATTACAACAGTCCCCTCCTGATTTTTCTCATTCAAAATGCACAATTAGAAGCTACAGATTCACAGAACAGGAGGGTCAGGCTTAAGTGAGAAAGAAATTAAGTTTGGCTGAGGCTGACTGGAAAGCTCTTCCAAGCCCAGAAAGGAAGTGTATCAGAAAAAGACAAAACAAGACAGAGGGAAGAGCCAGAACTAGAGCCTACATGTAAATATAAATAATGCTGTCATTAATAAGGATGTTTAAAGAAGTCTGGTGATGAGTAACTGATCTCAAAGCCCAATAGAAGACGAAAGGAGAGGACATTTAGAGATTGATGTGGAAAAAAAAGCAGTGATAAACAAATTCCTGCCCATCAAATATACAGAGCAGCACACGAACAGGAAGCCTACAAGATGTTGCGCAATCTGATAAAGCATTTAGTATTATTTATCATTCATCACGAATTAAAGTGTCTCAGTATATTCTGACACCAATTGCAAACTGTATTACGTCTACTTAGTAAAGCACAATCTCTCAGTGCAAATTGTACAGCAATTAAAAGTTAAGTGTTTTTCTGCTCAAACTCACAAGCTTCCGAGCCTGCTCTAAAAGCTGCTAATGCAATAGCTCCTAATGCCAGCGGAACTCACCGGGAACCGGCTGTACAGAGACACACCTGATAAAAACCCAACCTGTAACTATTACAGGTCAAAGACAAACACGCAGCAAGCAATTCCCCCACCCCCACCCCCCCCGGAGTCCTTATTGCTGACACCAGTTCTGCAGACAGGTATCTGTCCAGCTGCACAAATGGAACAGATACCCCATTGCTCCCTCCACTGCTCTCCAGCAGTGAAGAACAGTTCACCTTTCCGATTTTTCCACGGCTAGATTATGTCTGATTAGGTCTGACTCAATCCACAGAAGCCAGTTCCAACTTTCCAGAAGCAAGTAGCTGGTTTCCACCCATTACAGCAGTATCAGGGCAATGAAGGGACAAGAAACCCATGAGCAGACCAATAACCTGAATTTGTAAGAGAGGGATATTCAGTTTTTGTATGTTGACATCAGGGAGACCATTTGCAATGGACTGTCTTGAAACCGAGTAAATGCACTCCTATCTTGCACCCCACACACGTACCCAGTAAAACCGCCTCCTTCAACACCCTGTCCTTTGGGCTGCTCCAGTGTTTTCTTCAGCAACAAAATGAGATTAAAGAGTTCCATGGCTCACTACCTCCCTGTTGTGCCAATGCACCTCCTTACAAAGCCATACTGTAAATGAGATCACTGCAGTAATTCAGTTTTCCAGGCAGGGTGGAGACCCAGCAGCCAGGAACTTCTTAAACCAGCTTTGCTGGTGGAAAAAAACTTTTGTGTAATGGCACCCTCGGGGCAAGAAGTCCTAATTGTTCCACTGATCCACTTTCAACAGCAAGCCACCGCAAAACATCTACACTTCCTGTTCCAAATCCAAAGCGTATTTCTTTGACCTCACCTACATCAGCAAGCACGACTAATGGCATTTAGGAAGCCTGATTCTAATGTTTCTCCTCAGGAGAGGAAGAGAGCGTCCATGTGACAGTCGTCAGCCACGCTGCTTGATGCCTCAGGCCATGGGGCTGAAGCAGAGAAGAGTACAAAAACCTGAGCAGAAAGGAAAGCTTGTTTAGAACAAGATTACAGATAAATGCAGGAGTATTATGGCTGGAATTTTACATGCCCCCAGAGGCAACAGAAATGCACAGCAGAGCTAGTTGCTGTGGGACCCACATCTGGCATGTTATACTACAACCCAAGTGACAGGACAAAGATACAGGATAAGTTAAATGCAAAGAAAACTCCTCCTTTAAATTTGTCTGGCAAGCAGAACAAGAAAGTTTAATACTCTTTTTTTTTTTTTTTTGGTTGGAAAGTAAGATAAAGAGCAGGTAACAGTACCTGCATTGATTTGCCATTTAGAGGCCTGGCATAAACAGGCTGTTAAACAGCGCTGGGGATCACTACACAGTTTTGTGAGAATCAAGATCTGCCCCAACGCTGATGGACACTGATGCTGAACATGCTGCATCTTTGAGAACCAGGACTTGGGAGGATTCACTGCTGCTTGTGTTAAGATATCTCAGCAGAAGCCAGCTGTTTCAGTGAGCCTGATTGTCATCAGAGCCAAGAATTAAATCTGCATCTTGTCAGCCTCTGACAAACAGAGGAAGAAAACGTGAAAGAAGAAGGAACAGCTGACTGGATTTGCTAGTTTTGGGGCTGAAGAATACAGCAAAAGAGCACCCAAGTAAAGGAAAGAACAAGTTATACAAAACAAAGGAAAAGACATTTAAGTACATTGCTGGGGTTTCTGGTTTCAAAGTTGCTTCTTAACTCTGGTTAAGCCACCTCAGCACAGAGGAATAGTTAAGGAAACCTACACTTATTGCCTCCTTCCCTCTAGAGCGCTTGCATGGATGTCTAAGAAATACGACAAGATTAAGGCAGGAAGCAAGATAATAAATATAGGGAGCAAAACCGCCTATTGCAATTGAGACTGGGCATTTATAAGCAAAAATCTGAAGCCAAACTACTTCTTTTTCATGCTTTTCCTATTATAGCTCCGAGTGGCAGTGTATCTACACACTCTGCATTCTGCGATCGTGTACAGTGCCTACCACCTCCTGCTTCTGACTTATCCCATCCTTAATTGTTTGAAATTAAGTTGCGTCTCTACAAATAAAATTAAAAACCCTCCAGATAGACTCAAAATAGCATAGCGCTCTCCCAACAAGATAACTCAACATAAACACAAGGATTTCTAAGAACCTGTGGCTTACGCTTTGATCGTAAATCACTGCTGGAATTAGGAGAGGCCAGATCAGAGATTAGCACAGCAGAAGTAGAACAAGATGTCCTGCCTCCCTGGTGGAGACCTAAGACTTGCCATACCTCCCCTTTTGGTCTGGCCTGCTGAACCGCTGGCCAAGTGCTTCATCAGATAATCAAGATGAAAGGTTGAAATAAGAGGTTGATTAGATAATCTTAAAAACTTCTGGAAAATAAGAGGTTCAGCTATTTCAATACAATAATCTCCTTAGCAGATTTAATTAGGAGCCTTCAAGAAGGCATAAGATCCAAGCGCCCCATCTGGAAATGTTTCGATATTTAAAGGATTTACACAGTTTAAAAATATTTCGGAGGTCTCATCTGCTATAGGCTACAACCGTAAAAATTGTTGTGTGATGTAGCAAGCCGCCACAGACGGCTGTTTCATACGAGCAACTGTTTTGTAGAGTTAGCTACAGCCGTGGGTCACCTGTGAAATGAGAGCTCTTGTCAAAAGCAGCAAGAATTTAGAGGAGCAAACAGGTCACAATCAGAAAAAGCACAAGAACAAAAGGACAGCTGCTCCTCTTCCTACTAAAAGCTGCAGGAGCTCAAAAGCAGGACTAGGCTTCAGATGGCTTTAAAAAGGCATGAGTAAAATTCACGACAAGGAAATGCCAGCAAGGCAAAGAGCAGGTCAGCAGCTGTCTAGAAATAGCCATTGGAGTTTAGTTTGGAGTAACATTGGACCAAATGGCTGGGGTGCCAAGTTGACATTGCTAAGCTTAGATCCCTACCAAACAGTTTCATCATTGGAAGAAAGGATCTGAAAATTCTTCTGAAGGGAACAGAAACAGCAGACACTTCACAACCGCAATCCAGGCACACATCACCAGATCTGAAAGAGGGTGTCAGAGTAACTGGACACACCAGCACCTCTTGTCACTACCAGCTGGATATCATCACAGACACGTTTCTGCCATCAGCAACAACTACGCTCTACATCTGCTTCGGTGTCAGATCTGCCACTTCTAACTGCGTTCAGCAGGAACTTCAACCAGCCTGACTTGGCTCTGATGCACATTAGTGGTTTTACATGTTACTCCCCAGCAGCTCACCAGTACATTCCCTCCTCGTTGCTGCTGACTTTCAAAGACAGAAAATGGTATCTTCCACCAACACAGTACTTGCAAAGCTTAGACAAGAAGTTCTGTTTCAGCAACAGTGCCAGTCAGGCAATTAAGCTACCTTTGAGCACACCAGCTGGCTGCTCAGAGGAGCAAGGCACTCTTACTAGAGAACAATGGATTGTTCATGGACTTCATGGATTTAGAGTATTTTCCCTTAGAGACATTTCTCAAATACTTGCATATATGACTAGGTTAAGATTTCAACAAAATGACTGCAACCAGAAAATAAACTGAATTGCACTTACAACAACAACAACAGAAAAAAAAAAAGGCTTGCGTTACAAACTGGTCTGTCTTGTGGGCTGTTTATCAAAGTAATAAGGTCAGTGTAATTAGGCTGAAATTAAAACTAGTTTCAGCCTGGAAACCCATGCCAGCATACACTGACACTGATGGAAGAGAAGCAATAAGATTCTGAACTTTTACTCAGAAGAAATTCTCAAGTACAAAAGCCACAATCAAGATACAGAATCAGAACAGATTTGATACATGCTTACTGGGATGTGCAAGTATCTCAGTCCATGCTCTCTGAATAGTTAGCCAGAATAAGAGTTAAACCCCAACCCAGACCAGGGTGCAGGCTATTTTCCCCCTCCTTTCTGGTCTATACAAACAGCTCAAAGGTTTTTCCTGTTGAGATTCTCAGACCATTATTTTTCCCGTTGGATGACAGATGACTACAAAACTAGCCAGTTTATCACTGATAAGAAATAAGCTGAAAGGAATGAGAAGCAGTTTTTAAAGCGTCTCTTGTTACATAAATCACTCAGCCTAAAACCAACTGGAAATAGTCTCATTAAAAGTGAATGAAAAAGCTTTTCGGTCAGAAGGCTCCAATACACAAGTTTCTTCACCTATCCTCAAGACTGACCTGTAGAATTTGCCTATGAGGTCTAAAATAAGATTTCTGAAGTACAGACAAGAAAAAAATATACAGTGAAAACAGTTAACAAAATACCTCTCAAGGTACCTTCCTGCATAAAAAGGAGTGACAAGTTATTCTCAAAGTCTTGCCATCTATTTTAGCAACTTCCCCACCCCCTAAATGTTTCATTTTAAGTGAAAAAAATTAACACTGGCTCATGGAAATGTTGAGAAGGAGGGATTACACTGCTACTGGTCCATCTTTTATTGTATGAGCCCTAATCTTAAACATATGCAACAGGATAAGATAAGCAGTGAGATTTAGAATTGGAGAATCACGGAATGGTTAGACTTGAAAGGGACCTTAAAGATCACCCAGTTCCAGCCCCCCGCCATGGGCAGGGACACCTCCCACTAGACCAGGCTGCTCAAAGCCCCATCCAGCCTGGCCTTGAACACTTCCAGGGAAGGGGCATCCACAACCTCCCTGGGCAACCTGGGCCAGTGCCTCGCCACCCTCAGAGGGAGAAATTTCTTCCTGATATCTAATCTACATCTACCCTCTACCCTTTGAAGCCATTACCCCCATTACCCCTCATCCTATCACTACGTGCCCTTGTAAGAAGTCCCTCTCCAGCTTTCTTGTACGCCCCCTTCAGATACTAGAAGGGGCTACAAAGTCTCCCCAGAGCCTTCTCTTCTCCAGGCTGAACAGCCCCAACTCTCTCAGCCTGTCCTCATAGGAGAGGTGCTCCAGCCCTCTGATCACCTTCATGGTTTCATAGCACTACTTTACTGAAAGGACCCCACTTAATGCCAGAGTTGCACAAGGGTCAATTATCAGTCTGTATAATGGAGAAGCCCATTCAAAGTAAATATTAAATGACCAACAGGTCATCATACACACCACCAAGAGGCTGGTTCTGAAGCAATGATTACTTTTCCAGAAATTTTCCAGTCCGGTCTTTATATTTGTGGTACCTTGATAGTGAAGAGATAGTCCACAAAGTCTCATTTTTTTTTTTTCCATCTTTACTCCCCTCCCCCCAAAAAAATGAGGGCAAACAAAAGCAACATTCGTAGGGTCAAGGATGAGCCTAATCCTGACTTGGTTCTGACAGAAAGCCACCGTGACAATACTAGCTAAGGCAGCTGTGCATTTTCTTCAAAGAAGTTGTGTACTCTCCTGAAAAAGGTCAAGAACATTGCTGCTGTCTCTCCCGCACCCCCGAAATGCCATTTCCTCATGTTGTAGAAACCTTCCCCTAGATACACTTTTTAGACACACAGCAAAACTACTTGCATTAAGCCGGCAGGGGATTATTTTCTACACAGAAACAGCAATCACATCTTTAATGACCTGTTATGTGTCACTCCAGGAAAAGAGATGGTATTACTTAATGACACATAAGCACATGAGACATTAAAAACCCTTTAAGACAGACTTAAGTTGGCATAAAATTTGATTGCCCCCAAGAGAACTGCTAAAATTCTCTAAAGAAGATCTTCAAAGACAAATGTTTTATGGTCATTGTTGAGCTCTTGTGGAAAAAGCCAACAGGTTTAGCCAGATTTTTCCACATCATCTTCTGGCATTTTACAGTCCTCAGTATTAAGCCAAAAACAGAGAAGCCAAGAAGTTTTTATAAAAAGCAAGAAAACAGTTGGGGTTTTTTTTCGGCTTTCAATTCCTTTTCACTAGGGTGCCAGGAAAATCAAGTCTTCTTAAAGACAGGCCTGAGATTTAGCAACAGTCCTCTACGTTATCATCCAGAACTTGATTCTCTTTCTTTTCATGACTGTAATTTAAACAGGGTTCCTGGAAAATATTATGACATCAAATTAAGCATTACTGATAAGTTTTCAAACTCTCGCTCAAAAAAAGCTGTCTCTCCACTGTCTGAGAGAATAAATCCAGAAAGGGGAAAGTCTCCCCCTGGCTCTGTGTTAACTAGGCCGTAATTTGAAATGGTCCCAAGTATTCCCAGTTATTTTGTCAACTGGAAGAAGTGGGCAAAGTAATCCAGCTCTGAGCAACGACACTGTACAAATCAAGCTGCACCCACACTGCTGTTCTCCTCCCTTTTTAAGGCCATACACTGACATTACGGGAGTAGCTCTGCCTAAAATAGAGATAATTTAAAGTTCCTCAGAAGGGCAGCCAACACGTCAATAAGCCAAAATCAATGGAATGGCCAGTTACCAAACAGCCATTGGCATCATGCAGGCCTCCATGCTGCAAGTGAGAAAAAGGTCAAGGAACCAGTCTTGCAAGAGGAGTTGAATGTCTCACAATAAAGCTAGTGGAAATGGTTGGGCTCGGTGGAGTTGGATGCACACTTCCCTAGTTCAAAAGCTTATCCAAGGCTCACAGAGCAAAGATGAAGAAACTTTTGATAACATGACCCAAGAAGCACCACTTCAGATCCATCATTTGAGAAGATGACAGTGAGATTTATGTTCTAGAAGTTCAGGATGGTTTCAACTACTACATCTGCACTTACGCTTCTCTTGTCAAGTCATACGCTTAAGTTTTCAAATACTTAACTGAGTCATTCAGCAAACACATTCAAAATAACTCTATGAAATACTGTCAAATACACAAAATAAGAGGGGGGAAAAAAGCTAGAACAATCATGTAGTTAGGTTTTACTATTGATGTACATAACAAGAGAAGCTATTTCTGAGCTGAATGCATTGAAGTTAAATATTGTTATTCAAATGCCTTAATTCACAAGTGGGAAGCTTAGGAGGTAAACAAAGGAAAGGGTATTACAGGAACACAGCTTTTTACGTTGCCTTTTAGGGTAAGGAAATTGGACCACTCACCTCCACTAAGTAACTTCATCACCAGCCAAAGCTCATCTTTCACCACGAACGATGTGTAGTAAGATACAATGTTGGGGTGATGGCACTGACTCATGGCTTGAATTTCTTTCTGTAGAGAAAAATAATGCATTAGCAGTTGGACCCGGTGGTTATTATTCCTGGGGCACAGAAGTTCTCTTCCTCAAGACACAATCTTCAAAGAGGGTGCAAAGAAAAAGGATACCTAGAAGCTAAATGTAGAAAATCCAGAAGCACTCAGCCTACATCACACTAGGGCCCAAAGGTATTTTAAGGTGTTCTTCCTGTCTGTCTAGATGAAAGAAAAAGTTGACCAAGAACCTCTTAGCAAAGTGGTCGTAGCTCAAACACTTGCATGCAGCTACAACAGAATATTCCTGAAAATTCGCACCAGTTTGTTACCTAAGAAGTTCATCCCTTCAGTGAGATATTACACAACAGATGCTTAATCTGTTGAAGACTATCATTCGGATGAGAAAAGGAAATATTTGCTGCCGGGAAAAAAAAGGCCTCTTATTCCTAATGTTTCTTCCCAGCAGGAAAGCAGATGGCTTAGCTCAATCAGGTTGAAGGCACAAAGGACAGCTCTATCTTTTGTCATACTGGAAGAAGAGGGAAATCAGTTCAAGATCAGAAAGTTGTTAGCTACTACAGATGGGAGTACTATATGAAATATGCTCAGATATTAAACTGTTTGAGTTTTGACTGTTCATATTCTTACGTTTGGTTACAGGTGAAGGGTTGAGGTTTTCCAGGTTATGGAGCCAACAATGCCACAGAAAGCACTGACTGATTTTTCATTATGCAAGTACAGATCACCAGTATGGAGAGAAAGCCTCACAGTTTTTTGACTGCCCATAGACAAAAGCCATCCATTAAGCCAAGCCTGGCACCCTGCACTACACCCAGCTGGGCCATTGTGCTTCAGCCAAGCTGGTAGCTTCAGCCAAGCCCCCCAACATGTCAAGTTGTACCCTCCAGCACCATCCACACCAGACACTCATCCCCTGGTGTCCTGAACTTCTGCTCTCAGCTAAGACATTCCTTCACTGAACACATGGATGCCACTTACTCTTCAAAGGTTTAATCACTGCTCAGTCTCCCCATGACACCAACTCACCCAAGTCCCGTAATCCCAAACACACAAGGAAGGAGGGAGAACAAGGGCCCTTGGCGCCCTGATCCCTTCCTCCCTCTAAGCACAAGACCTCCCTGGAACCAAAGTGCAAGAGAGATATCTGAGAAGGATTTGCCCATGTGTAGGATACCCCACAGTCACAGCATTTTCTTCTCCTGCTCATATACAAAGCTCTGCTTGTGACTGAGTATAGCTTAAAGGCACACTGCTTTCCCCTTGGCAAGGGTTTAGCTGGCCATCACAGCTACAAAGAAACATGCTAATGTTGATTTATCCACTTTAATACTGCTTTTCAGTGAGTAGGTGCATTTGAGGAATAAAACACAATTGGTTCCTCTTTCTACTTCTCCAGAAAAGGCACCAACTTTCCAGGAAACTCCAATAAGCAGATTAAAGAAAAATCCTTCTAAACAGGAAAGGATATTTGAAGAGCTGGGGAGCAGGCTATTCATCTCAGGGTAGTCTACTCTTTGACTACAAACCACTCCATGAAAATAAATACCGCCTGAAACAATATCCTCTGCTTATTCCAACAGCTTCAGCTCCCTTCCTTGCAAACACTCACTTGTGTCAAGCTATTTTTCAAAAAGGAAATAAATCAGCACCTTTAGAGTTTTCTAATACCTTCTAGTTAAGTTTCTTTGCAATGCAGGAAAACCCCCTCAACAGACAAAGCTGGCAACGGAAACCTTTTTACTTCCCTGCTTCAAATTTCTAACAGGGGATGGATGGGAACGGGGGCCCTGGATAACACAGCTCAGACTCAGTCACTGGTTTCTGCCTTCTGTCACACTTCTCGCACAAAACCTGGCTTGGTTGGGAAGCTCTGGGCTGCTGTCTGTAAATGAAAGTGCAAGACTTTTGATTCATCCAACGTTCCTGAAACTCACTGAGCTCAGAGTTTTGAACTCATTTGCTTACCCCGGGATCATTTGGGACTTGCTTAGAGCACCGGACTGAGCCCCTAGTTAAGGAAACACAGGTGGAAAGAAGCAAGCAGGACACTGACCAGTTAATCATCCCAGCCGCCAGATCTGCCCCAAATCCACCATTCTCAGAAATCACCTAGAGGAGCTGTTTTTATCTTTTCTTAGCTAGACCACTCAAAATATTTTGAACAAGCTCCCTGGGAGATCAAGAGACTAGTATAAGAAATATACACAAACATTGTGTATTTTTTATATATTAGCGTACCCCACTGGAATTCAGGAGATGGTGAGACAAGTCTGGAACAAGTTTACTTAAGAACCTAGACCTGGATCAGATCTTTGCCATTCGAGCAGCTCTGTACTACAGCATATTGCAGGCATTCCATGACGCTGAGTTACTATTTTATTATTTTCCAAGAACTTCCTCTCTCTTTCATTACCACAGTCTGCTCCCTGGGCTGGGAAACAGTTTGAAAAAACAAAACAAAGCACACAAAAAAAGCTGAAGTCTGTCATATGCTTTGGTGCACAAAGAGGGAAAATCAGTAATCACAAATCTGATCCATGCAATTAAACACCTCCGTCAGCCAGTGGATGTGTAACACAGGCAGATTAAACCATTTCTCACACAGTGCATCACAGCTCTGAATAATTAATTGCATCACAACCCATATTTTCCAGTGTTTTTACATTATTCCTAATAAGAAAGAGCAGCAGTCAGGCAGAGTTTCCCCTCTCACCCCCACCCCATTTTCAACAGTTTTCTAGCCTAATCTCACACTAACTACATCAAAGTTTCGCTCTTCTTCACCCCCACAGAGGGTACCAACATCCTGGAGGCTCAACGCATACAACTGTTTTAACTGGTGGTGGCAAATCACAGTGGGCTTTGTGGTTTAAACACTTCCTCGCATAATTGAAATCAAGCCAATGCTGTGGTACATACAACAGTCTGTGCTGCAGCAGTGCAAAGGCAAGGGCCGAAGAGGTGTAGTTAAAGCAGGAATCACAGAATGGTTTGGGTTAGAAGGGATCTTAAAGATCATCTAATTCCATGCCCCCTGCCACGGGCAGGGACACCTCCCACTAGACCAGGCTGCTCAAAGCCCCATCCAGCCTGGCCTTGAACACCTCCAGGAATGGGGCATCCACAACTTCCCTGGGAAACTTGTTCCCGCCCTCACAGTAAACAATTTCTTCCCAATAGCTAATCTAAATCTCCCCTCTTTCAGTTTAAAACTGTTACCCCTCATCCTATCGCTCCGCTCCCTGATAAAGAGTCCCTCCCCATAGGGAGGCCTATGTGGAGGGGCCTTCCTGTAGGCCCCCTTTAGGTACCGTAAAAACCTAGTGGGATTCCCAATGGGAAGTCAAGGATCACCCGGGAGCTCTGCTCAAAAGCAGACTTACAGAAAGAGAGAGCAGGAGGGGATAAAATGCAGCAATAGCTTTTCTGCGTGCTAGTAAGCAGAGCTTTAATACAATTTCAAAAGTTTTCCAGAGAGTTCACTGCTCTTCAAACACAATAAAGTCACAGCAAGCAACGATTTCTTCTCCCTACCTTCTCCCTAATAAGTCTGCTATCCCCAAATTACAAAGAAGAAATAATCAAGTTACAACTGTGCTCCTCTCACTTTCACTAGCATTGAAACTATAGTGGAAGACTCCTAATAAAAGATCTTGGTGATTTCTACACGTCTGTAATAATGCCAGTACTAAACATCAGAATTTATTTGGGCTGCTATATACAACTTTTAAACTGGAAATGTTGCTTTATTCCCGCTCTGCCAAGCGTCACGGGTGACTTGATACAGACCCCTCAAACCACCCGCAAATCCGGTGGCCAGCAGACAGCTCTTCCATCCATCCAGTTGTGTAGACACAGACACCCCTCACACTAGATGGCTTCAGTTATGCGACACTGCCTTACTGCCAATTCCCCATTTCAGGATCCATAAATTATGCTGCCTTCTGCTCAGCTTGGGAGAATGAATTACCGATAAAAACATGTCTAGACACAGGCAATGTTTTGGAGATGGCTACAAGGCTCACCCTGGGCTAGATATTAAAAAAATATCTGCACTGTCAAACAACAAAAGCAAATAGACTGGGATTAGCTATAAAGGCCTCTGTGTCTTCCATTAAGGGTTCTGATGAATGTTTTCAGTACTTCTGCGGGCAATAAAAGCAGCATTTCAAGGCTTCTGAAACACTAATAAAACTGCTGTGAAGTATAATTTAGAATCATAAGAAACCTATTAGTCTCCTGTAAGTCTGACATACTTCTGGAGATCTGCTATTTTGGAAATGCATTTATTTGCCCACTGACACACAAGTGAAGTTAATAGGAGCTGAGATACAAAGCAGGTAAAGCCGTATTTAAGCTACTAGCTGAACTTTCTTATGGTATTTTCTGTTCACATCATCACCTTCTACTCTTTGTGTTTATGTGCCCCTGAGGCACGTTTCAAAGACACTTGATCTCAAATACAAGGATGGAAATCAGGCTTTATTTAGTTTTACTTCCCACGTGTTCACATGAACTCAAGAGATAAAACACAGTGGCAATCTGCTTTTATGTGGCTACCTGCAACTTCAGAGGAATCCAGAAAGCTGTCAACTTGGCTACCCTGTTTGAAGGCAATCATGACCATAAGAGAATTGGGGAGGGAAAGCATGCCCGGGGTGAAAAATCAAAGCAGGTCAGACGTGATCTCCCCCCTGAATATACCAATGTTCCAACTACGGCAAAGAACTTCCCGCTCAGCTGAAAACTCAAGGTATAAGGCATTAAAGCTCCTATTCATCCTTTTAAAGCAGGATTTAGAGCTCTGGTCCTACAAGCAGCCATAACCGTTCAAATTTTGCTCCAAATGAAATTCTAATGGTTTAACTAAAAGGCTGTAAAACTGAGAATATTAATTCATTCCCCTTTTTAAACATCAACATAAAAAAACCAAACCCTACCACACTCGAGAGGCACTTTTTGAAGGAGATGGGGAAGAGCACATAGCTCAAAATCAGACATTCTGATCCAACTTCTATGTCCAGATTATCCACTTCAACCCCTTAGCTCAAGCTGCGGCTAAAGGAGATAGACTGGCAGAATTAAAAAGGACTTACATTAGCCCATCCAGAGCAACAGTGGAAAAGAAACAATTCTGAAAGGGATAGGAAGTTTTCATCCATAAATTAATCTTAGGCAATGGGAACAAACCAACCCCATGGCAAGTCACCCAGCAGCTGCTCGTTTCAATGGCTATTCTTCAACATCATTCAGTGGTCATTCCTCCCCTCAAGGTCTGCAGTATTAGTGACAACATACTGAAGGAAGCAGATGTTTACAACTGTTATGGTGTAGCAATTCACTGACTCACCTCACAAATACAAGCGAAGCCCACTTATCCACTTTGCTGACTAACATATCACTGACCCTTACAGTTGTTCAGGTCAATACCCAGTGTTTAAAGTTCGACAATGCCTTAAATTTGTGATTAATACACACAGCAGTTGCAGAGTCCATAAAATTATTTACATACACCATCTCATGCTCATCCAGGCCAAGTGAAGGAAGACACTGTACATTCGGGATTTCACACACTATTAATCTCCATGTTCATACTGAACTTTACCCACCCACACCAAAAAAACCCAACAAAAAACAAAAGACAAAACACCCAAACACCTTCAACCAGCACAGTAATTAAGATTTCTGTTGTTGCTGCTTTGAGAAACAATACAACCAAGCTGCATGCAGCTTAGGTTTACGTCCTCCATAAAGCTGCAATCCCATCATGCAAGAAAACATGTAACATGGCACATCAAATAACCATGCAGAAGCCACGTATTATACATCAGACTCTCTGGCATTGACACTTGGGAACTTTTCACCCCGGAGCAAGCATAAAGGTCCTCAGGACTGGAAATGGAATTGTAATGGCAATTCCCACAAGATAACAGGCATGGATGAAATATCTATACTACTTCTACAGCAGACTACTGCTTTGTTCCCAACAACCTTAGTCTGGTTAATCCACTTGCAGGAACTACTCTGTCAGATCAAAGCCACTTCAATATCCTTTCCAAGTCTTCAAAAGAAGGTGTAAAACCCTATAACAAGCAGTTACACAATTATCTGCCCAGAGGAAAGACTTCTGACTAAGCCTGGGCAGTTAACAGTTGGCTTATGCTTTAAACCAGGGGAGTTCATAATCCTTTTTTTAAATCCTATCTAATTTAACCTTCTCAACTATAGGTTGATTTATTTAATCTCACGCAATGTTTGATCTACGTATTATTGGCAGCCAGCTCCCCAGGTTAATTCCATGAAATTCAAAAGGACGTCTCTTTTTATTGCAGTTAAACTTGTTCCCTCGGCTTCCTGAACTGCCCTCTGACCATAGCAGTGGACAAGCAGTACCTTCACTTCACTCCTCTTACATGTAGACCAGTCAGGCCCAGTCCTATCAGTCTCCAGACTAGGAAGAGTTCAGAGTCTCCTTCTAGAAGCAACAACGCCACATCTCCCATGCTCCTTCCTGAACCTGCCTCCTGTTAAATCACCTTAGGAACTAAACGGGCAGCAGTTCCCCCCAGCCGGGAAAGCCCAGTGTGAAATACTCCATGGCTTACGTTCCTACTATCTGCTAAGCAGACAACCCACGTCATCTGTTACTCAAAGCATGGAGGAAAACCACCCATCATGATGAAAGCAAGCTAACTCAGCTTTAATTGCATGAAAATGAAGCAGAGTTTGCTAGACAGAGGGAAGATTTAAGGTCTTTTAGATCAATAACTATTTAAAACAAGAAAATGCTATACAAGAAAAAAAAAAGCTTGAGGCATGGTTATTTCAAGGTAGATGTTACACCACTGTGTTTCAAGGACTGGCAACAGCAGCAACTTAACCAGCACCCCGCAAAGGAAAGGAGACGTAAGAGCAAAACACTGCAGTGAACAGTGTCCAGCTGTGAAGTACACCACATGAGCGGACTGTTTTCAAACACACACCAAATGCTGCATAAATTTAACTACTATGGGTTGCAAGACAAATAAGAAGCAGAACTTCAAGAACAAATCAAAAAGCCCAAGACCAATTGTAGACAACACTCTATTTGACCACCTCTCCTTACACTCCAATCCCAGTCATATCAGTGAGCAAGAATCACAGGCTACTCCGTACTTCCCTTCCAGCTGAATCCCACATGCAGTCCAGGAAAGATCTGGGAGCATTCAAAAATGTACCATGAAAGAGAGAAAAAAAAAAATCAAGCACTGTTAATAAATTCCTGACTAACATCACCTAATCCAGTAGCTGGGCCACATCTCCGCACTGCATTACTGCCTGTCTACATTCTTTACAGCAATTAGCACTTCCGCTGAAGAGCTGAATGCCCTCGACTTGGATTTGTTCCCCATGCAACAAAATTGGTCTTTCCTACACTTCCGTACCCTGTAGCAGCAATAAATTAATCCATTGCATTAACCCAGAATACCGTGCAGTGTTTGCAAAGCATGCAGCCTATGCCTGACCACCCACACAGCTCAAGTGTATGCTGAGATACAGGAATCAAGATCAATACCTATAATGAGCCAAGTCATATCATTTAATTACCCTAAGCATGGAATCTCCACAAGGTAGGAGGTGGTCCCAGATTCCCTGGCCTCTGGGCACCTGCTGCTATAGAAGCTGAAAGGATGCTCAAAGTCACTTACCTTGCATCTCCTAACCCCACCCCACACTAACCTTCCTCTTGTCCTCCATTCCAAGAAACAGAAGCACCAGCCACTAAGCAGCACGGACATGTAGAAGAAACAAGTTATCCTTATGGATGGCAGAACCTTTTGCTGCTCTCCCTACCCTCTGCCAAAGCAACATGACGCTGTTTTACCCTCTTTGCTAGGCAGATTCTGGGAATAAACAAGCTTGCTTCAGTAGAGAAGTCTATGGGTCTGAAGCACTGTAGAAAAAAAAAAATTAAAAAGAATTTAAGCACAATTATCCCTCTTCTATCCCATGGCCTGATGACTGGGCAGTGCTATAGCACAAGACCATTGTCCTGACCCCCGGTAGCACATCAAGGTTTTCTGTAAACCAACTACTGTGCTCAGATACCTTCAGCATAATGGATCTAATAAAAGCCCAAATTTGTGTTTTTAACTGCACTGGGGAAAGGAGAAATCAGGGAGGTGGCGTAACATACGCCAGTATGAACTCATTGTCTTTCTCTTTGCACTTGCTTCTTAAAACCACTGTAATCTGCACGGACTTACGTTTACATTTTTTGTAAGAAAAAAAAAAACAACACAATCCTGCAATAACAAGGAGTTGCTCAAAAAAAGGTAACTAAACTGATTGGAGAAAGTGCCATGAACAGAGACTACAAGACTGAAAAGCTTGAGAATATTTACTTTGGGGAAGAAGCAAATATGGAGACAAGATAAAAAGTAGGGAAGGTAAGGGCACAGAGCAGGCAAATCAGGAACTTCCATCCTTTGGGCTCTTGCACTGAGAAGTGACATGCAATAAACTGACGAATTCAGAACAAACCCAGAGAAAACACTTTTTCAGACAACGTGTTTACCTTGGTGACCGCTGCTACAGGAAGTTCCTACAGCTCAGAACCATCTTCTTCCCCCCCCTCCACCTCTCCATGCCTTTAAGTTCAAGAATATCTATAGTTGCATACACAAGCCCACACAGGGACCCCCAGTAGATCTAGTCACAAAATCGGAAACTTAGGAGAGCTGATAATGGCAACTCATTGCAGTCCTACCCATGACAAGAAAAATTATTGTGAGGAACAGGTTTGCAGAGATTTAAAATATGCTATTAGAAGTACTTATCTGAAATTACTTGCCAAGTTTCTGCAGCACATCTTTCTGAATCTAACCCTTCTATAGTTAGAATTGCCAATTACTAAAAGACTAATAATGTCAATTACTACACCATGACAGCACAGTTCGGAATACAACTGAGGCACAGTAGTACCGACAAGCCACATGAGACACTTGAGAAGAGTACGAAGGAATGGTATCAGGACAAAAAGACTGACTGTGAAAAGGGAAGACATCTCAAACTCCTACACTAGCATGAGCCATAAGAGGATGTGAATGCAGGTCATCCGAACAGTCCCACACGCAACCCTTCACAGGCACACTAAAATGTGACAGCTTGGATGGAGCCGTTGCTCCTTACCAGAGCAGATTTGCAGATACCTATAATGATAAAAATAGCATTAGTCACTAGACAGAAACTGGAACCGTGGTTCAAGTGACTTGCTGAAGATCGTACAAGTGAAGAGCTAGCCAGGACTCCCAAATTCTCTCCGTTCTACTTTCTAACTGCAGTCACCAAAACAAGTGCCTGAGGTAACACTACAGAAGCTGTCAGGATTCAAGTGGAAAGACAGACAGGTAGCATTAAAAAATTCCTAGAGAGTTGCTTTAGAAGGACAGGTGGTACAAGGCCTCATCTTCCCACCTTTCCTCAACCCCTGCCAGCCAATATTTACTATGGAAAGTTTTACCAAAGAGAGCTTTCTCACCTCTAGTGGAGATGCCTCAATGCTCACAGGAACGCCTATTTCTGCCTGGCCTTCCACATGTGAGGTAGATGTGGCAGCTGCTGCGCTACAGAAGGACCAGCTCATGCACAAGTAAAGGAGAAGACGAAGAAGCCCATCAACATACAAGCCAGATGAGAAAAGAGATTCTAATTACCACCACTACCTGCCAGAAGCTGTTTTCCATTGAGAAAATCTTGAGAATAGAGGCACACAGCAGAGGAAACACACAGCTACAGCTCCAAAAGACTCTGCCTCCTGTCCTGAACTCAAATTAGTGGGGTTTCCATATGGCAGCCTGCAATATGTCAGAGTGATCCCTTAGCTGGCATCAGTACCAGAAAGAGATTACAAACAAGAGCTTATTTATTCATTTTTTCTCTTTACAGGTGGAAGGGGAAAAAAAAAAAAGTAGAGAACTGCAGGAAAGGAAAGCAAAACTATCTTAAATTTTAAAAAGTCTGGAAGTGTGTAGCCCTGGATCCCTCTCAAACTGCAGAGCTCTTCTGGGCACAGCTGAGTTTCACACTTGCACATTAACTCTGTTCAAAACAAAGGGATTATACAAAGTACTTAGCTCTAAACAAATAGCCTAAGTTCTCCAACGGTTGATCGTTTTAACATTTTAAGTAGTGTCGCACCACCAGGACAACCGGACTGCCTCTAGTGAAATCAGTCAAGTCCCCTCACCCTCACACCACCTCAAGAAACGTTGTTTAAGGCAGTCAGCGAACAGAGATGATGCTCACTGAAATACAACTACCCAGACAATTTTGATTGCATACCAGGAGTTCATCCATGCTCGTCTGACACTTCTCAAGATTGATCCGTTTAATTGCCACCTTCTCCTTCTTTGGAGCGCAGAAGGCTGCCTGCACCACCGCAGTCGCTCCACTCCCTGTGGGTGAAAAAGAGAGAGTTAGCAACATCTTCTAGGACTTCAGCAGAAAGGAAGGGAGGTCAGACAACAAAATTGTGAGTGCCAGTTAGTAAAGACAGCAGAGCCAGGCGAAAACCCAGTTAAGGGCAACCCCACAGGCAGTCCACACTCCAGGGCTGTGTATCTCAGCAGGTCAGCTCAGCTGCAACGTCGAAGTACTGGGCTAACCGAACAAAAATAAGCGGATCTTTATGAGGGATCACCATAGCTCTGCAGACAAAAAAAACCCACCCCGGACTCCAGCTTACTTATAACAGAGGAGTGATTCTTCTGATGTGCTTTTAAAAGAAAGGCACAGAGGTCACACAGACTTTTAACCTGATGTGTTCACCCAAAGTGTTGAAACAAGCCACGCTCATTGCTACCAACACTAATGAGATTTTTCAAATATTTTTATGTACTAATTCCTGTTCTCGCCTCCCCTCATTTTATGCAAAGACACGAGGTAGGCTTCACTCAAGCCTGTTCAGTTCCAGTTCTCACATGGTAACACACCACCTCAGTAAGCAGGTTGAAAACCACAGCTACAGAACATTTAAATTTAAATAGGGGGAAAAAATGTCTTTTAGTGTACAGTTGTTCAACTGCTAGAAGCAGGAATAAGAGTCCTGGATTTAATCTGCTCAGCAATACCATACCCTTTGATATCAAAAGGAGTTTGCAACAGTGGGGTTTAAAATCAAGTTGATGTTAAACTCATATTTGTTGGCCAGAAATGGTTGCAACATTCAAGTCTCAGCAATCAGACACCTTGTTGCTTTATTTTCTACCCTGATCTCGGTTCATTGCATTTACACACTTCACTGCAGAAGAATAAATTCTAATTAATAAAAAAGGAGTACAATGGGTGGAAAACAGCACAAGAGCTCCCTATTGCCAACACTTTTCTAAAAAGTTATTAAAAATAAAGCCACAGCTATTTTTTTTTCATTAACCCAGGCATAATTCTTGAACCCATTTGGTCTGATGAAGGAGATGAGAACAGCTATTCCGCATTTTGAAATAAAACACCTATTTTACCAGATTCTCCTACTCTTAACGCTGTAAAACCTGCTTCCAGATTCTACAATACAGGTCAAGCACAACATTCTTACAAACTATTTTTTTTTCCTAGTCTGTTCATATAAACTGAGGGCAAAACCCTACAATCTCATCTTCAAACAAAGGCTACTGAAGCTCCCTACAACCACCATCAAGAGACTCCTCACAGTGAGTTGGGGAAAGTCACAGCCCAACTCAAATAAAGTGTCGGGTGGGGAAAAAGCTTGTAATCCAGCCCTGAAAGATATGAAAAGTGTTCTGTCCAAAGTCACACTGAAACAAATTACAAAGCCCTGAACTGTGGGACTCTGCTCCTCTGACCTTCAACCAATACCCACTACAGCAGAGCTACAGGAGTTTCACTTCACTTTATATGGCATTGCAAGCGTACCCTGGACAATAGCTTCAGCTTGCCAGTTGATTCCCTGCGCTTAAGAGTTTACATTTTAATGGCAGAAGGATGCAACGTGCAGAACACAAAACAGCAAGATTGCTAAAGCTGTACTATTTCATGAAGCAAATGAGTTTTTAAAAAGATCAAGACTGAGGCCATGTATTACTTTCACGCATATTATTTTTCAGAGACTACTCCTAGCAGAGGGCAAAACAAATCTACCAGGAGAAGCTTAGGTGGAAGGATAGCAATAGGGGCAAGAATATTTAAAAGGGTCTTTGAAAATGAAGTTTGAGTGCTATAATCAAGGTCTTGAGCACAGGATGGGGACAATGGAAGAGTCTAGCCAGCCACTAACAAAAAGCACTCAGAAAAAGCAAGGGGAGGAGGTTTTGACAGCTGACTTTGGCTAGAGTGCCAGAATCGGGGCTGAAATACACAATATTAACCATGGGACAAATATCCAAAAAGGAAACCTCCACATTCACTCCTTGTAGTCGCTTTGCCTGTCAGGTACAAGATGCAGGACTCCAACGCGAAAGCAGCAGCCCCAGCATGGATGTATTGCCCCCACTGGGAATCCTGAGTCACACTGACCTGCTCTTCACCCAGTACCTGCTCCTCTAAACTTTTCTGCTGCTTCTTTGGGGTGGAAAAAAGTAAAAACACACAAAGTGACTCAAGACAAAGACAACAGAGCATACAGAAGTGGTGACAGAAGGCAGGAGAAGCGAGTCTGCATTTCCTAGCACTGCTGGTCTCCCTACAGCAATAGCCTTTCAGAAGTCAGAACCAAAAACAAACACTTGTGCCTGTATCATTTCTTTAGAAAGAGTTAGATCCCAGAAGAAGCATTGCTGCTGACACATTCAAAGCACCAATATTATGATTTCTTTCTTTGGATGCCTTGGTGCACAGTAATAGAGCCTGAAAACACAAACCAGATGCTGTAAGAATACACGACTGTGCACCTCAGAGAACTGTCTTGTCACACACCTCTTTTCACTCTTCAGTTAGTTTTGCGGTGCATATTTTTGTCTCTAAAGCTACCTACCTGCACGGTCCTCATCAACACAAGAGTATCTGTGCTCAAAGACTCTTTCTGGGTATCTCAGACACTCAGTAGCTTCAGTGTACATCTGTTTCCCCCCACAAGATGATGTACCAGGAATTCTGTGCCAGTTAAACCCAGTTGGTATAAGCATGGCTGGCAGAGATGCTTCTTACAATCCAGACATGAAAGATTTGGTCTAGAGTAGTGGTATCACAAGATGAGAGTGAAGTCCAGCATTTTATAGAAGTGACTACACAAAGAATGGCTTTGTGGCTGTTTTTTGGGTTTTGGGTGGTTTTTTTTTTTTTGTTTCTTTGTTTGGTTTGTGGGGTTTTTTTGGTGTGGGGATTTTTTGGTTGTTTTAAATGTTACAACCAGAAACAATAGATGCAGACTAATTAAAAGCAGGACGTGCATTCTATAGCTCCTCTCCAGTCCTCGAGCCTGTCTGATCAACGCTTGCTAGGACTTCAGGGCAAAAACTGCATTTCACTAAGTGTTTGGACAATGCCCCAGCCTACAGGGACCCGACCTGTTATGGGTGTATGGCATTATTTGAACAGTAATGAAATCCCAAACTAAATCCTTTTGGGCACATGGCAGGGAATCATCTGAACTCAAAACTCCTCCCATTTAATTCCCTGCTGCTCCTACTTCTCTGGCAGCTCTCTCCAGTTCGATCACCACCTGCTCTCCCTGCTCCCCCCTCTCCTGCTAATTCGTCATTTCTTTCAGCTCCTCTGTAGCACTTAATTATAGAGAAACAATGAAATCTCAAAAGCGTATCAAGCAAGGATTAAGCCAAGCTGCAGCACGATGTGCCACAAGCAAGCTGCTCTTTGGTAGCAGCAGCGGCGGCGTGCCGCGCTTCTGGAACCGAACAAAGACGGGTTTCCGTGCTTCTTTGAAGAGTACAGAAAACATAGCAACACGGCCACTTGGGGCTTTGCAGCCATACAATTTGTTTGTGAAATTCCAGGGTGGCAAGAGAAGGAACGGAGAGAAGCCGCAGCAAGGATGCTAAACACATTGGTAAGTGAAAACAAGCATAGATGAGAGATGACAACACCAATGGAGAGAAAGAGAGCAAGCCTGGCAAGGAAGTTTTTTAAATTTTAGGAGCAGTGACAAACATATGGAGAAAGGTGGGGAGCAAAGTGATTTCCCTGGCTGCTATGAACCACCTTCAATGAGAAAAAAAAGCAAGACACAAGGGCAGTTTGTGCTAGGGTGGCACAACTTAGACAACCCAGCTCTCCCGGCAGACACAGATCTGCTGCGTTCAGAGCCGACCGCAGTCCCTGGCGCTGCTCAGCTGCAAGGCTGTGGGCAGCACTGGGTTAACGTTCTTGGGCTCAGTTGATGGTCGCTCCCCACCCCAAGACACTCCGATCAAGGTCAGTGCTGAGGCTCTTCCCTCAGCCTCCCTCAAGATCAGCTTTCGGAGAAATTGCTCCCTAGTTAATCTCTTCCCAGCATAACAGCTTAGCAAAACAATGAAAACTGGGCACAGCCAAATGCTTGCTGCTTTATTCCTGAAAAGCAGATCATTTTGCTGAGGGTTGGGGGAGGACGGGGAGGAAAGAGACCCCGAGTGGTATTAGGATCTGTTTAATACCCCCTGCTTTCACCTCTATAGGCTCAGATACAATTCCAACCCTTAGCACAGCAGCTGCAAAATTCCTGCATAAAAGGGTCACGACCTACTTTAGGAAACACTGCCTAAGGAGGAAAACATACCCTTTCTAACCCTTGCTTCTTTCATGTTTTCTATGATTAAATGGTTCTTTCTGAAATAAAACCAACCTCTGGAAAGGCTGAAAACAACCCAAACCAAAAAGTCTCCAATCACTCAGTTACTTAAGCCTTTTTTCTCAGAGTATCTCCTCTGGTCCTCAGGATCCATGCTCCCTGTACCTTCAGCATCCAGAGCTCCAGCCTGAACTTCTCAAGTTGAGGCAAACTCCCCACAGAAAACCACCTCCAGCCTTCAAGAGAGGCTGGACGCCATCTCTTCTGCAGTCACTTGCTGTCACATAACTTACATGAAGCTTGTGTGTTTATTTAAAAAAAAAAAAACACAAACAAAAAACCCTCTGAAATATCTGTTAAAGTTAATGGAAACCAGTAATTTCAAGGCTATTTGGAGAACCGGAAAGACAGGGGACTGACCTGAGGACACAGCATGTTCACACACACTTTGTTTCCAAAGATAACTGAATCTCCGCAGCCACATAAGGACATTGCAGCTCTCCCAGTAAGACTGGGATGAATTGCACTGATGCCTCCTCCCAGGCGAATGCAATTGAAGCCAGAGGTCCTTTTGGCAGAAATATCTGCTTAAGCAATGGGAACAGTCATGCCAAATGGTCACAAGACAAACATCAAATCCTGGCTCTGAACAGTATTCCCCCACCACGCGCAACGGCAACTTCAAGCAGCTACATAGAAAGAGCACTCACAAAAAAAAAACCACAAAAAACACCCCACCAGTGTTGCCCAAGATTTAAACCCATCCCACTACTGCGAACTGAGTTTCTGGTATCCTGGGAGATGTGAAAACTTCCCTTCAAAGTAACTCAGTTGCTCACAGCTGTTTCAATCAATAGGGGACATCTTCTGTAACAGTCTTGGAGCATCAGTCTTTATCTTAATGTGGTATCAAATCCCCCTCCACAGAGGAAACACCCTCTTCCAGGGTCAAATGAATGTTGCAAGCAACTTAGATTGGAAGGAACCTCTGGACGTCTCTGGTCTACTCTCCTGCTGAAAGCAGGGCCAAACCCCAAGTTAGATCAGGTTCCTCAGCATCAAAGTCAGTCTAAATTTAAATACATTTAACAGACATTTCTACAAGCTTTTTGGCTGTTCCTGTGTTTGACCACCCACATAGTAAAGCTTTTTTTTCACCTCACTATATGATCAGATTTCCCTACATTGCTCACAGCTGTGGCCTTCCACCATGCACCTCCATAGAGTCCAGTTTCATCTCTTCTGCAACTTCCCACTAGATAGCTGAGGACAGCAATAACACCCCCCTTAGCTCACTCTTCTAAGGCTGAAGAGATCCACACCTCCCAAGTCTCCTGCAGTATTAGACCATGAGCAGTTGAACATCTCTGCACAACCCTGCCCTCTCCTTTCCCCATTCCCCAGCATACACACAAGCTCTCTATTTTTAAGCAAGATCTGGAATCTGTCCTCCACTATCTGGAGTGCAGTGCCAGAAAGCCGCTCATGACGCAGGCTCTGTTTATAATTGTGCCCCTGGGTTTTCCTCTTATGAACAATGCACACAAAACACTTCCCTGCAAGGCTGCTCTGGACCAAGCAATAGCTTTCAGTCTCCAGGTATCCAGTTTCAGGTAGGAAAAAAAAAAAGAAAAAAATTCAGAACTATGTTCTGTGGGCTCCGGCACGATCTCTCAAAGGCTTTATCTTACACAACCAAAGAAATCACCTGTTGTGATTAGCTGCAGAAGCAACCAGAAGTACAGTTTGCTTCACTCCACATCTTTCTATGCGATTACACGTCTATCATAACAAGCAGAAGATTCAGCTGATCACACACACACAGGCCGGCCAAGGTCTCTTGGTCAAGGATGTGACATTAACGGCCCTCACTCCAGATCACACAGACAGGACACTCAAAGCCCAGGAGACCTTTAATGTTTCATAACACAGACTCTGTATTCATGCCGGCCACCGCAGGCACAGGGACGGCAACCTCCATCTCCGGATGCTTCAACTCTTTGACAGCCTCCTGCCAAAGAGCTGTGGGAGCCCTGCTCTGTGGTTACTCACTCCAAGGACAATACAGTAATAAAAACAAAAAGCTACAAGACTGGGAATAGAATTTCTTAAGTGTTCTTGCAGAGCACATGGCAGCTACAGATCTAATTAAACCAGAAATTAAACACCAGATTGCAAACTCAGACTGATCTTGCAGTGTTTGGTCCGTTTGTTACAAAGGCAAAGTTATGTCTCTATTTTCTCCACCTCCTTTGAGGTTTCTGGTGAGAAGAGAGTCCTCTCGCAAAGAATGAGCCTCTTCTGAAAACAAGTTAGCAAAAAAGCCTACTCTTAAATTTGTAACCAGCTCAGTACAGGGTGGGAATGCTGCTTTACCCATGCAGGATCTGGTAAGAAAAGTCCACTGGTGTCAAAAGTCTTCCTCACACAAGCCTGACGATTCAGGAAGAGTGCAGTAAGGCAACGCTAATGGTCCTTCAATACAGTCATAGCTCTTCAAGCCATCTTCCCACTATGTGTCAAATTCCTGATGCAAAATGGAAGATGCGATCCACACTGACAGTTACAGAGAGCATTAATAAAAGCAATGGGAATTCGGAATGGGACTCAGACGTATTCCGAGTACTGACACAGAGAGGACGCAAAAAGTCTGCTCACACAAGGCGAGGAGAAAGCTTTCACAGGAAAGTGTCACCTACTCAGTGCAGTACTGCAGGAAGAGTGTTGCGAATGTTAACGATGCTAGAAGTGAAGTTACAGCCCCAAATCAGCAGGAAGATCACTTGGTTGCTTCTAACACTGCTCAGAGTGAACCCAAACAGCAAGCCGACTCTGAACGCTGCTGTTAGAAACAGTGCAAGCAGCAGTGAAACCAGTAAAGGAGAATTCAGCCAGTTTTGTTCTGTGCCTGGTTGGAAAACTTCTGGAAACCTAAAGCAACAGCAGAGCAATCCATGGCCAAGATGACAAAAAAAAAAAAAAGCAACACAACCACAATAGTGAGTGGAGTTCCCCTCCCACAGTGACACAGGGAGCGCAGACACATGCCTACCCCCGGGAAGCTCCCAGAGCTGCACCAATACAGCCCACTCACTCCCAGAAATTCCCATCACTTGCTCCTGATAGGGATTTACTATGAATAGTATTTCCCATAGAGAAATAGGGCTTTACAGTCATTTCTCCACAAGCTGAAGGACGACACGTCCACAGTGCAAGATGGCAATACGTGATTTAAAACCCCGATAGAGGCAGTAAGAGGCCAGGTTTAACTTGGTGCACCCTCTCTCAACTCCAGTCATGCACAACTTGACCTACAGTGGAGGCGAAGAGATACTGGGCAGAAAAGAGGGAAAGAAATACTTGCTAATACAGTGCAGGAAAGAAATAAATCATCTTTTACAACAAAGAAGCATAAGCAAAGCCAGAAAGCAAAAGCAGATTTAACAGAACAGTTGTAAGGAAGCCAGTTTTAAAGCCTATATTGGGGGGTGGGGTGGTGGTGTGTAGGAAAATCAGCAGTCCCCACTGACTATATATCACAGCATAAGTACACAATATATATGAAGACACCTGCACTACGCGTGTGCAGCAGTCCTACAGGCAGGCATTTACAAGAGTAGCTACCCTCGTATTTCTGAGGAAGAGTCTTTAAAGGAAGAACAGCTCAACCCTATTTTAAATAAATTATTCTGAAACTTCACATTTCCGTGTGGCCAACGTCAAAATGTCACCCCGCCCTTCAATACAGCCTAACTCACATCATTGAATGCAGCACATTCATTCCTCTTTCGGGCTCACCTTGAGCACAGCCCAGTGCCACGAATGTTTAGCTGGGTTCAAGCCAAAGGTGACTGTATGAACATTAAGACACAGGGCATGTGCTGGACAACCCATTGAGAAAGGGTGATAATTGGGAGGTATTATGTCCAGGCACAGAATTAAGACTTAAATACAAATTACTTCTATTTCACACCAGCGCGTCTGATGACTACAGTCTAGACCTTTTAATGAATGAACTGGAAAGAGGAATGGGACAAAGCACAGTTATTACCTGTGAACTCCTATGGTGGTTTTGTTTTGTTTTGTTTTTTTTTTTCCATTTAAATTGCAGGTGTATCTCTTTGTATTGACCTCTGGTCATTTACTCCAGTATAGCCAGAGCTCAAGTAGTTTGCCAATTCTGTGCAAGTTGCGAGGCCACTTATTTCAAACAGTACTTACACACAAGGGATTTGTGTTGTTAAGACTCAATTACGTGTTTTACCCAAAGCCTGAGAATCTTTGCTCAGTTGTTTCATGTTAGTACCTGCAGTATCCAACAGACAACTCATATTCCAGCACTAATCCAGCATGTTCAAAGAAATTTCAGAAAAAGCAGCAGATTTCTGAAACTCAGCTATCAAATTTGAAATACAGCCAAAATATTTGAACTGCACGTAAACTTGCTGACAGTGAATTATTCACCATCTTGATGAGAGTTCTCGCTGTTGACAACACCACTGAAACCCACGCATTGTGTTCAGAGCTCAGAGGTTTCTGCCCATGTAAGACAATGTCTTGCTCAGAACGCCTAATGCTCCATGTACGGCAGAGAACAGCGATAAACCAGTAAAGATCATACAGGGCTGTCAGCACTTGTTTAGACACGCTTCCCCTCCAGTGGTCCATCAATACAGAATGACATTGTAGACTTATTGCCCAGGTCTTTAATTCAGTTCTCAAACTCGAAAGGAGGAATGCAAACCCATATCCAGTCACTTGTAAGAAATCCAATATCATTTTCAGAGCCACCAGCAAGTGATCGGCAATAGCCACGGCTGGGTACATCTCCCCATGGCTGGGTACATCTCCCCATGGCTGGGTACATCTCCCCATGGCTGGGTACATCTCCCCATGGCTGGGTACATCTCCCCATGGCCCCATCAAACTCCACATTATAAATAAATGACTCTCTGATTTCTAAGCTATAGAGAAATCTAGCTGTTGTAAACTGCACAACTCAATGCCAAGGTTTCTGCAGAAAGGAAGGGGAGTCTTATGGAAAGTTTCACTCCACCCCATGCCGCATTGTTCTCTCAAAACTCTTTCGATATCTCTTAGGGCCTGAACACAGAAAAACGTCATCTGTTTTCCCACCTTCAGCAAACATTCAGGTTGGGAATCCTTACAGACTAAGCACAGAAGTGACAGCTTTGGGGAGAAAACGGTCAGCCCGTCAGTATAACACAGGCCAGGACTGGAACGGAGGGTGAGGAATAGGGTTGGCCATGCAAAGCATGTCAATAAGAGATCTGACAAAATTGTCACCGGGTCACTTTGCTGTTTGATTTCACCAATGAACTGTTTCACCTACAGTCACCAGTTTACAGTGCACACAGCTGAGCCAGGCTTCCAGCCACCTCCCTACTGCCGAGCGGTGATGAACACTGCAAAGGGCTGCAGTCACCCAGCCGTGGGACTCTGCACTGAAACAGGATGCAAGAAAATACAGGCAAGAGAAAAAGCCACTGGTCACAGATGGTATCAGTGGGGAGAAGAACAGGGGCAAGTATCAGCCCATCTAATATGCTCCCCAACCTTTTCACTGCAAATACCAAAGCATGGAAGAGACATATGGCCAGAAGGTGCTGCTGTGACTGTATGCCTCATCTCCTGCAGCCCCAAATTACTCCAAAGTAGCATATAACCCTATCATACCTTTAAGCAGGTATAATTTAACCCAAAGCCCACCTCAAGAAAAGGACAGAACCACTACTGTCACCCTGATGGTCTGCAAGGAAGAGACCAGAACCTCACCAGAAAATACAAACACCCTCCAGTTGCACAAGGTGCCCAGGTGATTTGGGAACACCTTTGAGACTATTTTCCCCATGGCAGCAACTACACTGTGCTCCGAGGGCCAGTTACACAAGTCCTGTGTGACCTGCCACATTTACTTAAGATGCTAGTAGCATGCCTAAATTAGATTTTCAGTTTGAAACCAATTATATTCATTTGATTTCTTGCCAGCATCTCTGGCTAATTTAAAGGGCAGTGCAGCTATGCAGTGTTAATTCTGCACGATGGAAAGCAGGCTCAAACATCTCATTTCCAAACACAGCAATATTACTGGAGAAGGTTTATCCTTCCCTTTTAATCACTGTCAGTTGCCTTTATGGTATATGCAGCAACGTAAATATCATGCTGGCTGTCATCAGGTATTATCAAGGCTCGAAATACAGCCCCGGTACAGTAGCCAAGCCAGCATTCTCCTTTCTTCCCTCGCAACCTTTATCTCTGAACTCTGTCTCAACTCTAATTGTTAACTGTAGAGGATATTTTATTTGGCCAGGATTCCACTAAACAGAACAATCTGTCTGCATACAGTGCAGATGTTTGATAGTACAGTGGTTATTTTGGGTAAATAAGCTTTTAAGTATCAGATACGTCCTCTCTTGAAGGCTATTATCTTTTCTTTTCAGGGAATAGCTTGATCTAATAAGTCTTTTCTGCGTCTATTACTGTGTTCAGCACACAAGATTAGCCCATGGTTAAAAATTACCTTCTTTAACTAAGAGTAATGAGAACCATCCCAAGCCTTAGGATCCAGACAAACAACTATGCTCAGGCTGCTGGTCCATCAGCTGTTCAAATAAAGATTTGCATCGGTGAGCTGTTCAACAGGAAAAGAGTTCATGCTCAAGACGCTTTTTCCAGTAAAATACAGTTTGCTGGAAGTCAATACCCAGGTATTTCTTAGCTGTTAATACCAAGTTATTTATTAGACAGCACTTGGCATCCTCGATTATAATTTTTACTTTAGTGAAGGGATGGAACTTACAGTGTCAACTTTCAACTTGCGTGGCATGCAACCTCACAAGGTGAGAGACAAAAAGAGGTTAACAAAGAAATGGCACAGGAGGTGAAGTTCTTACAGGTGAGGACATACAAAACATCAAGTTTCCAAAGGATTCGTTTCCCACTTGCAGTTCTTAAGGAATCACAAATCAGACATATTCGTGGCCAACACATTTAAGGTTTGGAGACAGTACAAACGCCAAGCTGCAGCTCTCCCGTGCCTTCAACTGGGAGGTGTCCTTGCAGATACAGCCTGAATGTAAAGCAAGCAGCATAAGAAAAACACCGAGCTATAGAGACATGCTATTAAAGAGAAGGCATTGTTAGTTCCCACTGTCGTAGGGAATCCATTAAGCAGCTGTTTCATACAGCGATGACAGGGTCACACAGAGGTTTGAGTGTTTAATAGAACGTGTGCCTGTAATTCCCCCATGCGCCATTTCAAAGACAAGCACTCATTAATTTGGTATAGGGATTATACAATTTGGCATCAGCTATAGCAGGGAACTGGACCCCATGACCCTGGGAGTCCTTTCTAGCTCTGTATCTCAGCTAAGCAAGTGACAGTAGCTTTCCGGTTTTGTTCTGAAAATTGACATAATGAAATCCATCTCTGGGGATTTTGAAGGCAAAGTGTTTACTCTGTGACAAGAAGCATCTTCTTTATGAGTTTTTAAACCATCAAGATAACCTAATATTGCGTTGCCTGCCTGAAGCTGGAGACGGCCTGAAATGCCCGACTGCTGTTTCAGCTGCCCCACTTACCTCAACAGGTACCAGCTCTGAGCACGGACAGCTAATTTTCTTAAGAAAAATATTCTGTAAGTGCTCTCATCCCATAGCCATTAACTTGCTCTCTCACTTTTTCAAATGCCATCATTTTCCACTACTCTGCACCATTTCCAAAGCTTCCTTTTCAGAGAGATGGAATGAACTCGGGAGCTCAAGAAAGTGGACTTAGAATCCCCTGAAGACCAAAAATGAGCAAAAGCCTAACTTAAACCCAATCAAAAATGAAAACACACAACCTATCCAACAGTAACTAAAGAGCTTTCATCCAATGTTTAGGAAGACTTCAGTTTTACAAAACATATGTTGAATTGCCACAAGATGCAATAATCTCATGCCCTGACCACAAGCACATAAATACAATTCCACGTTCACAACTAGTTTTTTTAGAACATTTTCCTACCCGACAACACGCTCCCCTCTAACAAACTGCAAAACTTGTCAATTAACTCTGCTCTAAGACAAACAGCAACTTAACTTCTCCCACACAGTAAGCGAGTGGAGGATACCACAGGACACGCCACGTGCTCAGAAGACTCAGGAGGGTACTCAAGGTCAAAATTTCACTCTGCAGTTTTAACTTAATTAACAATTCTGTGGAAGGATGAAAAGGAATCGGAGCATCCTCCCACACAGCTTTATTAATAGCAAGGTGCTAGCAGTAAAAAGAGTAGAGTTTGTGCTTAAATTACCATTCATGACTATAAAGCAGTAAAATTTTGGCAAAACACAAGGAGAATTTACTACAGTAAGAGATGATCACTGAAGTATTTCAACTCTCACTATTCTTTAACAGCTGCTTGTACCTTTTCTGTCCAGGATGAATTTACATAGGTTCCTTTCCTACCTGAAGGAAATATCCATTTGGGAGAATGCTATAAAGTCAGTTTAGCATGAAACAGTGAAATGAAACAAAACAAGAAATTCTTCTCTGCTCCGCCCCCAACTCAGAAGCTCTAAAGACAAAACGGATGGGGCAGAAAATTGAAATTTGGCCAGAAACTAAAACCTTATTCAGAAAAGCTTTTCTGTATCCCCTAAAAAATGCACTTTAATTTGACTGAGTTATACGAGTTTGAGTGTTGTTTCACAAGCATGCAGTACAAGTTGTATAAAACTTTAATGGATGTGTGGAGGGAAGATTTGGCTAATTTGATGATTCAGTGAGAAAGTGAACCAGTGCTGTGAATTTACTCTGTATTTCATTTATGGATGGGATCTGTGAAGCCTTTAAGACTTGAAGACAGCTGTCCCCTGCGGACTTCGCAGTGTGCAGAACCAAAGAGGTCTAAGAAATCCTTGAAAGGCACGTTAGACTCTGGTTTGATAGAGGCTGATACATAAATACATAACCTTTTTTTTTTTCCTGGGGTGGAATTTCTCTTAATTGCAAGAAAGCCTGTGTTAAGCAGACATTCTGCTTGCAGTGATGCACATCAGGAAACAATGTTCTTCAAGAACCTTGGGAAGTGGTGAAAGTAAGGACTTAGAAAAAAAAGGTTGCTGGATGCTGTAGCTTTTGAGTAGCAGTGAAAAGAAATATTGGATTTTTCCTTTTTGCACTTGGATCACCACAAATCCCTACCTGCTAAGTGATGGGACAACATCATCCGGTAAAAACCAAGCAATATGCAGGCTGTGACAATTAACTTGAGAGCTCCACGCATTAGCAGTGCTGTGAGGCAAACAATGCACCCAGACAACCAAAGGGACCAAACTCACAGCTGACAGAATCCCACACTAAGGTCAATCTCTTCACTTGTATTCATGCACAAGAGGAACACGAGAAATACTGAAGCGGTATCATGGACCTAGTCAGGCACCTGTAACCCTGTTGCTACTTAGCTGTATTTACAATATTTGCTACAGTAATCTTGTTTTACTCAGACCAGTTTGATTTTGTTCTTAGTATGGGCTCCCTTCATCAGCATAGGCATTATTTTGCACATCAGGAGGTACCACATCTCCTCTCATACACCAAGAGCAATGACCTTCTGTCAGCCAGGGACCTAACCCTGTCTCCAAGACCTTCCCACGTGACTGCCAGAAAGACAGACGGAGTCTGATGTTCTTTTAGAAATGTCAAGGCTGAACTCCCATAGGTGAAATCACAGGAAACTACAGCAACTTTGAGAGCCAAGTTCTTCATATCTGCATCTCGCTTGTTTGATTTTAAAGGGAGTGCAGGATAATAGGCTAAACTCATCTGGAAAGTCCCAGGATCCTGATATTTCAAGGATTTTGCAATGCCAAATTCCACTGCTCCAACAGCTATTCTTCTACACCCACAAAGCTCTCAAGTCTGTCTCTCCCTATTAAGAAAGTTTAATAACACCAAGTTTACAATCACTCCATTAGCATGTCCACAGCTAAATTTACTGCTACAGAGATTTACAATGGATATCATGCATTTTAGGGGAATTCTTCCAAGAAAATTTGACCAAAATGCAGTTTTTCGCAATACACTAACACAATTAGCAATAAGAACCAATGTTATTGCCCATCAGTTTAAACAGCTCCAACTTTTATTAAAAGATTACATCTCTAGACACTGATTTGGTGGGCAAGCTGCTAACACTCAGAAATAAAATAGAAGCTGCCAAGTTTAAATAGATAAACATTCTGGGGAAGAGTTTAGCCTCTCCAAGATTTCATCAGTTGCAGAAGGAACAAGGCTCCCAGGCGTGCATCTGTCAGCCAGCATATACACCCCTCAGGTGTGCTCAAGAGCACAGCACTTCCAAATTTACCAGCACTAGCCAAGATATTTGCATTAAATTGAAATTATTTAAATGGTATTCTTGAGAAATTAAAGCGTTAAACATTAATCAGTCCAGGAACCTACCACACAGAAATCAACCACAGGAGAGCATGAACTACTTCCACACGAAACACCCCATATGTTTTTTTCTTAATACCCCAGAATAGCTGGAAGCAGCAGGAACCGTCCCTGTCCTGTCCCATCCCCCCCTCAAATCAGCAGGTAAGGCTTTGATAAAAACCGTTGTTTTCTTTCCGGTCAGCCTCTTTCACCACCGCTTGGCTTTGTATGTCCTCAGTCTGCTTCCTTGCGCATTTTATCCTCCTTCCTATCTGAGAGCAAGCAACAGAAACGCTAAACAAAAGACACACACACAACTAAACACCTTTTGCTTTCACTTCCCAAGAGGTGAAGATCGACTCAATTTCGCCCTACTCTAGTATAGCAATGGTATCAAAAGTCTTAAAGAAATGAGATGTGCCAAGTATTCAAAGGAAAGGTAGCCTGGATGCAGGAGTAACCTGGCTATTCGGTCTCACTCAGGAATACACAAGAAAATATATTTGTCTATGTCCAAGCACTCCAGAAACTGCAACACTCAACATTACCCAACTCCAGTGCCCAAGCAGACCAAGTACTATGAATGACCACTAACATTTTTTTTAATCAGATCTACATTTGCCCAAAGTTAATTTTATACAAGCTTTAACATAATATATAACAACAAAAAGGCTCTTCTACCAACTTTAAGTGGAAAAAGTTTGCACATAAGCACACAAAGCAAGTCTTCAAATGCGTTAACCAGCCTGAATACTGGGAATACACTGTAGGAATCAATTTTGTTTAGCTAGGCTGGGGGGGGGAGTGGGAACCCAGGAGGAAACGCTAAAACAAAACATATGGCATGAAGACTGAAGTCTAAACACTCAATTTAGTTCTTAAGCAGTTATATTTTATAGTGTGTAACGTTTTTCTTGAATGGGTTTTAAATAGATGCCTAATCTGAAACTGGCTGCAGCTGGCACATAAGACTCACCACTCTTCAAAAAAAAAGTTTGGACAGGACCCTCCCATTCCAGCCTGGTTTTTACATCCAAAGACTTCGATCGTACCTGGTGAGCACTTATAGGCTGCTCTTTTCCTACGGCAGTACTTTTTCAATAAATGCGATAACTACACAAGCACAAGATGGATGAACACAGACATTTTGATAAAACTTGGGGAAGCAGAAATCTTAATTCTAAGACTTTCCTTTATACCTGTAAAAGAAAATTTCTCCCACACATGCATACATACGCTCACATGTAGAGCTTGGGAAGAACGTGGCTAGAAATCTAAATATTCAACTCCAAAAGATCAACACATTCACAGCCAAAGCCCAACTCAAAAGCTACACGAACCGCAGTCATTAAAAAACCTAATCATTCAGTAAATGGTGACTTCAATTTTCAATTTAAGCTTGATTTCTGAGGGGAGAAGAAACTCCCACCACATCTGTTCACACAGCCTGCATTGTCCTCATCGCTATGAAGGAATCTGTCAGGGGAGAAAGGGCACAGGAATAGAGCAAGGGAGGACTCCCACCACTAATTTATCTTCTGTTTCTGGCACAGGCTGTTCACAGAGAAGAGGATGCTCCTAAATCAAACAGCCACAGCCAGCACAGCTCTCATCTTTCCAAAGAAGTAGCGAAATGAGAATGACCCAGTTCCAACCAACTTCACTACCGCTACCAGCATTTCCAACAGGAATTGTGAGATCCAAGGGAACCCGCATGTGCAGGTACCTGATCAGCACAAGCAACATGAGGTTGAATTTTTTTTTTTTTTTTTTTCTCCAAGCTTCAAAAAGAAGACTGCTGTGATTTATATGCAATCCACGCTTGGAAGACCACCTTCACAACCACCAGCACAGACTACATTTTTTTTAGATGAAAATTTAGATGTCTCCAGATTCTTAGATAGATCTCCAGATATTCACCTGCAAAGACTATCGCTACTCTGGGTATACATTTCATAGAAAAGCTTTATAAATTGCTTTTCCTACCCCATGTCCATTTTATCCTTTTTTGAAATGAAAGTCGGGTTCTGATCCTGAACAAGGTTCCTCGATTCAGTAGAACAGAAGATATTTAACCTACAAAGGCTACTCAGCAGTAACTAACACTAACCAAGCACAACAGACACAGGCATTAATCCATACCTTTATAGTGGCATGAGTCATCCCCAGTGCTGAGTAATCCTTTTTTTTAGTATTAGCCAGAATCAGGAGGGCAGTTTTACAGGAGAAGTTCTCCTTACAGATAGAAAACTTGCTCTTTCAATTCCTGCCCCAAAATGGTATGGAGCCATCCATATCAAATGAAAGCCATGTATGGCTATTTTCAGGCCAAACGAGCAGAAATTAAGGAATTGGACTACGCATGGATCTCCTTTATTCTGATGTGGGAAAAGAGCTGAGCTGGTAATCTACTGAATGTCAGACTCTAAGTGTAAAGAGCAACGTTTTTCATCAGGAAACAAGTTAAATCCTTTAAAAGCACCAGTGCAAGGTTCATCTCTTTCCACCCCAGGACGCCTCTTCCCTGCTGGAAAACTACAGAGGTAAAGAGAGCTCAAAAAAAAAAAAAAACAAAACAAACAAACAACCACAAAACCTTGAGGTTTACAGGAGACATGAAGCAGGAGACAAGGCAGTCCAGCTCAGTTAACACAGTGACATTTTTTCCCACAAATCATGTATGTGCTAGGAAACTTGTGTCACATCTCCATCCAGGACGCTGGCAGACACACCAATGTTTGAAAAGAGTAAGGGGGGATGGGAAAGTTAAAAAGAGAAACCATATGTTTGCAATATACACATTTCAGTGTACACTCCATCGCAGGCCAGAAAGCCAACACAATCATTCACTGAGCAGGCAACATACAGAAACTCAGTTTACAGAAGGACAGGGAGAAGATACAGAAGAAATTAAATATTTCTTTCCTAATTTCTCCCTAAGTTCTGTCAGTTAACATGAGATGATGACAGATCTCTGCGCTCCTCCTCATACTTTGAGGTTGTAGGGTGCACATCTCCAGCAGCAAGTTCTCCTAAGAGCAGAAGCGTATTTACATTCCCTTTTGTTCCCATCCCGCTCTGCTCCTCAGCTACAAAGAGGCAGATTGTCCATTTGCTCCTATCCTTGGATACTCAAGCTCAAATCCCTGCTTTGCATTACCAGAGCACCCCTTGGTAGGCTCCCAAAGGGAAAAAGCATTTCCTACACACACAAACGAGAAAAAACTTCTTTACGGTGAGGGTGACAGAGCACTGGAACAGGCTGCCCAGGGAGGCTGTGGAGTCCCCTCCTCTGGAGACTTTCAAGACCCGCCTGGATGCGGTCCTGAGTAATGTGCTCTGGGCAATCCTGCTTTAGCAGGGGAGTTGGACTAGATGATCTCTAGAGGTCCCTTCCGACTCTGAAAAATTCCACGAAATTCTGTGAAAATACAGATCCCTTTCCCTGGGAAATGGATGGCACGTTCTCCCCCTTCCTCCCCGCACCTTTACCTCCTGCTCCTCAAAGAGGCTGAACATCATCCTCCCCAAGGCACATTTTCCAAAGGAGGTTTAAAGGATTGATCTATAAGATTACACCTTGTCTTTACAAGGAGTTTGCCTCCTTCCTAAAGTACTGCTGAGCAAAGGGAGAGAACAAAGCCTGATCCCACAGAGCAACAGGGATTTCCAGAAGGACTTCCCCCCCTCCACAGCTTTAGTTCCTTCCTACTTTTAAACAATGCCAAGAATTTAATCTCTTAAAACAGCATTTTCACAAACTCTCCCACCCTCCTTAACAGAAAACAAGTCTCCCCACGAGGCAGAGATGGAAGGCTTGGGCATGATAGTGCTACATCATTTATAAACTTCAAATAAAAGCACTCCGCAAAGATTACTCTAAAAATTAACCTCCTTCCTAAAAGCCTTTGGCCAGGAGCCTGCCCTGCCACCTCCTGCTTTATTCAGTGCCTCCGGAGAGGGAGACGGGAGGCACTGACCTTAGAGTCACCTGTGGCACCACCTCAGATGTGTCACATACTCGCCCTAGAGCAATATATCCCTCAAACACACACCCCAACAAAATGGTTGAGACAGCCAATAAATCAGTACAGCGGGAGGCCTTTGGTAACTGTGCAGTTTAAAGTCAAGAGACAGTGAGGGGGGAAAAAAAAAAATCATTTAATGGAGAGAAGGGCTGGGGCCTCGAGCTGTGAGGACAATGAATGAAAATCCACAGCAGCAGCAGAAACCCAGGATAAAAGGCTCATTCGGCAGCACTACAAAACCCTTCATCTCCTGCATGGACCAAAGCAATGCAGGGCTCCGAAACTGCCAAGAGGAGTCGTGCCCCTAAAATGAAAGGGGGTGCCCTGGAAGGAGAGAGGTGTGGGGTTTGCTCCGACACAGCCAGCATGTCCCACTTCGCGGGGTGGCAGGCAGACAGAAGAGTCCCCGCAGTGTGGACCCTGTCCCACTCTGTCCCCTCAGGCAAGCACGAGGTGAGGAGGGAGACAGGGGCTGGAGATGAGCCCCCTGACAGGGGGGTGCCCCCCATGACTGCTCCAAGCCTCTGCTGGGGGGAGAGCGTGGGGGAGAGTTGACCCACGGCCCCTCTGTGGGTCCCTCACGTGTGTGAGGAGGGGGAGCAGCCCCCTCACACCCACCCAACCCCTCCCTGAGCCCACACATCCCATAGCAGGGGGGCCTGCACCCCAGACACCCGCTTTGGAGTTGAGGGGGGGGGGCAGTCGTCCCCCACCACCACCCTCAGTAAAGGGGTCTCCCAGATCTCCACATCCCTCAGGGCTGGGGGGGGACAAACCTCCCCTTACATTCTCCCCACAGGCACATCGCTGATGTGTCACACACTCCTTGTGTGTGACAGGACCCCCCTCAGCTGAGGGGGGACAGACACCCCCCCGACTTCTCTCAGCGGAGAAACACACCCCCTCGGGGCTGGGGGCCGAGACCCCCCCTCACGCCCTCCCCACAAACACATCGCTGCCGGGGGCACACATTCCTTGTGCGTGACAGGACCCCCCTCAGCCGAGGGGGGACAGACCCCCCCACTTCCCTCAGCGGAGACACACACCTCCCTCAGCGAGGGGGTGCCCCACACAAGCCCATCCGCAGCGCCCACAAACGCCGGGCAGGGGTCGAGCCTCCCCGTCCCGCCCCTCCGCCGCCGCTCACCGATGACCTCCTGCAGCTCGTAGTCATCCTTGTTGATGGACCAGGGCAGCGCGCTGGGGTCCTCGGCCATGGCCGCACCGCGCCCGCCGCCCTCCCTCCCGCCCTCCGCGCCGCGAGGGGGAGCGCCACGCAGGAGCGAGGGAGCAGAGAGGCGAGGCGAGGAGCTGCTGCTTCGCACAGCCCGGCCGCCCCGACACCCAGCCGAGCCCCTCGCCGGGCAGCGGCAACCGCGACCCGGCCACCGCCTCCGCCGCTACCGCCGGCCAAACTTTGCCTGCTCCCTCCACCTGCCCATGCCCAGAGCGCGCTGACGTCACCTGAGCACGCCGCTGCGCGCACGCCCCGCCCCGCCCGCCACAGAGGGAAGGAGGTAAACGCCGCCTGCCGCCATCTTGAGCGTGGCACCCCGTTGCCGCCGCCACACTATCCCGCTACGGTTTACCCAGATGCCGCCTCCACCGCCGCCTCGAAGGACGGGACGGTGCGGCGGGCTGCCGAAAGCGGACGGTGGAGGGGGAGGGAGTCCGTAAGGAGGAGAAAGAGAAGGGTGGGGGTGACACACACAAGATGGCGGCCACGCACATCTTCCCCACCCTCAGACAAGAGGCGGGAGGGATTACTGGTTTAAGAGCCGCTGCGGGCTGTGATTGGCTACCGGCTGCCAAATCCGCCGCTCCCATTCGTGGAGAGGCTGTCAATCGCGCCTTCTCTGCATCCAGGGTCCCTTCGCCCTGCGGGGCCCACGGTCGGGGCTGGGAGCGGAGGCCGGGTAGAGGCGGGAAGGGGTGGCCGGGCCTGGGCCCGCCATGAGGGGGCTTCAGAGCCTGGCGGGCGGGAGCAGGCCCGCCAGCAGCCCTCCTCCCAGACGTGGTGGCAGCTGCAGCAGCCCTGGGATGTCTCCCTGCTGTGACAGGCACATTGGAACCCACCACATGGAAGGACAGAAAGCAATGGCGTGGCTTTGCCCGGATTTGGTCCAGGAGGAACGTTTCAATCCTGAGGCAAAGAGTACCAAGCCACTGTCTTTCATCTCCGTTTCCTGGCCGGCCGTGAGCCTGCAGTGAGCAGGTGTGGAGCCCGGCCCAGGCGCTTAGGGGATCCACATTCCGTATTTAAAAATAGGTCCCGAGGTTACGATGGGTATGGAGGGATCAGAAGGTCTGGCTTTCTCCTTGCCGCCTCTGAGGGTGAGCAATTCTCCAGTTTCCCAGCTGCTGAATGCTTCTGCTTGCTCCATACTGCCAATTTCAGCGTTCATGGATTTGTCCAACATCTTTATCCTATGGTTCATGGCTCACAAGTCCATAGCTGGAGCTTCATTGATCTGGATGCATTCAGAATTACATCTGGTGGTCAGTGGCCAAAAAAAAAAAGATTAAGAGAGTGAGGAATATGAGGCTAATTAGTACCTTGAACCCATGAAAGCTGCTGTCTATATATTTAGGTTTAAAGTGTTTGCAGTTTGGCGATCTAGTTTTTTTCTGACAAAAAATAGATAAAACGGTGCATCTCTCAGTATCACCAGGCACGATAGTAACCATCATGAGAGTTAATTGGGAATTTCTGTATCGGGTTTCATTCTTTACTGGTTGCTGTTCTTGTAGTTTGATGTCAGGCACTACTGTGATCACAGAACATCAGTTATACACATTTTTAGCTTATTAGGACAAATTCCTGAGATGCCTCTGATGAAACAGGCTTTGTAGAAGGCCACTGTACCCTGCCAAATGCATGGTGTGACTCCAGTATTTTCCCTTGTGCTACCTAATGCAGGACACTTACTCCTTCCTTCTACTCTTTTTTTGTGCTACAGAAGCAAGAGGCCGCCAGTCCCATCTAGTTTGCTGCTGTGCAGGCACTCAACAATGATGGTCTCTGTAACGCGGAGCTTCCAACTGAGAAGCTGTTTGTTTTTCCTATGTGTCTGTGTTAAACATTCCTGTGCTAAGCAATTTTTAATATTTGGTAAATATGCTTTAATTACTTTCCAGAACTGTCTCTGTGATCTTTTAACCATGTTATAAAAGGAGATTATATAGCAACTAAAAACAGGTTTTACCCCAGAGCATGCACTTGGGTAGCCAGTGTCATATTTCTGATAGCTAACAGCATGTTAAAAATGGATCTGAGCCAAGCATCAACAACAAAAAGGGACTTATATATGCTTGATTTTACCACAGTGTTTTTAAAGTCAGAACCATATTTTGAATTCTCTTATTTTAGGCTGAAAATCTTCCCCCTGAAGGCAATGCTAAAACTCCCGTTCATTTAGATCAATGGGGCAGGATTAGGCCCACAATGAGCCTTGTTCTTTAAGAGTTACCACAGACTTTGATAGAAATGAAAATTTAAAATGTGCACTGACAAGACCACAAGTGGCCACATGAGCATACAAAGATGAACACTGTGTTTTAGTTTTCTAGCTCAGCAGTGAAAAATGCATTTCCACATTTTTAAACCAAAAAAATCTCTCATTCACATAGAATCGGGTTCCCACAAATTTTCTGTTTTATTTTAAACTAACTCAGCATTTTGGGTCCCTCAAAAGTCAGGCATTGCTCTTGCATTTATTCATTCAGTAGGTTATTTCAACCTGAGTCAGCTGAGGGATGAAAAAATGGAGCTGGCTTCCACAAAGATCTTAATCCTTAGCCCACTTCACATCTCCAAGCAGCACCTTCTCCTGTTTCATCATTAATATTCTGCTCATCCTACTTTTCCTGATTTGCTTTATTTTGTCTGTCTCGTGTAGGTTGTAAGCTCTTCAGGGCAGAGGCAAAGTCACTATTTATAAAAGAGCCTGTGAAGTGGTGCTGCTGAATCAAGTGGTTTGTTGTAATAAGAAGAAATTTTAGTAGAAATCTGAAGTGGAAAAGCAGTTTCCTGGTGTATCCACCTCCACTCTGGACCAGGCTTTAGGGGAGACTAAGAAGTTGAATAACTCCAGGTGCCTTTCAGTTAGGAAGGCTGCCGTCTGAGAAAAAGTCTCAGAGATGGGTTTCCCATATTTTTTTGACTTCAAATAAAACACCATGGCAAATAGAGCAGGCAATGCCCTCCTTCCATTGATTCTGTTGTGGAGTAAAGGCTTTTTTCCGACACCTGCGTTTCACTGATGTCCCTGGGGCTCGTGTTCCCTGTCAGCTGGCTGGGAGCCTTTGCGCAACAGGCACACGACGCATGCACTCGCACAAAACGCACTCATTCTCGTAAGGCACATGGTTTCCTGCCTTTGTGGGCCAATTACTTATTGTTTCAATGAAACTTACTGGCACTGTCCAGCTCTTTGTCTTTCTTTTTTTCCACTCCTGTAATATTGGCTACCGTAAAACTGATGTTTAGTGCATAGATTGGTGATTTTAATAATCAGCGCACGGACATTACTAGCTTTAGTAGCTGTAAAGGATCCTTGATGGTTGATGGTGATCATCATCACAAGCGTGAACTTTAACTTCATTTTCACTTGGGTTGTAGAAAACTAGTCTAAACTCTAGTTTGCTTATTGAGGCACTGCAGAGTTCACCTTACAGTTCACAGGGGCTCTCGGATATATAATTTTCTTCTTGTTACAGTTGAAGTTGCTCTTTCAGACCAGCCGTGGAGAGGCATTTGCTGTCACAGTTCAGTAGTGTTTGGGGCCATGGCATTTGTTGCTGCGTTTCTAGTTAAAGGCTTTTTAAGGCATCATAAACCGCTGTTTGTAAGTGACCATGCATTAGCTACCGTGATTCTTGCAAACAATAGCAGTTAATGTGCTTATTGAACTGCTTGGTACGGGCATGGTTTGCTAAAGCAAGGGGGAACCCGACAATGCCTGTCTTATTGCATTCAGAATAGGGCAAGTGTGCGTCCGCAAGCAGAATGCCTGACCTTGTTTCACTACAAAATTTGCCCGCTATTCTTTCTTCATGGAAACGCTTCCAGGTTTATTGAAGGGACCTTACTCTATCAAACAGCAGCTGATTATTTAACAAAGTACAAGGCGGTTTCCTCTCCAGCCAACAAAGGCAGGCACTGCGCTTTATCTGCAGGGATTTCCCCTGGCACCTTTGCTTTGGGTTTTGAGAAACAAGGCAAGGACCATGCAGTGGAGGAGGGAGCAGTGATTTAAAACCCTCCAACTGGAGCAAGTTTTTAATAATAGTTGTTTTCAAAACACAAGCTAAATGCCAGCCTAAACCACACCGGCAGGTTTTCCCTAAGTGATCCTGTGTACTGCCACGTATCTCCGGCCCGTCATTGAGTGCCGGTGTGCTAAGTCATTTTAAATTCACCTTTGAGGTCACTTTGAAGTCAAGTAGCTGAAGGCCTGGTTTTAACAGGTGAATTCTGGTTCGCAGAGTATGTTTACTGAAACCAGCTTTTGCTCTGCAAACACACGTCTTATCCCACCACCACTGCGTCCCAACAGAAACGCTGCACTGTTCTCTTATTTCCTCCACTGAAAATACCCCCTGGATTTTAAGCTCCAGGAAACAAGCAAAGAGCTTATGACCAAGACAAATTTTTTCTTCTTACTCTTTTCTTCTAAGTTTATGATTTTTCAGTACACAAATCGAAAGCCATTTAACCCTCTCTGTAACAAATTATAACTTTGCTGCCTCCTTCAAATCTAATATAAAATCGATGCTTGGTTTAAGACATAATTATAACAAGATCTTGATTACCACATACCTGAACCACAGTGTAATAATCAGCTCTTGCTGTGCTCTGGTTTAGAATAAAGCTTTCTTCGCATTGCTTTGTCTTTACAGAGGCTAATGAAAGACACTTCACATGCCAATACCTCTTTTCGCCCTGGGAATGTCACAGCTTCTAAGTACAGAAAGGTTTTCCCACTGGCCTTTTCTGTGGAGGGTAAATCTCCATCATAAAACATTTTCTAAGCCGGTGAGCAGCATGGGGGGGGGGTTGAGAAAGCGTTTCAGAGCTTTTCCCCTCGTTGTTGAAAGTGCAAAATAAGCCTGATGCAAAGCATCCAGACCCTGCCAGAGAAGCGGGTACACCTGGCCTGACTCCTTTTTTCCAGGTGATGAAGGGTGGCCAAGGACTGTTGGTTCTATCGTGTAAAGCTTTGCGTGTGTAGTTAAGACCATTTTGGACATTTTATTATTCAACAAAATTCTAGAAAAACACTCAGTCCAGACACCACAACTCCTGGCAGAAATCAGCTTAGCAAATGCCAGAGAAGATCCCCTCCTTGCCACTTGCTGTTGAAGCAGAGGAGTTCCGAGTGTCCCTGGGTACTTAAATCTCCTTCTGAGGGCTGGCCGTGGCAGGACTGAACACAGGGAGCAGCTTTGGGAGGAGCCAGTGCTGCTCTCAGGTGATATGGCATGGATACTCTGCCAGCTGGGAGTGCTGGGACCCGGTTTACAGCTGGCAAACTGGAAGAAATAAAATAAAATAAAACATCTTTTGTGACATTACAATGAAGCACGATGAATTCTCTTAAAAGGCAGCGAGAAGAGAAACTCTAGGAGTAGAAAGATAGGGTTGCATATGATTTCATTTACTTCTTGCCATCTGGGAATAAGATTTGTGAGGGAATATTGTCCTTACCCTTATAAACGGCCAACATCTTCTTGAACCCAGCTAAGCTGAGGCCAGGCAAGGTTTGTGGTTCACATTAGCAGATTCTAATGACATGAGTTTACAATAATAGTGTAATAGTTCAGTGTAACAGTGACTCATAGCTTATTACTATGGCGATAGGAATGTAAAGAGATCTCATTTGAAAAAAAAAAATCTATTTGGATAGTTCACATCCTTTCCTCCCTACTCATGAATTCCTGTGTCATTGACTGCCGGCTGCTAAAAATAGGATCCTTTTTGTTATCTAAAGTAAAGGAAAACCTAGAATCAGAGAGACAGTAGGAGGGGACCAAGGTTCATTCTTACAGAGCCTTCAGGAAATATTTGTCATGAAGGCCCTCTGAGAGCACAGGAATGTTTTCAAAAGATGGAAACAATCTAAATCTAAGAAGATATTTTGCCGGAAGAAGGAGAAGAGTTAATGAATCGCAGCGGCTCCCGGGTTTGGTATTTTGCACCACGGGGATGGGAAAGTTCGTATCTCTATCAGATACAGGACCAAGCTACAGTTTCCTCTTGGAGAAGCTGTCCCACTCCAGCAGCAGGAGAACAGGGAACAGCCCAGGAGCAGCCCTGTGGGCTGATGAGGAGCCAGAGAAGAGCCGCGAGAGAAAGGGACTCGCTAGGAGTCACCTGAAGTCATGCAGATCTAAGGACAGCGGTACGACCGGGGAACTGGGAAGACACGAGCAAGGTATCTGAGTTAAACAGATTCCCACCACCACCCCTTTGAAACAAAAAAGACAACCCGCATGGCACCTCAGAAACAAACCAAAACCACCGAAGTGTGAAATCATGCGGCAGGGAAAGCTGTCACAGAGAATCAGAAGTTGATTTAATAGAGAAAAATTGAGTGCTGCATAATTTGTGCAGATTGCGAGCTGAGAGAGAGAGAGATCCCCAGCTCCTAAGGGCTTCGCTGCGGGCACCGTCTGGCGAAAGGGGTGGAAAGCAAAATTTCATCATTGGTAATTCTACGTGGACTGAATGCTTCCTCTTCAATACCGAACAATTAAAATCGATGACAGGATGCTAGGTAACAAAAGAAAATGACTGATCAATATGCATGTGTTGGAGCTGAAGAAAAACCCGTCTGCCGAGAGCAGCATGCTGATGAGGCGAGATTTCTGAGAGCTCAGAGAGAAAATCTTAAAAGCTTCCATTCCTCCCGATGCTCGATAAAACAATGGGGCTAAGCAGATGCCAGACGCAGCGCTAGGAGAGGTTAACTCACCAAGGAGGCTAAAGAATAACTGTTAGGAAAAACAGGGAATATTCATTCTTAGACTAAATAGCTTTGGAGTAAAAAACGTGATGCCTCTCTTCTTTGCCTTTCTTTCTAAAGATCTCAAAAGCCTTTATTGAAAAATTACGTTCTTTGAATACCCATGTGAGGTTTTAGAGGTGCTGAGACACTGATATTTTAAGGCCAATGTCCATTTTAGTCCTCAGCTCGAAGCACTTTAAATCTCATTTCCATGTATATTTCAGCTGGGGGTGTCTGCCAAGTGCTGCCAGAAATCAAACACTGACTCTTCCATGATTCATTAGTTTTAGATCAGCCACCTGAATTTCGGGATACTTTTGAAAATGTTGCTGTAAAGCAGTGCACAGGATCTGCCATGGCTCCGGCAGGACAGGGAATGGCACCGTCGGGTTCACTTGCCCGGTATTTCCCCTCCCGAATGGTATTTCTTGTTTCTGAGGCAACAGATCATAAACTGGCACACAAGCAGTTAAGCACCTTAGGACTTGCAGCTCTTCTTATTTCTGCTGACACAGACAGAAGGCGAAATAGCTGCAGATTAGAGCCAGAAAAATGCTGCAAAAACTTTGTGAAAGTTCACTTCATCGTAACCCCCACATGTGCCTCAACATATTTCCTGTGAGCCCATCCTTTTCCTATCTACCATCCCAAACGGTGGATAAAGACCCATTTTAATGCCGTGTGACTTTGATTTCATCAACAAACCAGACGCAATTCGTAGCGTTGAGCCTGTGTGTTCTCACTGGGCTTGAAGTGAGGGTTCTCCTCCTGCTCCCGCACCGTCTCCGCTGCAGAGCCCTCCTGCTCCCTCGGCGCAGGTGAAACCAGCAGCCACCCACCTCACGAGCCAGCAGGACCTGCGGATCCTTTCCCCCGCAGGCTGGCACCCAGCCTGGCACCGCTACTTTGCCCTTTGCCCGCGTGAATGCATGGTAGGGCTGAGTGCTGTAGGAAATCTGTCCAGTCCGGGGAAAGTCTGGATTCTTGGATATCAAGGAAACCCTGGCACGTTCCTCCCCGCGCCTCTCTGCTTCCAGCCATCTGCCACCTGCCTCCTCACCCAGGGGGGGTCCGCGTTTGCTGGGAAGGGGAGGCTTGAAAGCGCAGCACGGAGCAACCGTGCTGTCCTCAGGCTCAGCCCCAGCCACCGCGCACGGCTGTCCCCGCTCTCCACAGCAGCGGGAAGGAACAGGAGGGGGGAAAAAAGTTCCAAGCACCTTTTTGTAAAGCGGCGTAGTTAAGTGTTTTGTGGCCAATGCAGATTGAGTTCATTCCCTCCTTCCAGTCCAGCCCCACCAAAACCCACGCTAAGCAAGCCTAGGAACTGGGGAAACTGGAATCGAAGCCCCTCCGGCGGCTGCCAGCCAGGGGAAACTCCAGGTGAAACATTGACACTCTGGAGTGAAGGGAGGCATCCCACGCAGCTGCTGGAGCACCACGACGTGCCGTGGTGGAAACCATCTTACCCAGCTGAGATGGAATAAACCGCTGTCCGGTGGGCACGAGCGGCTTTGGCAGCGAAACGGGAGGAGGGAAAAGCGCGTCGCTAAGCCAGGCTCTGCTGCAGGAACAGAAAATGCATTGTTCGTCAATCAGACTTCGGAACAGCTTAACACTTAAATACACCTGCAGTTAATTAAAGCTTTGCAGAGCAGCACAGCTCCAGAGTGGATACAACAACATGGATTCTCCCGACTGCAGATTTTACTACAAAATAAACAAGTTTTGGGGGCCAGGCTTTATAGTGCTTATGGAGAAGTTGCATCAGGTTCAAAGTCATCTCAAAATCCTGGTGGAGATCAGCTGAACCAAAAACAGTTCCAGCACCTAGAGAAAATTACCTTTAGAGAAACATTTGTACACAGCGCATGTCTAATTGTCCGGTGAAACCTCAATAGTTCTGACAGAGGTGCTTTTTAATAAGCTCTATTAGCGTGCTTTCCAGTAATGTCAACCTTGTGGTTTTTGTTTCTTTTTATTGCCTTATTAAACTATATTTCCAAGATGCTCAAACAACATTTTCCCAGCCATTTTTTATGCATAATTACATTTTATTCCCTATGCTAATTTTCTTCCAGTAAATGTGCCCTCTGGACCAAGGGGTGATTGTGATAAAGCAACTCCTTTCATGTCAGCATAACGAAGAACAGAATTTGATCTGTCAAGGGGCAATACTTCATCTCTCACCTTCCATCTCCAAAGCTCAGGACATTCTGCAGCGGTTACTGAGTTTCACCGGGTAAATGCTGTCCAACCTTCCTGCATCAAAGTGAAACAGAGGACTGCAAACCTCATGAAGTTCAACCAGGCCAAGTGCAAGCTCCTGCACCTGGGTCAGGGCAGTCCCAGGCACAAATACAGGTTGGGCAGAGAATGGCTTGAGAGCAGCCCTGAGGAGAAGGACTTGGGGGTGCTGGTGGACGAGAAGCTCAACATGAGCAGGCAATGTGTGCTTGCAGCCCAGAAAGCCAACCGCATCCAGGGCTGCATCAAAAGAAGCGTGTCCAGCAGGGCGAGGGAGGGGATTCTGCCCCTCTGCTCCTCTCTGGTGAGACCCCACCTGGAGTACTGCGTCCAGCTCTGGAGTCCTCACCACAAGAAGGACATGGACCTGTTGGAACGGGTCCAGCGGAGGGCCATGAGGATGCTCAGAGGGCTGGAGCACCTCTGCTGTGAGGACAGGCTGAGAGAGTTGGGGTTGTTCAGCCTGGAGAAGAGAAGGCTCCAGGGAGACCTTATAGCCTCTTCCAGTACCTAAAGGGGGCTACAGGAAGGATGGGGAGGGGCTCTTTATCAGGGAGTGGAGTGACAGGACACGGGGTAACGGCCTTAAACTGAAAGACAGTAGATTTAGATTGGATATCAGAAAGAAATTCCTTACGATGAGGGCGGTGAGACACTGGCCCAGGTTGCCCAGGGAAGTTGTGGGTGCCCCATCCTTGGAGGTGTTCAAGGCCAGGCTGGATGGGGCTTGGAGCAGCCTGGTCTGGTGGGAAGAGTCCCTGCCCATGGCAGGGGGTTGGAACTAGGTGATCTTTAAGGTTCCTTCTAACCCAAACCATTCTGTGATCCTGTGAATATTTCTTCTGGCACAAAAGGAGTAACAGAAAGAGCTACCGCAGCCAGACCCCCCGGCCCCACGTGAGTCTGAGCTACTGCCAAATACAGGCAAAAAGCACTAACTGCTCAAAAGCATCCAAACAGGCGAGTGGTGTGAGGCTGCGCGGAAAGGGATGGGATGCCAGCACTTCTGGGCATGGGACTCTCCTGGCAGGCTGCTCTTCCCAGTGACTTCTATCTCGAATAATCCATTCAGGGATGGTTTCCATATCACTGTCCATATGTTCACTCATAGTAGCCATAGCAAAGACATTACTTCATCTGCTTTATAGCGAGTATCGTCCTGCAAGCGGCTCAGTGTAGAGCCCCTCTTGCTGCGAAGCGCAGCTCGTCCTTGACCTCCAGAAATTCCTTCCAACCAACGCTTCCCTGATTCAGTGATCCTTCGTCTTTTCCTGTAGCAGGGCCTTGGCCCGGCAGCTGCTGGGTTTGTAAATTATTCCCTGCCTTGGGTTGACTCCGAGCCAAAGGAAATAAAGCTGGCAAAATCCTCCAGATTGCTGCCCTGCAGTCTATCCTCTGCCGGGGCCTCTGGGAAGGATGCGGAGCAGGAGCGAACGGCCCAGCATCCCTGGGGGTGGGCAGCAGGAGTCCTGCCTTGCTCCCCCCCGCCTGCTGGGTACCAGGGCTGAAGCAAGGCATGGGCCAAAAAGCCAAAACTGAGACCTGGAGAGGAAATGCAATTCCTTCATAATTTTCCTCCTGACGTGACACAACTCTACCTCTCGCTCTTCCAGGCACGGCCAAAAACCTCCTGAAGAAGCTGTTTAGGCAAAACAGAAAAACAAAAAAGCACTAGCCTTCACTAACGCTTCATTTTCAGACCAAGTGTTTCTTCTCTGATGCCCAAGAAGAAGATTCAGCCTGCTGGGTTTAAATTCTTTATTTTAAAAATGTTTCCACAAGTAGCAAAAGTCTGGTTTTTTGAGGAGGAAAAATCCACAGAATCGTTGACTATTTTCAGAACGGCTATGAAACACGTACATTTTTACAAAGATTTGTATCAGGATAGAAAGTAGTATAAATATATATGTATCTATATAAAAATAAATGATTTGGTACTAACAGATTCAACTATGACAATTTCAATGAGGGAAAGAAACAAAATGGGGAAAAAAGTATAACATCACAATTTTTTAAATCCCTTTTTTAAAGGTGTTCAAAATTTTGACCTTCCACTGAGTGTGAAAGAGGGGAGGAGAACCACAGTTGCCACTGAAATGTGTTTACCGTAACTAGATTTTGTATCGTTCATAGACGTCACAATTCATAAAGTCACTGTGACAAGGCAGATGTGAAAACGTCCGAAGGGCATGAACTGGTTTTTTACACAGAAAAGGATACGTATTTAAAGCACGTACTTGACATTTTAGGGCTGTTACCTCCCTTTACCCCAAAATAATTATTTTAGCCTTCAAGACAATTGTAACTGTTTGCAATAAAGCAACAGTACGACAACAGTAACACTCGACGGCACAGAGCTGGGTGACGACAAGATCCCGAAGCAACACTGAGCAATTTTTTTCACAATTATTTGGAATATCGGATTTATCTACTGGAAGTCAGGAGGTTTAGAAATTCAGCTCTTGTTTTTGCTTCCCCTTGTAGAAGCAGCACTTTCCCTGCTTGGTGACCACCAGGTCATCTGCTACCAACAGTATTATTTTTGCTGCTATTTTTTTTCTTTTTCCCTCATTTGTAACACCCCAAGTCCCAAACCACCTGTCAGGACTCGCTCAGAAGATGCCGCAAGAGGCTTCATCTGCCAAAATTCTCAACTATTTTCGGTATCGCCTCCACAGAAGAAGGTGGAAGGGGCAGAGAAAGAGAACCCGCTCCTCTCCTGTCCCTGCCGGACGCGGCCATGACGGCGGTCCATTGCCTCCCTCTAGTGTCTGCAGCGCAGCCGCCTCCGCCGCCGCTCCCCTCGTTAGTTACCGGAGCCCTTCCAGCTCCCCAAAACAGGAGCAATCTGGTTTGGTCCTGCGAGTAATGACCCATAATTAATGTTTACAGACACTCCAGAGTAGGAGAATTCACGGAGCCCGAGCAGCGCCTGGGGATCAAGCGGCTTCCAGAAACTCTTCTATAATTAACATTTAACGATTATGCAGAAGCCCCGAGGCAAGCCGCTGTCTCCACTTCTGCAGGAGAGGCCTGAGGGCAACAGGACATGAAGCTGCGCTATTTAGAAACCCCTCATCAGCTTTTCTGCTCCCATGCCCACAAACTTCTCACTTGTTCTGGCAAGACAGAGAGGTGCCATTGTCACTTTGGCAGCAATTATATTGGTAGGAGGGACAGAAAAACACCCAGCTCGCGGGGCCTATCCGAAAACGGCCCCTGATGCTAACATGAGGCGCATGAACCAGCTTCACCGTGTTCAAGTCAAGGGCTTGGCCGCTCTCAGCCGGGTGGAACCAGCACGTGGACAGGAGTTTGCAGCACCCTCTGGTAAGGCACCGTTCATTGACAGGGTGGGCGAGGGAAAGGCAGGAGCACACGTTTCCGTCTGCGCCTCAGCCCTGGTAACGCTTTAAAACAAATCCTTCACTAAAAAAGAAAAGAAAACCACATGCAGATGCAACCTTAAAAATGTAAATGAGTAAAACATTGAGCCGTAAAATCAACATGAGTCAGTGGCTGAAGTAATGAACAAAGTGGTAGAGTTCAAGCAACTGCAGATACATCAACAGGATTCCTCTCTTACCAATTTGAAAAGTAAATATTTACTGTAAATCTGTTTAATATACCAACGGGTCGCTTTAAAATGCTACTTTGGGCAGAACCCTTGCCTCCCACCCCGAGCACTGAGAGCTGAGCAGACCCACTACTCGCTCGGCAGAGTTCAAGGCTGAGCAGAGAACTATCCGCGTTAGTCACAGAAATACACGAATGATTGTGGTGGTTAATTAAAATACGCTCTTTCCTGTTAAAATAACATTAGCTTTTATATTTTTAACAGCCCAATTGACAGTTAAATACAGTCTTTATTCAACATCCTAAAAGCTGATGTGTTTTGGAAGTCTCTTAAAGTTGAAACAATTTAAGATCTGGACCCACTTAGGTGCTCACCCTATTACTGGTCAAGTCAATGAGCAACAGCATCCCGCACTTTGTGTAGTAAGGACTTTCACTGAAAAGATGTATTTTAAGACTGAATTTCTACTAAAGAAAGGCACTATCGTAAACACTTAATAAGATCTGGGACTATAAAAGGCTCCTCATAAGATGACTTCAGGAAATGTGACCTGAACAGAGACCAACGTGGTACCAGAGCGTGTGTTTCCTTGCACTTCTTGCTTTCAACAAGCAAAAAATAACCACTTAGAGCAAATCTGAGGGAGTGCCTCAAAAATAATAGTGACAAGGGATTTACCCTGTAAATAAACACAGGACAGGAATATTGTGATATTGAGGAAGAAAACATTCGCCAAATAAACCAAGGTCAATAATTCTGCATTAGTTATAATTACAAGGATAATTACTCCTAATTTTGCAGATATCGCTAAGAATAATGGAAGAACTGTTCACTTCTTTGCAGGGCTTTAACAATTAAAATATACGTCCGCTTTTCTCAAAACAAAGACCGAAGGAGAACAAGCGTGGGCCGGGGAGAGCCCACAGGCATTCCCCCGGGCTGCCCAACAGCCGGGCTGCAGCACAGGGCAGGGGACAGTGGCCCCAGCAGGGACAGGGCTGCCGAAATCAGTCATTCTCACGGCACCGACCGTTCACAAAGCAGGCAACAGGGTCTGAAACCTCGGTTCCTGCCGATCACCAGGCAGCCATGCGATTTCACTGGAATTAAAAAAAAAAAAAAAAAAACACCAACCAAAAAAACCCACACCACCACTTTAGACGTTACTATAGCCATTAAACAGCTTTTAAAATGATTATGAAATGTTTGTTTAAGAAAGCCTGCATTTTGAGGCTCTGAGATCTTATTAAATGCTTACAACAGAGCCTTCTTTTATTAGACACTCCATCTTTAAATGTGTATTTTCTGTATTTTCAGTGGCAGTGCTTACTACACAAAATGCTGGATGCTGTTGCATCCAGGATTAACTTAAACAGGAACACCCACACGGTTGCTTTATTTCCCCTTCCGAGTTATAAAAAAGTGCTAGAGAACATTCCTTGCTTCTGGTTGCAGGCTCCAAACACGGATTGCAAGGATCCAGGTTCTGAAGTGGTAAAAGACCCTGCGTGAACGACACCACGGTCCAAAGGCACGGCCAGGAAAGATCACAAAAAAGCACCTAGCTCTCATGACTTTGCATCACGGCAGCATGAGGGATTTTGCAAGTCTCGTCCAGAACCATTTTTTGGTGCAAGGATTGGTGTAATCGCAAATTGTAATGAACCGTAAGATACTTGGAAACTCGTTCTTCATGGTTTTGCACTTGACTGGAATCAGCCGTTTGAGACGAGCACCTGGAAGACAGGTCACAGGGGCAGAGGATTACACAGAGCCAGAGTCATCCCACATCCATTTGCTCCCCACAGCAGCACACACATCAAGACCCAGGTTTGCTGCTGATTTTGCACCGATTACAAGGGGCTGCGAGGAATCACTCCGCTAACATGAACTGCTTTGCTGAGGCGTGCGCAGGATGAGGCAGCTCTCCCTAGCACTGCTACTGCTTGAAGGAGCAGCTCCTCTAAAAAGGAATCTCTCCCCTTATAATTCTCCACAGGGACACCCGCTACCACCTAAACTGTGCTGCCCAGCGCAAGTAATGACGCCGAGACCTGGATGAAGCAAGAAACCAGGATTCCATAATTGTAGCAGATGCTTAAGTAATCTGTGGACCCCCCAGAACTTGCCACCAAACCCTTCTGTGTGTTACGTTACCCCACGCAAACACATAACTCTGATTTTTGTAAGCCTGTACTTAAACGTGTGTTTTTACTGGTAGAGCTCAGGTCATTAGAGATGGGCTTTTCTTTTCCTGTTGTTCTAATGAAAGGCATGATGCCAACTAAAAAAATGGGGAAGACCTAAAAGGACTTTGCTACAAATCTGGATGACGGGGGGCTGATGCAACATGCTGGGGGTGTTCAGTGATTTATGGCATTGTATGAAATCTTTGTGTCAAGGATGACGGCGCTAACTCCTAACTCTGCCACTGGCTTCCAGTTTAACCTCTGGCATGTCCCTTAGAAAACCATGTCAAATACCTCATCTAGAAAAGAGACTTTTCTGCATCTAGAAAAGACCCGTCATCTAGAAAAGAGATTTTTCTGCAAGTACAGACACTCCTACTGATATTACATATCCTCCATAGTATTAGGCTGTGCTGTAGGATAACTACTGGTTAGAGAAAAGCAATCTGAACAGGCTGGACAGAAGTAAATCGATGGCTTTTCAATTCAGAACAAAACATGTAACAGATTTTTCCAATCCAAGTCGAACGGTCATTCCGTATTTTGCTTACCTATCCATAATACTCCCGGATCTCTGCAAAAAGCTGCACGTTCATTACCTGCTCCCTGATTCCTAGCGTTTACTCACACCCTGAATTGATTATAAACCTTTTCCCTCTCCCAAGCCTGGCATGCAGCCGCACCGTCTCTGAAGCGGGCAGCGTTAGCCCACTTGACAGCCGGAGCACTGAAGCACGGACAGCTCAGCGTCTCGCTCGCGGCTGCGCAGAAGCTCAGCAGCAGGGTGAGGAACCAAGTCCAGGTCCCTGCCTGCACAACGAAATTACAAAGCCACTGTTACTTTTAATGGCTGCTTCTAATAGCGATAAATCTGTTTGCTCAGTGAAGGGCATTACACCCAGCGCAAGCCCTGTGCCTGGGTGGACTTTCACACACGGGAAACGTAGGTCAGCGGTGAGAACCCAGGTCTGCGACCAAGTTACTGCCTCTGTTATTTATTTTCTCCTTTCTCAGCCATATTTATCTAATATGTTTAAACACATCTGAGACTACCCCTCATTCTGCATTTCTGCAGTGCACTGATCTCAGCTGGAGGTGTTACTGTAATAAAAATTATCATGTTGCTATGCAATTTTAAATAGGACGTTTGTGCGGTCTTACCTGGGGAAAGACTAAGAGCAAATTTGGTCTGAAAATCACACTCATCACTTTCCAGGTAATCATCTGAAATGACGACCACCATCCTCCGACACCTGAAGATGAAGCAGTCAGGGGAGGGGAAAAAAAAAAAAAAGTCAACAGAGATGCTTCTCATTCCCAGTGGTAGAAGCACGTATTCCTCTGAATTGCTCTGGTGCAGAAATGAACCCGCCAGCTGTGTTCCAGCAGCAACTAACTACTGCGGAAGGACTACTGACAGACAGAGAGCTACGTTACACACAAAAACCTCATTACCAATACACACTCATACACCAAAAAATGAGGAAATAGAGAAGTCCGGATTATCTGTGCAATCTTTGATCCTCTGTCTATGTATTACAAACAATGCCATCGTAATTATCTGCTTACAGGCTGCCTTTACTGACTGAGCATAACAGGAACTTCTTAATATTAGAGTGAACTGGACAGAGCTTTATTGTACTCCAGTTACTGTGAATTCACCCGGTTTCATAATTTTGAGCTTGATTCTGCAGTGTGTTGCGTACACTCAGTTGAGGTGCCTGGCTGTAAACTGTATTTTAGGCTCTTTATGGAAGGGGACGCTGTACAAGGGCCGGGATGGTGAGGCCTTACGAGGGTGTCTGTTAACACCAAGCTCCCTCCCTCGGAAAGGCTGATGTTTAAAACCCAAACATCTGCCCTGGGATTTTTCACAGAGCCTCATTTGGCAGGATTGTGAGAGCAAATTGCCAGGGCCAGTACTTCCCCTCTCCACGCCAGAAGCACTTCCTCTAGGTCAGTCTCTATCTGGGGAGTTGCTTTTATGTCACCCAGCACCTGAGTCCCACAAAGGTTTGAAGGATCCTTGAAGTCAGTGCCAGACCCAACACCAGTGCTGTCCCCTCCAACTCCAAACCCTGTGGTGGAGCTAACTCGGCCTGGAGCTGTGTTCATTTCCACATCACCTCCAAGGATGCCACTGCAGGATATTCCAGCCAAAGGAAAGGCATCAAATGCAAGCAGCATCACTGTAGTGGCAACTTCCTTGTGAACACATTGAAGCAACACGTTTGGGAATGCTCGAGTCTTCCTTCTTGAGCCAAGAGCATAAAACAAATCCCATAAAGACATCCTTCTGGATTTTTACTGCTTCTCTGGCACCACGCTGCAGCCACCACGGTGAAATGAACGTAATGTTCCATTACACTCAGCTGTCCCAAAGAGCCACGGTTCACTTACCTCCTCTCTATAAGCTCTCCGCTGATGGACCACACACACGTCCCTGGCAAGACATCCCGATCAAACACACAGAGCTTCAGCTTGAACTCTGTTTGCTCCAGCTCCCTGATCATCTCCTGGACAAACTGAAGGTCTTTCTGACAGTAGCAGATGAAGGCATCAAACATCTCTGTTCCGTTCCCTGAAACCATTAAAAATTTAGCTGTCAACTTCTGCTACAAATGAACTCCTGTAGTGAACTTTCACTAGCTCCCACAGACTTTCACTCAGAAGTAGGAGCTTTGACAGACAAGCTCTGGCCAAATTGTGGAGGTAATTTAACATTTTACCTGCCCAGACTCCTGTCCATAACAGGGCTGGCAGGAGGTAACACACGTCTGTGCCTTGACCACTCTGTTTCACAGTCCACCCTGTTCATGTAAACCCACATTTGCTGGCAGGGGGGAGGGAAGGGTCGCCGAGACACAGACATGCAAAATCTGCAGGGGCAATAACATCCAGCCATGGGGAATCGAGGGGAGACAGTCTGGGAAGAGCCGGAGGGAGTGAAGTATCCCAGACGATTCAACTCAGAGCCCCAACGCTCTGGGAATTACACACCTAAAATAGCATTGTGACTCTGGCTCCCAGTTCTCTAGTTCGGGTCACAGGGATTCAAACTTCCCAACCAAAACCTTCCTGCAGGCCCTTCATCCAGAAGTGTCCTGACATCTGCTGTCTACTGAGCTACGAGGTAGGCCTTGAAATTTGGAACCTGCAATTTTTATGGCTGTCAAATTTGGGTACCTGAAGTCATATCCTATGTAAATGGCTCTTTTCCAATGAAGTTAATGGCTGGAAGCTCTTGTTTATTTAGCAGTTATCCAAATATTAAAGTGCTACATTTTAAGAGCAATGTCTCTTGTAATTAAGTGCCTTAATACTGCTGAATAGTTTCCCACTGTGTTATTTTTATTTTTTTTTTCATATCAACGTCAATACCTATATTTTCAAGTTTTTATGCCAGTCAAAGCCTACCACAGTGAAAAAATAGGTCAAGCTCTAAAAGCTGCTGAGAAAAGTATCAACCCGGCAGGCAGATCCAGCGCAAGACGCATCCAGTCGAGCAGAAGGGTAACTGGCTGCCAGGTCAGTCAAACTGAGAGTACTGCGTTAGGGGCACAGCTAACTTGGGGGTCACATCAGGCAAAGCTGCCGTGTACAAACACCGGCATTGCGGTCGATGGATATTTGGGGAGGGTTAATGATGTCTCCACGCACAGCAAAGGTGGTCACCCAACGTCGGACTAGCCAGGGGAGCAGCTGAAGAGGTGAGCTGACACATCTCCAGCCTCGGCTGCTGCTCCGTCTGCCACAGAACGTTATAGGCTGTCCGCTCCCTCAGCCCACAGCTGCACACTCAGAGAGAACTGTGTTTCCTCTCTCGCCCCACTTCACACCCAGCCGTACTTCAAACCTGGCTCCCTTTTTATTCAAGGTGGTTAAATCTGCCGAAGAGAGGGCAGCGCAGCCAAGGCACTCTGCTTGGACATCCTTCCCCCTTGATTCCAACCCGCTGCGCTTTCAGCAGCTGCTGCTCCGTGCCAGGCTGTGCTAAGGGACACATTTTTGGGAAGTCTCCTCCCACACGTGTCCAGTGGGCTCTATGCCAGCCTGTTTCTGGGTACGGCGTTCCCTGGGGCTGCATTTCCTCTCTGCCCTAAGGAACAGGAAAAATGAAAGTGCCTGCAGACTACCAGCTGAAGCATTCTGGCCCAGGCTACAAAAATTCAGGGCAAGTAATGAAAACAAACAGGTTTTCTGCTCTTCTCACGGGGATCTGCTACAGCTGAAGGCAATTCCAACATGACGTATCCGGCAGCAATGTAACCACGGGTGCTTACCATACGGATCGTCCCTGGTGGTGATGCCCATCAGTTCTGACGTCTTCGGCACGCTGCTGTCTACTGCTGGCACTTGAAGCGGCTGGTCAGCCTGCTCCTGCTTCCTCTGCAAGTACTTCCTACAGTCCTCCTCTGCAAAAACACAACCAGGGCGAGAGGCTGCTGTGACGGCGGTTTTACACTGCTGAGTTCTTTAGAAGAGGAATAGCTATTTCATGGATCAGGGATATCAGAGGGAAAAAAACCCTGTCTCATTTTTGGTACCTGTTTATGGACCTGATGTCCTGGAATTTCCCTTACTCCTGTTTGAACCTCTTGATGCTGCCTCCACCACCTCCCCTAGCAATTAATTCCTGAAGCTCATTCTTGCTGGGTAAAGAAGTACTTTCTTTTGTTTTAAACCATTCTGCTCCTATTATCCTTAGTTCCCAGTACTCCTAAACACCATGTACCATGTGTGTAACAGGTCTCAACTCTACTGTCTGCTCTCATTGTTATGCATTTTGGAGTATTTAAAATCATCAAATAATTAGAAGTCTTAGTATTGTCTTTTACTAAGAAACGTAGACACACACGAGACGATTCACATCACCAGCCTTCGTCAGACAGACCTGTGGGTGATGATGAGTACATCCACTCCCCACATACAGGAGGAGCATGTAAAATTCTATCTATAAATTCTATCTATAAAGCTCCCAAAACAGGCTTTATATCATCAACAACTAGCGGAGATTGGGCAGTTATCCCCTCTAGGATAACTGAAGGGCAAGCAGGCCTGTCACGTTTGCTGCTGTGAACTTCCCGAACAGGGCAGTGATGGACACAGATCTATTCTGAAGAGATTTTGTTTAAAAATGAATGAAAAATCTAAATGTAAAGTTTTTGGAGAAGTGACAAGAAACCCTGCAGCCTCTGACACTCTGCGATATGCAATTACGGAAGAACTTGAAAGTAAAAGGAGATTTGAAACCAGGACTTCACAAAAAGATGAAACTCCCTAGAACCTTCTCCTTTGCTTAAGATTAAAAAAAAACCCAAAAAACAAGTGTCAATCAGAACAGTATTCATCACTCAGAGCGTTAGGCTGGCATGCAGACTGCTGGTACAACAGCGGCAGCAGAGTAAAGGGTCTCCTGGAAGTGCAGGATGCGGGTGGGACCCCAGGGAGCACTGGTTGAACCCAGCCCTAACCGGTAATGAGCCCAGCTCCTGAAGCCCCATCCTCTGCTTCCACTTCAGCTTTGCATCTCCTGACTGGATTGTCCTCAATCTAATAAAGTGTCAGATCTGATCAAAGCTTTTCCTGAGGCTGAGGCATTCCCAGTCTGTCTCTCTCCTTCCCAGTCCTGCAGCAGAGAGAAGAATCAGCCACGTTCTCTACCAGCCAGAAGGTTCAGGTCTTCTCTCACTAAAGCACAAACTCGGGTGCCTGCTCTCTGCCAGCTGCCTGTTGCCACAAGATGTGCACATTTCATGTCAGGTGAGTCAGTGTCTTTGAAACCATGATCAAAACTGCTTCAAATGGACCAAGGGGTTCAGAAGTTCCACAGGAAGGACTGACACGCAGGCACCACCTTACGTGTGCCGTGATCCCCTAGGTAGCCAGGTTCACAAAATATTGCTGAATAGGCAAGAACAGGCAACTATTTACAGGCATACAAATACTAGTGCTCGCTACAGAAATGTTCATTTTAAGTGTATTTGGTCCATGTCCTCTGTCCTTGCTTCTCCCAGCTGCAAAAGTGGTGTCCATGCTGGCCTGACCTGCGTTTGTCTCAATGGGTGCCCAGAGCTCATGACCACACCACTCATGGCTGACACACGCGCTCATTAACACCAGCGTTCTCCTGATTCACCTAGGCAAGCCTACGCTCGCAGTTCTGATGGCATCATGCTGTAATCCCAGACCCCATTTATCCCTACAGGATAAACCTGAGAGCTGGGCAAAGCTCCCAAACCAAAACACTGGACCTTCACAGTTTTATTACAAGTGCAAACTGGGGGCCCTGTCATCCTGGAAGTGCCAATAGGTCCGGCGAACCCAAAGGGATGAGAGACATTCACTAATTTGGCATGGATTAGTCCCCAGTTGGAAACGCTGCCTGACTGTACAAGAAAATGGATGTGAACTAACACAAAGAAGTAGCAAGAAACTCCTCCAAGTTGTCCCACTCCACCCAGCATCTAACTAACACAGCACAGGCTTTACGTTCCTCCAGCGGTTAAACAAAAGCCTGAGGTATTGGAAAGAGAGAATAAAAACATGAAACTTAAAAGCGCAAAATGATTATCACAATGAGGAGAGAGAGAAAACAGACCCTGTAACTGTCAAGCAGGAAAGCAGCACTTTTATAACAAGTTGGGAAGAAAAAAAAATCACTGAGTTTCAGCAGGAAAAGAGCACAAACGTACCAAAGAGCTTCCCATCCCTAAAGATGATTGTGCAACAAAACAAGCCGCTGAGAAAGATCACGCACAGCGCAGATCTGTGGGGATGGTAAAGCTGCATCCTGGAGGTGTCTGTACTCCAGAGCGTGTAACAGGGGAGCTGCTGAATACAGCCCCACGGTACAGAGAAAGCGGAACTAAAGGAGCTTGGCTCATTTGCCCACACAAAGACACCAGGTGTCACGTGCACGATCCCAGAGTGTCCAAGACATCTGCAACAGGCCAGCAGGTATGACACTGGCCCTACTAATGACCTGTGTCCACCAGGAGGCAGAGGCCATGTGGGATATCCCGATGCCTCTCAAATGACCTGACATGCCTTTGTGTGGGCAGCCGAATTGCGCCCCAGATCTGCACCTCCTGCGATGAAAGCACAGACCGCGGAAACCTCAATACTGATGTTTTCTGATTCTGAGCTGAATGCCACTGCAGTGATGCCCCTGGTGTCAGGAACACTGTGCTTTAGAGTGCCTACAACCATCCATTTCCTTTCCTCTTACGAGTGTAAACATCTCAGACTTGTGCAAGAGTTCAGAGCGCTAGCAACAGGGCGCAGGCCCTAGCTGCAGTCCTCAGCCAAAAAAAATAAGAGATAGGAATGGCCATGCTGGGTCAGGCTGAGGGTCCATCTAGCCAAGCATCCTGTCTCCAGCAGTGGTCAAAAACAGATGCCTAAGGGAGAACATAAGAATAAAGTAAGTGTACAGTGATATTTTCCTCAAATAATCTATCTTTTAGGTATAATCTACAGTCTATTTTTGTAATCTATCTTTTGGACAATTAATTCGTAGTTAAGGAATTTCCTGAGCCAGAGGCAAGACTTTTGTGTTGAATAGCCCTCAGTGGGTCTTTCTTCCATGAATTTATCCGTCTCCTCTTATCAGTGTGACCCATGGCCGGGCTAAACTTGTGACTTTCCTGAAGGGCAGGTTCCTCCCACGCATTCTGCCGTTGTCTTTTCAGGTTCTGACAAAGACCGTCCACCGTGTCCCCTTCCAGTGGGCCAGCTCCTGAGTTCAAGGGCCAGAAGAACCAAGGTGATGCCCAATGTTTGTGCAAAGCTCTAGCTCTCTCGCACAGCTGGAAGCTTCTACTATTTGTTATGAATCTCAAACCGGTGGATCACAAAACACACTGATTTTTATGTCGTTCCTCAAACCGAGTCTTCCGGATGTGTTCTTGAGTAGGAAGAACCACAGGAGCATGGGAAAGTCCTCCACCGCTTCTTGGTCAGGCTCTCTACATGGCTGAATTTCTACATCTTCACTTTTCTCCGTAACAGGAAATGAGATTTATTATTTCTTCACCACTAACCCAGTAAACTGTATTATACAACACAGGACTTCATCAGAGTCTCTGGCTTTGTAAATCCTTCGGCAATGCATTTCCCCCTCTGATGACAGCTGGGTTCCCGCTGAATTTCCGTGATCGTGAAGAATACAAGGAGTCTATCAAGAACAACTTATCAAAACAGCACTAGGACCTTCCTACATCTCAATGACCTATCTCAATTTTTTTTTTCAGTTTGCAAGGAAATTTTCTTCCCTTCCATTATCCAGTTAATTATTTTTCCCTTCCATTATCCCATTCCACAGATCCCTCATCTCTCCCTGTGAGCATCTCCTATCACATTCGACCCACACATCATAATTTTCACACTGTCCTGTGTTGGTGCAAGCTCTCTCCGGCCTCACCTGGCCCAAAGCATCCTGTGACACACAGAAACTTTATTATTGTAGGTTTGGGATTAGACAAGACTCCTGATTACTTTGCAAGGCTTATGGCTAGCAGAAATACAGCGTTCTTCTCCCTTCTCTCCTGGAAGCTATGTCAGGTGAGGCTTCCAGGCCTCCAAGGAGGCCACTCCACAGCCTGGGAAGGGCTTTCCTGCTTGTGTGGGGGTTTTTCTTAACATCACACACACACACCCCGCCAGGACAGAGCAGCAAAGACCAACACAAAGAGCACCCCGCTCCCAGGCGTGAGGGAAGCACCGGGCTCAGGGGGTCCCTGCTGTCGCAGAGGGCGGCAGCGTCCCCGAGAGAAACCCGAGGCGAAGGACACGGCCCCTCCGTGCCATGGCCCCCCCACCGCGGGACGGCTCAGCCCCGCTCCCCCCCGAAGGCGGACAGAGGGCCGTGGGGCACTGCTCCGGCCTCGCCGGGCGCGGAGGATAAGGGGCCGCCGGGGCGCGAGGGAGCCGGGCCCTGAGGGAAAGGGCCGCCCCGGTGTGAAGGAACCGGGCCCGAGGGAAGGGCCTAAGGGAGCCGGGCCCTGAGGGAAACGGCCTCAGGGAAAGGGCCGCCCCGGTGTGAGGGAGCCGGGCCCTGAGGGAAGGGCCTGAGGGAGCCGGGCCCTGAGGGAGCCGGGCCGGGCCCGGGTGCGGGGTTCCGCCGCGCCTCACCCACGCTGTCGGCCAGGTCGAGGAGAACGTCGTGGCGGCCCAGGCGTCGCAGGAGGTCGAGGAGGCGGCCGACGGTGGCTCCGCCGGGGCAGCGGCACTGCCATTCCTCCAGCAGGGCGGCGGTGGGGTCGGGCTGCGCCTCCAGCCGCCGGATCTCCAGGTACTCGCAGCCCAGCTCCTCCGCCAGCGCCGTCCAGTCGGCGGCCGCCGCCGCCCGCGGGTTAAGGTAGAGGCCGAGGCGGCGCCGCACGCCGTAGTTGAGCGCTACCATGGGCACGGCGTGGAGGTCAAGCAGCGGCGAAGCGCCGGGGCCGGACTCAGGGCCCGGGCCGGGCTCAGGGCCCGCCGGCGCCGTGTCCATGGCCGCACCGCTCTGGCAACTTCCCGCTCCGCCGCCCTTTCGCTTCCCGCCGCGCCCCGCCTCGCCGCCGCCCGCCCCCGGGCTCTGCCCGCCCCCGCCTCCGCCGCCAGGGTGGTTCGCGGGACCGGTTGTTCGACGGGCCCCACGGGAGGCGAACGGCGCCGGTTCACCGCCCCGTCCCTCGGAACCGCTCGCTCCCGAACGGGGCCCGGGGCAGCCCCGAGCCGGGACCGGGCTGGGGGTCACTCCTGCCACAGAGGGGACAGTGCTGTCTTTAAAGCTGCTTTCCTCTGTGTCCCCCCCAGTAACCCCGTGATGGCTACATTCCTGTCCAGCCCCCTAACACAACAGGAGGGTTATTACCGTGGCTCCGACAGGGCATGTAATAAATAGAATCATGTTTGTTAATCAAATCAGGCTTTCTTAAAGGCTGGTGAAAACTTACACTGTTTCGACTCTTCACATACTTAAAGGCCTAAATCACAGGCATCCGGTGTGCTGTCTGGGGCACTTTGACACCTCAAGGCCTAAATCACAGGCATCTGGTGTGTTTTAACACTTCAAAGGGAAGAGCTAAGTTGTGAGATAAGCTGAAAAGAGTCTCCCCAAGGACACTGATAAAGATGAGGAGCCTTCAGCCCCACGACCATCAGGAGGCGGGACAAGACCGACCCCCTAGCAACACGTCGCTCAGACACAGAATATACCAGGATTGACACGTATACGGGAACCAGAAGGGTATATAATCAGCTACTTTCGGGAAGTGGGGGTGCGCCGTTGGCGGAGCAAAGACTCCCCGGCCGCCCAGCGCTGTTTTGCTTGCTGCCGCTTGCTTAATAAACTAATTTGATTAATTGGACTGGTTCCTGTCAATTATTGGGCCTCAATCTATAACAGGGCACACGTTCAAAATCACTTGATTTGTTTCCTTTTCATAGAAGAACTTGCTTTTGTGTTCCATGTCAGTTCTTGCCTCAGTCCAGTCCTGAACCTACCTACTGTTAAAAGAAATTTAAAAGAATTACAGAATCACAGAATAGTTTGGGTTGGAAGGGACCTTTAAAGTCATCTAGTCCAACCCCCCTGCCATGGGCAGGGACATCTTCCACTAGACCAGGCTGCTCAGAGCCCCGTCCAGCCTGACCTTGGATGTTTCCAGGGATGGGGCATCCACCACCTCTCTGGGCAACCTGGGCCAGTGTTTCACACCCTCATTGTAAAAAAGTTCTTCCTTATCTCTAGTCAGAATCTCTCCTCTTTTAGTTTAAAACCATTGACCCTCCGTCCTGTCGCAACAGGCCCTGCTAAAAAGTCTGTCCCCATCTTTCCTGTCGGCCCCTTTAAGTACTGGAAGGCCGCTGTAAGGTAGTATTCTTTCTGGAAGAGGCCCAAATGGATCCCTCGTGGTAATAACTTCAGAGCCATGTTCCATCTACTGCTTTTGGGATTGAGGGGTTCAAACCTGGCTCTCTATCAGGTGACAGTGCTCCATGACAGCACAAATATGGCTATCTCCAAATTCCCAAACTCTTCCAGCATGTACAACATTCTGCATAAAACCAAAATACTTAAAACAGATGGGGAACCGTTTTTGACCGAGTACAAAGCACAGTTCTCAGCAATGAACTGAACAGTTTCCAGCTGCCAGGCTGGTACCAAAAGCCACCTGGGTACTGCAAGGACTCCAGGGCAGTTTTCAAGGGAACTCAGGGCTTCTCCAAAGTACTGGAGGAGCCAGAGTAAAAGAACATCCTCTGAAGTCTCACTGTTTCTGGATTTCTGTGGAAATGAGGAAGAGAAAATATTCCGGTAGCAAAACTTTTAATCGAGCAATGATCGGTAGTTTTAAAGCTTTAAAACATGAACAATTAGCATAAGAAAGTTCACTAGAAAGAGTTGAGACTGAACACCTGCCACACAAACCATCTGTAAAGAGGCAGAAATTTAGCTGTGACAGCTTTAAGCACCAGCGCAAAGCAAGAGGCACTGGGAAAGCAGCCACACCTCCTCCAAACAGAAAGGCCATGCCATTTTGGTTAATTACCATGAGTTAGACAGTCCCTTTCAAGAGAAGGACTTTACAGAGTTGAGAGTGACACCCTGCCCACGGGAGTCAGATGCTCCACACTGAAGGGCAGTCGCTCCTGGAGGGCGACACGCAAAGTTCTTGCGAGCTCACGGCACCAGCCCAAGCACCAAAGTGAAAACACAAGATCCCATCACCGCAATTGGTGCTAGTTCACAGCCTCCGAGTATCCACGTCCAGTTCCCGTCCCCGAGAACACCAGAGAGGCAGATCCTAGTTATTTTGTGGTGGCCAGACTTGTATCATTGGCTCAGCTAAAGGAGATTAACCGTTATCCTGGCATCTTCAGCAGCACAAGCTCCCACCGAGCGCTCCTCCAGCACACACCCGGATGGCTTCATCGTACATCTTTCTTGCGAGAGAAGTAAAAATCTATCCCTCTGTCTTTGTGCTGCGTTGGCGTGTGTGCCGGTCCCCTCCTGCCCCTGGGGTGGGGACTTTGTCCCTGCTGCAAGTGAAAAATGAACAGTGAGATATTTACTGATGCCATAGAGTGAATCTGATCACAAAGGAGCCTCGACATGCAGAAAAACGTCCTTTCTCTGATCTCTGATGCACTTCTAAGCAGAAGGGTAATAATCCAGGGCCTTCAACAGCATGGCCACAATACTTCCCACTCATGGTGGAGGAATCCGGCCTGAGAAATGTGGTACTGCACGTTGGGATTAAAACCCCAAATGTGCTTCATTCTTCCTCAAACATCATATGACAACTAAATTTGAGGCTCCACAAAGTATCCTCACTCGGGAGGAGGCAGGGAGGATGCATGGGGGGAGACAGAATTCTGAAAACTCCTTGAAATACGCAACTACTGGTCACAAACATTTCTTTCGTCCCTTCCAGCTCCATCACTACTGACTGCACCCAGACCTACAGAGCAGTTTCCTTCCATGCCCATCTCCTCCAAGAACATCAGCCCAGTCAGTAGATGCAAGGCTTGACATGTTGCAGGATCCACATCTTAATCCTTCCCCATTCTAAAGGATGAGATACACCCAAAAAACAAAGTGCAAGGGCCAGTCCCCATGTTAACTTGTCTTGCTGACTCCAGTTTGGATGCATTCAAGCACGGCAAGAGTCTCCACCTCATGAACAGAGTGGAAACTGAGCATCAACTTTGCCTCCTTTCTGTCCATCTGCATCAGGGGGTGGTTAGGTCAGTGGAGGCCTTCAGAGATACCCCATCCCTCCACTCATATCTGGAACTATGTATATCCAGAAGGAAAAAACCTGAGTAAGAAGAGCTACCTATAAAACAGTAAACAAAACATGCACGGGTTTGTTCTTCAGCCCTAAAGCCAACTGGCCTGGCACAGTTTATGTCCATATGCTGTAGGGTGGCTTTGTCAAGACTTTATTTTGTGACAGTCCTTAGCACATGGTACCCTCAAACTGTGCTTGGACAAGGTTCTGGAAGGTGCTGGTTGTCCCTGGCAAAAATATTGCTGGGGAATACACTAATAATGTAACTGTCCAGATGACAGGAGATTGGTACTTGGGCTTGTGCCTCAGACCGATTTACTCTAGTAGGACAGACACAGCTAAATAACCCTGGCTGCACAGTTCCTGGGCAGAGCTGGACCACCCTCTGCTGTGAGCTAACGAGACTTTGCATTAAAGCAATTTTTTCCCTTTATACCTGAGAAAGGAGAGCAGAATTCACAGCCACACCTACACACAGAGCAAATGCCCAAAGCCCTCCCACTGCATCCGAACCTTCCCAGTACGCACAGGCCTTTGGTTGATGTGTCGGCTCCACTCCGGCGCTGTCACAACTGGCTGTGGGTAGGTCTCGCCTAGAGTTACTCCGGCCTGGGAGAGAGCAGCACTGTTCAGTGCCCAAGGGGTGTGAATATCTGCACCCTTTATGCCCTGTAGTTCTGGGAGCCACAGCCGGACATAATCCCCCTGCAAACAGAACCAGGAGGACAGCATCCATTCAGTAACAATCTGCAAGTGCTTCCCAGCAAGGGTCTGTCTTAACATGAAAGGAAGAAGCCTGATTTCCAGGTAAAGCAGCTGCTGTACTGCAGCATCAGTTACCTCTGCCGAGTCTCGGCCCCTCCCGCTAAACCCTCTGCTGAGAATTAGCGCTTAAACACAGAGACATAGATACTGGAGCTCCTCTCCCAGGCTCACTCTGCAGGCAGCAAGGGGAGGCAGAGGTGCTTTTCTGGTACAGTTCACCTGCCCTATTTAGGACATAGTGAGATGAAGTCACTCCCAAGAAGTCCCTTTTTCTTTCCAGTGACTGTAAAGGAAACTAGGGTTCCTCGGTCAGCTGCACACCCACCTCTGTGCTGGGCAAGATGAACCCCCCTGCCCCCAAATCTCCCACTAACTCTACTGCTGTGTCCCCTACTAGGACTAATTTCCGACTCCTTGCTAAGTCCTGCCAGCTACTGTGCTGAAAGGCAACACCGCGGCTTGCCATGAAGCTAAGGAATAGGGGGGAAACAGGTAATTTGGCATGTGAACACTGGCTAAGCACATGGAAAGGGCGATTTAGCTGCTCCCACCACTTACAGAGGACAATCAGAGGAGTCACAGGTTTAATCTACTCTCCAGGACCTCCCGAGGCACCACGTGAGCAGCTCAGTCTCTCCTGTCACTTTCGAGTCCTCCGACAAGCTGCTCTGCGCCCAAGGAAATGTGAGATACGGATGGGATGTGGCTGTTACCCGGAAGAAACGGTGATGAAACACTAAACACACAGACCATGGGCAGGGCAGGGAGGGCGTACAGAGCACCAGCCTCTTTGGGGAGAGCAGCAGATTGTAAACGTCAGATCTTCCTGTACAACAACGAGGAACCTGCCTGACTGTTGGCGAGGAGATCGCAGAAGTGTTTTTGCAGCAGTATCCACACAGCAGATTGATCTCCTCTGCTCCCTGAAACTACCACATGTGCTTTGCTGCACTCTTCTTTATAAGACAGGCAAACAAGACTTACATTGCCATCGTAATCCAGGCCTTGTTTAATCATGTTAAACTTCCTGTTGTCCCGTGGGTCGTTGCCAATACCAGCGCTGTATAACCAGTTGCCGTAATTGCTACAAACATCGTAATCCACCTTGAGAAGAGAGGAAGGAAACAGTAAAAAGAGCTGGGCTGGCCCGTATCTCAAGGGGAGAATTCCTTGCATGGGAATGAGTCTGGCCACACTGGAGTAGTCAGAGTTCTCCCATCTGGCTCAGAAGAGGACCATGCTGCATGGCTGTATTGTACAGCTGGGACCAGCTTCCCAGGCTACTGCGCTTCGTGGGCCTTAGGTCAATGAGACAGCTAAAACTCCAACCAAAGTCCCTCTCTTTCTCAGTTTCCCTTTTTTTAAAAAATCTTTCTCTTTCTGCCATCATCTGGCAGACTTCATAACAACTAGCCCTAGCTTTTGAGTGTTCGTATTCCAAACAGTAGCACAGTACATTTCAAATACGAGAGAAAATTCTTCCTGACCAGTTACCCAGAGACCACAGACTAACAAAATCATCTCTGCAGATCGTATTAGGCAGATTGGAGAAAAATCTAACTCAGCCTGTACATGACCACACCGAGTATATGCAGATGCAATAGATACAAACACTGCAGTTTTTTCCCTGCTGTACTTGACCTTCATCAGGTGATAAGCCTCGACTCACAGGGACTTGGCATAGAGAGGTGCTTTACTACGGGAAACACTAGAGCTCTCATGATGTACTCAGCAGGCTGCACATCATCAAGCTATTGTACGTCTAAGCAAATAAAAAGCTCTCAAGGATGCTTATGTGCAATGGAGCAAGGCTCCTGAAACAGGCACAAACGAGAGCAGAACATGGTCCAGTCTGAGTGCCCTTCAGCTGGGCAGGGTGGCTTAAATCCAGCATCGGAAGCTTTCCAGTTGCAGGGCGATTCAGACCCGGCTCAGGAGGGGAGTGGCAGCGATAGTGAACAGGGCGTGGGATCTCTGCGCGTTCCTAGGAGAGGTGTTCGCATTGCAAAAGCGTAGTGCTGGCAGCTGCGGCAGAGTTTGCAAAAACACATCACTAAGCAGGTTCAGTGCTGATCTCCCCTCAGTCCAGCTGCGGCATCAACTGCTCCACACAGTGATGTTTACAAAACCTCTTAAAGTGGGGACCTCAACGCGCCCAGATGGCAGAAGACACAGGGGAGCGGGCTCTGCCCAGTTCCCTTCCCCTTTCTGTGCAAAGCCAGCCGAGAGCTGGGGACAGGGTGATCAATAGCCAGGCTTCCCCTTCCCAGCAGCACTTCCTGCAGTTGGCGAGATAAGGAGGGGAAGAAAGATGCCATCGGAGGCCTGATTGTGCAATTAACATGCAGGAAAGCGTGTGCTGGAGGTGAGGGCAAATCCAAGGGGGACTGGAGGAGGCAGGCTCATTTCCCCCTCAGCCTTGCCCCTTCCTGGCATTCTCTCTGTTTGTTGCTCTCCCTTTCCCTGGGGCCTGACCCTGTGAATGAAATCATGGCTGAGATACTCTCTCTTCAGGACACCAGAGGGATCCGTCCTTTTCCCTGCCTTTAGCAAGATGCAGAGAGCTTGCCTTAGTCTCCCTGCCTGTCTTTTGTGGATGGCAAACACTTCTTCACAGGCACGCTTAAACACCTGGTGGGCCTTTGGTGGATGTATCTGAGATGGAAAATGCATTGTTTTCCTTTTTTGGAAGGAAGTGAGACCAGTTTCAGTTCTGTACTGGCCTTTACCATTCTCCCCCATCAAACCAATGTCTCCTATATGTTACTCTGGGGACGCCACCAGCTTAAAGTAACACAGCTGTCTAGCAATACATCAGTGTGACACAAGCTGAAAGGAAGGGACAGGAGGACAGAAGGATCAGCCTGTGCCATGCCAACCTACAGCGGCAGTCAGCATCTGCAGCTTCCCGAGCTGAAAGGGCTCGTGCAGAGTGCCAAATCCTGCTTCCAGCAAGGCTGGTAACATTCATGCCATATGAATAAAGGTAAGAAACCCAGGGAGCACCTTTCCAATGTGAGACCTTCCAGGTCTTCCTCACTTGGAGAATAGGACCTGGAATCTTCCACGGCCCTCTGGATCTGACTGCAAAGTGAACCAAGCTCCTACCTGAGGAAGGCAAGGCTGCACGCCCATCAGAGCAAAGCCTCAATTCCTGACTCCCAGCTCTTCATCAGCTGGTGACTCTAAGCACGAGGCCTGCCTGTACGTGAAGCAAGCTGCCCTCTCCGTGAAATGAAGTCACCTTTGCAACTGCTCTGAAAGCCATAGCTGACAGATGCCATCAAAAGCCATTCAAATCAGTCCTAGCGGCTCACTCTGAAGGACAGGCATGCACAGACGTGTCTGCACATTTGTGAAGTGGCCCATTGTTCTGGAGGACCACTGTGTGTCACATACAATGCACTCAGCCTACAGGAGTTAGAAATGCAGCCCCTGCTTGACAATGCACTCCTACAAAGCTTAGGGCATGCAGGGTATCAGCTATCTTATACCACCCATAGAAACTGCAAAAGAAGTGCACTTGAGGTAAGATTTTCCACCCCAAATTCCAGTCAGGGTATGAAGGATAAGGCCACCACTTTTCAGATATAAGTTCTCTGGTGCCATGTGCTGGGGGCTCTCGCTCTCATCTGGAAAAGCGTCACTGCATGGAGCTACCAACACCGCCTTCTGGAGGATCCTGCAGAAGTCCTGCACTGTGTTGCTGTGCAAGCCCACTGCTCACAGCACTGGTGTGAGTTGCAGCAATGGGAAGAGCACCCACATCTTCCTGCAGATCTCTGCAGCCAAAGCCATGTCAGAGCCCAGCTCCAAGGAAGCTCAAAAAAAAATTATTCATAAAAAAGGCTCTTTTAATTGCAGATAATGATGAGGAAACTGGGCTTTCTCTGTATCTCCTGCCATCATAGGGAGTAGAAAGTTTCCTCATTACCAATAGCCTCTTGTATCCTACAGACAAGGTCTTTAATGTGAGGCTGGTATTATTCTTTTTTGGTCTGTACCGTTCAGTCTGGTGAAGAACAAATGCAGATTATCACCTCCTCACCCTCAGTTTTCACCATTCAAAATGGTGGTACTGACCGCCTCTCACAGAAGCACAGAATCGTAGGGTTGGAAGGGACCTCTGGAGATCATCTAGTCCAACCAGCTCCATTGGTACCACGAGAGATAATGGCAACCAAGCGAAGATGCAGAGATGTACAGAGGGACAGAGCCCACGCCTCTGCACTGGGGACTGCCAGCCTGTTCAGGCCTGCCTAGGGAGAAGCTATGAGAACAGAGGATGGAGGAGCAACCCAGCTATCGAACTGTGTTTGCACGGCTGCTGATTGGCATAAGAGAAACAAATTGGTCCTCCAGTTGGCAGAGAGGCCTGTGACTCACCAGAGTGAAGGATGACTCCAGCTGGGGTGGAGCTCTCTGGAAGCTGATCCAGCTATTGTCCATACTCGCCTGTTCTTGGCTAGATGAGATCCCTGTCCACAGCGATCAATGCAAAGGTGCTGTGCCAACACTGGCTTCAGCGGCCAGAACACATTTCTTTTTATGTTCTATTTCTGGGCTGTCCTCCTCCCCAGCCTTTGGGGTGAGCAAATCAGAGCACTGTTAACATAATTTACATTTGAAAATTTTCTCGACTGTGACAGATCTCTGGCTAAAACCCTACATGGAGGATCAAAACTATAATTGCAAACCTCCTAACTACATCTTGGTTGATGGCCATTTTCTTATGTGAGCTTTGGGAAGTACATACCATGCAAGCAGTATATACATGCACTTATATCAGCCTGAAAATTACAGATCATCTTCTGTATCCTTCACTAGGCAGAGCTGTCCCCCTGTCTGTCGCTCAAGGCAAGGGGCACAAACAACTCCAGGTGCACAAAGGGTTCAGTCTTACCAGCAGGTATTCGAACCATTCTGCCCCCATCCTCCAGTCCAGACCCAGGTCCTTGGTGAGAAAGCTGGCAACATTCTGCCGCCCTCTGTTAGACATGAAGCCGGTCGCAGCCAGCTCTCGCATGTTGGCATCGACAAAAGGAACCCCTGTTTTGCCCTCTGCAGAGACAAAAGACAGCGCTGGGACACGATGACATTTTTGGGCACTCAGGAACCAACCTGTGTTCATGCATTCACAGCCGTCCAAGCAGGTAAGACAGTGCCAGCGTACAGCAGGAGGGAGAGATTTCAGTGAGGTTTAGGTGGTGTGCAGCCACTAAGATCCACTAGAAATTAAATGGGAAATGATACTGAAAATTAAAATGAGGAGAATATTTGGCAAGAAAAAAAAAACAAGGCACAGAAAAATATCAGACTGGAAAAACAATCAGGTGGGTTGCAGGGAATTTTGCAGAGCAAAATAAACACACACATAACAGTGAGATGGGCCAAGAACAGAAAGATTCTTGACAGGGGACTAATAGCACAGAGGGTCGTATTGGACAAGTCCCCAAGCGTTAGCACCTGAAAAGTAAACAGCCTCGTCTATTGTTAAGGAAAAGATTTATTGTATCTGTGTGCAAATGGACACACGTGGCATTAATGTGAAGAAAGATATATAGGTGTGTATTTCACTGATTCTGATACTTTAATCTGTTAGTCCCTCCAAATTTTGAGATATTACGCTTGCTACTCATGTGACAACAAGGTTATAAAAGCTAAAGAAAAGCAAGTATATTACAAGGCTGTGGCATAACGGAAGATGTGATTTATTCTAAGGCTGTTTTTACCTTCTAACCAAAACTAACTGGAAGAACAATTTAGCATCGATAACAAGGGATAGTCAACCTCTGGGTGACTAAACAGAAGGCACTAACAGGTCCACCTGGGCAGGAAAATCTAGCTGCAGTACATCTCACAAAGCGTGGAGCAGCCAGTCAGAGCCTGGCCATTCATGACAACCTGTGGGCCTGCTCCTGTATGGTGCTCAGCCTCGGAAGGGAAGCCAAGTATCCTGCACTCACACCGAACCCAGCGACTGGACTCGTGTTTGGTGGTAACAGTTTAAATGACGGGGCCTGATCGTGCTGACGGTTCCCCTAAGTAAATCGGAGTTAGCGTTAGGGCACATGTTAGCATGCAAACACGCGGAAACCAAAAGCACACTTAGCCAAACCTGTGGTTTCTACTGACCTTTCCAACAGTCAAAGAGCTGAAGGTCCTTCTTCCAGGGGACTTCTTTACTTTGAAGGCCTATTGAGGAAAAAAAATGAACTGCTAATGAAGACAAATGCTGACGCAGGCAGTTATTAATAAAACAATGACAGCCAAAGGCACCTTGGCACAAGACATAAGGATGAAGCTAGCCCTCTCAGTGGTATTACAAACAAGCCACGTTCCTTCTGCAAAGCTTTAGAGATGATCTGTTCCTTCTTTCAAGGGTGGCAAAGGGGTGTCTCATGCACAGGAAGAATGCTCAAGCTCTAATGGATTTTGATTATTTGTTTTGTTGGTGTTTGCTCTTTTTTTTTTTTTTAACTAAAAAATGACTTAGACGTCACAAGTGGCCAGAGATGTGCCCTGGCACAACCTAATATTTTCTCTTTTAATTTTATTCCAGGACAATGTTTATGTGAAATCTGTTTCTGTAGCAGACACTGAAACCAGAATTACCTGGCGGCCCCCGGTAACACTTTGCTCCTGCAGTGGGGTGAGAACAGATGAGGGGGATGCCTTTATGTTTGCAGGAGTCCGTTCCTCTGTACGGTGGAATGGACGCAGCCGGGACGAGTCAGCTCTAGCTCCAGACACATAAGTTTAGGCCCACTACCAGCATCTAGCGCCATCCGAGATGCCAGAGGGCATCGGAAACAGCCACATAGGCCTGGCAGATGTGACGCAGGCCCTGAGGGAGATGGGCTCCAGCCACAGCTGGATGCCAGGCAGACTGCCCTAGACTGCATCTAAATCAGTGCTGTACGCTGAGGTATGGGCAGCTGCATCACATGGAGAACAGCTCACCCAGCACAGGCATCAGCTGCAGGGTTTCCTGACTATGTGGGCATTTGTTGCTGTACTGAGAGTTCAGACCCCTGTTTCAGGTGTAGACACCTGCACGTAAGTGACTGGGTCTGGAGCTGAATCTCACTCTGATTCCTGTATAGTGCAAGGCAGAAAGAATATCTGGTGTCTTGGGATTGACACTGCTGGGTCAGTTCCTGCTCTGTCTCAGATTCTCTGGTGAACCCGGGCAAGCCCGAAGCCTGGATTCTCTCCAAAGGTGGAGTGTCTCCGGAAACAGCATCTTTACTCTTATTGTGCTGCTGTTTCCCACTGATGTGTTAATAATACTCCCCATATCTAATCAGATTTGGAGCAAAAGCCTCAGTGTCTACACCGTATCCAGCACCGTGGTGTTGAAGCACTTCTGTGGTAATACTAAGTCACCAGCAACATCCCAGGGTGGTGACACAGGTGCTATGAGAAGAACATTTGTACAACACAATGCCAACAGCCTTTTCTCGTACTTCGCCTGTTGTAAGACTGTACCTTTCCTCTCCAAATATGGTGATCCATACACACCTCTTAATGAGAAAATCCTTTTGCCATACTTCAGGGCCACAAATCGAAAGTAATCCCGCCACAGCAGTTCAAACAGGACCCTAAAACACAAAGTCATGTCCGTATTTCACTGTGCGTCAGATATATTACTGAATTAGGATTTTGCATCCATAGCACCTGTCATTAACACCATGAGGTTTATTCACAATGAGCAATTTCACGTACCTTCCCACGACACCAGTTCTTGCCCCAAGCCTACTTATCTAGCTTGCACCTGGATGACTACAGTGAAAGCAAACTTTGCATGAATCACTTGGGAAGCTTTCCTTAACTCCAGTGCAGGAGCCGAATTTCGGGAAACCTGTTTCTCATCTGTCCCTACTGGGATGTAATTCGCCAAAGAGCAGGGCGAGGACCTGATTCAGCTTCACACTTCCGCATGAGCAAGCATGTCAGCACATTCCTAGAACCTTTGCATTGTTAGGGACTTAAAGGCACCTTTCAAAATCGGGTTTACAGTGGTCTAGCTCATGAGATCAGGTACTAGGCCCACAGAAAATAGTTTTATACGAAAACTTTTATTTAAAGAGAGCTTCTTATAAATTGATGGTAACTCAGCCTCTGAGACCTGCTTCAGCTCTCTGATACATTGGAAATATTCTGCTTAGCTGATGTTTTTTATAATTATTTATCACTTTAAAATGCTCAGATCACCCTGTCACTCCAGCTGCAGGCAGGCTGGCTGACTGTTAGACAGAAAAACATTGATATGTTAATTTCTTGAAATCTTCCCTCTCTTAATTGGCTTTGAAGAAAAAAACTCAAACATATACTTCAACAGGTAAAAGGTCAATATTTTACCTGTCATTTGAATTTTAATGAAATTGAGTATTTTGGCCGGAATTGTTGGCAACGTTCTGCCTGTTCTTCACCAACCATTGCGCTGTTTGACACGTTGCAAATGTAACAAACTAATACGAAAATAAAGCTCTACAGTTTGCACGGACTTTCTGGTTTGGGCTTTTTCCCATCCAGGTCTAGTGTTAGGCCAGGCCCTAACGTGAACCTGCTTCTCCGTAAGAGCTCCATACCAGGCTCTAATGGACAGTGCATGGGCAGATCAGGGTGCATGAGCAAGTTCAAGGTCAGCCCAGGGATGGATACACTGACCTCAGTCACCATGTAATTTGTACAAGTCGCACAGCCGTGGAGCCTTTTGGGTGAAACCCAGCTCATATCCTTGGCGTGAGAAACCCTCTGGCTTTTATTTGTAAATAGTTCTTCCTTCTCATCTAGCCCGTAATAACGATACAGAGAGGGATGGTGCAGATTTACAGAGATCAGTTCTAAAAATCACAAACCACTACTTCCCAGCAATAATAATGACAACTAGCATTAATAATCTTTACTTATAAAGTGCCTAAAGCCTCTGGATGTCAAAGGCAGACTAATAAATCCATACTGAAACTGAACTGCAATGCAACCCAGAGGAACCAGACAGCAGGCACGGGATTAGTTAAGAAGAAAGTGAACAAATCACTTTCTCCTGTGCATGAGATGCCAGTTTCCTTTTCAGAGAAAACAAGCCACAGTGATCGTTCAGGGACATACCAGTATGTGCTCTGATTTGCCGTTCTCTCTTTTTCATACTTCTGGATCTGCTCATAGATGTATCGAGGTGAAATGCAGCCCAGCGCCAGCCTGAAATCAGAAGAATGATGTCCTGACTGCAATGAAGGACTGACAGCTTGATGTCTGCGTGTAGGGAGCAGAGGGGCAGCTTCGTGTCTAGAGCTGTTGTCTGAAAACTTTTGCATGGTTTGCAGTTCTGCCACTGACTTCCCAAACGGCTTTAGTCAAGTTGTATGACTTCTTTGCAACTCTTCAATCTGAGAATCAAAATCCTCCCCTTCCCAACACATGACTGTTACAGGAGTCTCCAATCTACTGAGATAAATCATTTTACACAAGTTTTACAAGTTTTGCCTAAAAGACCTTGCTCAGCTGGTGACCTAACGCACCAATAACAAACCCAGAAATGGATCTCAAGCGTCAGCCTCTACATCAACTGTCCTAGCTGTTCAACAGTCCTCCTTTTACTACAGACCTATTTATCATATGCCCAGGGCTCCTTTTCCTGCAGTACCTTAACGTCTCATTTGAATAACCACAGAAGGCAAGTGAGTTGCTGAAAATCTCAGGCAGGGCAGGAAAACTAGGGAATCAAACCCAGCTCTGGCATTTCAACCCATTGCGCTCTCTCCCTTTGTTCCAAATCAGTGCTGTGCAAGACAAGAAAGAGCTTGTTGACTCCAACCCCATCACAAAGAGTGATAAGGAACGATTTTTACCCTGATCTTCCTAGAAATGTATTTTACTGCAGTTTCCCACTAGGACTCATGGAAACATTTGATGTTCTGATGAATATTGGAAAACAGGAAGAAAGGCTCTGAAGAGTTTTTGCTTAATTGTTGACCAGGTCTAACACTTACAAATGGTGGGTATGAATGTGAATGACTGGCTGCAGTCTGAACTGGGCTGATTTTGATTATCTAACAGAGGAACACTTTGGGGCAAGGAGATCAGGACTGCCTGCTCTGGGCAAATGGCCAGCTTGGAAAAACTCTAGTGGAGGCTACAAATAAAGAACTTCTGCAGTGCCAGTGGTCCTGGCATCCCAAAGTGCCACCAGGTGGAGCCATCCACTGCAACCATTAAAGCACAAAGCCAGTTGAAAATAAGAAATCCTGACCTGTAACAGCCTTAGAAAATTATTTCATATTGCAAATCTGTCATGAAAACACTCCAGATGTTCTCAGCTGAACTGGGTTCTGCTGCTGCAGTTTGAGTCTGGAATTAACTCTGCCTCTTCCAGCACAGGAGACTAAGCCCCCTAATTAGAAGTAATCATATTTACCTAAACAAAAGGTCCTTTTGCAATAGGAATAATCAGAAGTGTCTCTTCACCCCACAGAAAAACAGAACGGCCGTCTGGCTGTCAGGTGAGGTGACTTGCCCCACAGTATTCAGCAAACCAGGACTGGATCAAGTTCTGCTACAGCCCTGTCAACATGCTAAAGCTATGCTTCTTCCCCGGCTGCTCTCAACCACCCCGAAACACAAGCCAGCACAAAGTCAAAGACAAGTGGGGTGTCTCTTCAGTGCCCTGTCCACATCGCTGCTCCCAGCACACTGGGCTCTTGGCACAGCACTGCTACACTTCAGCAATTCCTGATGGCAGGAATGTTCCCAGGGAACCGCTACCTGGAAGCGCAATAAAGAGCAGCTCTGAGGCTGCTGTACCCCAACAAAAAGGGCAAAAGGAATCACACCTAAACCCCTACCCATGCCCAGTGAGCACTCAGCAGACAGGTAACATCAGTTTGGGATGGGAGTAAAGAAGGAGCTTCCAGTCTCCCAACAAAAATCTTTACCATGGTGCAAATTTGGTTGAGTAATCCATTCCCACCAGTCCATTCCGAGTCTCCTTGTAGGATGCAACCAGGTTCTGCATGAGCAAACGAACAAAAGGGTTTAATACTTTACATGCAACCTGCTAAATATGTTTTCTTTCATACTGGAGCCAGGGCAATCTGGCAGGGCTGAGCTCCCTCTCATGGCTGCCTGCAAGGATTACAGAGCTGCCAAATTACTGCCTCCAGTGCACAAGAATTAATCAGGCCAGCAGTTTTCATTATAGCTCTGGGACGCATGTCACAAGCTATGCTCCCCGCTTCAGCCTGCAGCACTTTTCTTTCTGGAAGCACTATAAACCTGGCTGTGCTGCTCCCTGCCCACACTCGCCTGACTCTGGATCAATAATCCACTTAAAAGCACCAGTGGGACTGGCGGACTTCCCTTGTCCATTTGCTGCTTGTTCAAGTTTGAGAACCACAGTGTCTGGCAGCACCCAGCACTCAGCTGCAGGAATCCTGATCACTGTTACCTCTGGGCCATCCCACATTTACAGCAGGGTGCAGATCTTCCATTTTCTGGGCACTCCATTGACAATGTAGAGGGCATAGGGAAGCCTGATCTCTCCTTGATCCCCTGACCTGCACAGGTTACAACTGCTAAAGGGCTGCTCTGGCTCACTGGGGAAGACAAAATTTGCATTTTTCCAGCACTGATTGTGTTAATGCTTGACCAAGGGTAGAAACTATACATTCTTGTACTGGTTTTGGCTGGGATAGAGTTAATTTTCTTTATAGTAGCTTTGTGTGGTGCTATGTTTTAGATTTGTGATGAATCTAAAATAACACACTAGTGTTTTAGGTATTGCTGAGCATACACTGCCTCAGGGCCTTTTCAGCTCCCCAGACTGCCCCAGCAGTGAGCAGGCTGGGGGTGCACAAGAAGCTGGGAGGGGGCACAGCCGGGACAGACGACCCAAACTGACCAAAGGGATACCCCACACCGTATGATGTCATGCTCAGGGATAAAAGCTGGTGAAGAAAGAGGAAAGGGGGAAATGTTGGGAGTTATGGCGTTTGTCTTCCCAAGTGAAGTGTGATGGAGCCCTGCTTTCCTGGAGATGGCTGAGCATCTGCCCACTGATGGGAAGTAGTGAAAGAATTCCTTATTTTCCTTTGTTTGTGCACATGGCTTTTGCTTTACCTATTAAACTCTCTTTATCTTAACCCACAAGTTTCCTCACTTTTCCCTTTTACTGGCAGGGAGTGAGGGAGCAGCTGCACAGGGCTGAGCTGCCCACTGGGGTTAAACCGTCACAATGCTCCCCAACAGCAAGGGAATGCAGGAACTTCTGAAGCATGGCAGAAAGGAAAGAATCCCCTGGGGGCTGTCCCAGTAGGTGCACTGGACACAGCACACTTCTTAACCCGTCTCAGCTGGAGAGATGCTACCCCCTTTATCCACAAAGCTGTGTGGGGTCTGATGCTGTTGGAAATCAGCATACATCTGAATTCACACAAGACAAATGTAAGGCAGTTCCTCAAAAGTTCAAATACGGTCAGGATGCACAGAGAAAATGCAGCCAGCAGCAGCTTCACTCCACCAAAGCGAGGGAGCAAGAAGTAGCTGTAATTATTGTCTGCAAGTTTTTAAACCAGACTACTGGGAACCTCCTACTATTTTTAACTGTGGGCAGCAGCTTGGGTCAGTTGAGTCAGCAGCTCACCCCAATTGCAATTGCAGCCCTTCAAACCACTTTTCACTCCTTCAAAATGGAGGAACTACATTGTTGATGACGTGGGACCGGAGAGTAAAAAGGGAAAAATTAAGGTAAAGGAGGTAAAAAAATTGTCCTAATTCCCAAAAGCTGATGGAAAAAAAGTCTTAAGAGGGATGGCCACTAAACTAGGTTCCTAAGTATTTGGCTTACATTCCCATTTCCTGGATGACTTCTTTTTGATTTAGTTTGTCTCTCTGAAAAACTGAAATAATGCTAATACCCTCCTTTGTAAAGTGTTATACAGGCACTAAGGAAATATCATTAGGAAGTGAAATTGCAGCCTCACCCACTTGCACAGCCGTATGTACAAGGGGGAGGATGTAGACAAGGAAATGTATGAGTTACCGTGTCCCAAAAATAATACTGCAGTCTCATTAAAGCCTGGGTCTCTCCTCCACTGCAGGGGAAGGCTGTTCGTGGATCAGTCACAGCGTCTGCCACAGAAAAAAACATCACCTTGTTACCCCCTTGGAAAGCACCTCAAAAGGTAGGGAGCCTAAAATCTAGGGATGTTCAGCAGTAGGGATGTCTGCTTTGGGGACATAAAAGATTGTGCCCTGCTCTTCCTTTAAAACAAGGGCCACATCAAACATATTAAAAATTACTGACTAAGAGGATGTTTTCTACCATCTGCAGGGCAGCTCCTCCAGGCAGGGAATTTATCTTCATTCACTGTACAAGTGAACGGAGGGTAGTTACAGCCTGAAGGACAACCACTGCCTTTGGTAGGCCTCCATGTTTTGATTCTCAGTAAGAGACACCTCTAAGTAGAATTTCAAGGGAGCAACTGACAAATTAAGTTTTCTTACCCTTCTGTCCCAAATCCTCCATTGTAGGGATACACCCTTCTTCCACCCCTGGAGCCAGAGGCCTTAGCTGATCTGCCATTCGCAGGGTTGGCCGGACCCGCGCCTCAGATTCCACCGCTTTTCGGAAATGAGTGTAGACATCGGGCAACCTGCACAGATTATAGTGCTGTCAGATCTCCGGGGATGGCTACCCTGGCCCCTCCACAGCGCCACACAGCTTCCGCAGAGGGAGGGTTAGCTTTCCAGGCTGCAGTGTCCTGAGGGCAGAGCGCTCATTTTTGATGCATGTTTTTACATTCCCTAGCACAATAGAGGTAGATGCCCCTGCGGCTAGCAGCAATCAGAACTTCGGTCCTTCAGCCAATTTCTTTCTGCTTCTGATGCAAATGGTGCCTTTTCAATTTAAGGTGTGTACTGATGGGGCAATCCATGAGGGTCAGATTTATCTCACCTAACTTCTGATTACCCACAAGGCTGGCCTCAGTGTAAAAATTTGCAACCTCCTGCTGCCTTTTCCGTCAATGGAAAGAAACAGGCATTTTTATGGCCTAACTCTTCAGCCCTATTTTATACATTTTCTATAGGATACTATGAATCACTCAACTCCATCAACTACACCTTCAAGTGACTATCGAGGGAGCCATGACAAGTCCACACACAAAGGGCTACTGTCACAAGCAGCTGCATTTAGCCAGAAGGGGTAATGGAGCAATCCAGTCCAACTTCACAAGGACTCTGGGCACTGCAGACTGAGTATCCAAATCATGCTGGTGGAAGGGCAAGGAGAAATCAGTCCCTCCATAAATGGCCAGACAAACCCCTCAGTTTTATGCATATTGGAGTGTAAATCCTACTAGTACAGAGAGATGAACGTGCCCCTTCCCCTTGATGTGTATGAGCATGACAGCACTGTTCCATAAATGCAGATGGGCTAACGGGTCCCTTCCCTGTGGGACCAGATGAACAAGATCCCTCCTGACCAGTTCAGGGGAGTGGGAAACAAATGGGACATTGGAGGAGTGAGTGATACTGTGGAGCAGCCCACCTGGAAATAGGCCTGAAGGGAAGGTCGTCCCGATGATACAGCGTGGATGCCCAGAATGTCTGGATCTTCACCCCGTGCTGACTACACACCTGGCACAGCCCCTTCTCCACATCCAGCTCCTCCTGCGTGGCCTAGGGAGAACAAAATGCACGGCCTCAGCTCACACACACACACAGACCCTTGTCCCTGGTCTTGCCCTCTCCCCTCATCACCCCATTTAGCTTTATCCCTTTAGAGAGAGGTGCACACAATCAATCTCTGAGTATTTTCCCCCTGCCAAACCCAACAACTGTTTTCACTCTCCGTTAGTAGTGCCAATGCCAGAGTAAGGAACTACTTGATGTAGGATTTTGCACATCTTTTAGGTTTTCATGGACTGGACAGGTACATGTAAAAGAAATCCACCAAGGGTTATTGAGTATCAGGATAGCATTGCTGTTTCAAGAAGTCCTTGAGCCACAGATTCTTGGAGGCTGCGAAAGTATTCAAGTGAAATATCTTACAGATTTGTCCTGCTCCTGTGGGCTTCCCTGGGCATCTGTTATTGGTCACTGTCATGAAAAAGGCTATGGAGTTAGATGAAGCCTTTTGTCTGATCCTCTGTAATTGTTCTGCATGGATTAAGGCACTATGGCATGTGTCAGTTGTCAAGTTACAAGGCCCGTCAGCAGGCATACCTGCAGCGCAGGTCACAGAGTGATTCCTGCATTAGACAGTTCTGAGGTCCATACTCTGCTAATACTGAGTGCACCTATGTACGTATATATGTATGTGTGTGTCTGTACACAAAGCCTCCAGGACCAGTGGTTTGGATCCAGAGCCCTCCATTGAATTCAGCAGGCTCTGGATCAAACCACTTAGTCAGCTCAGTGAAGACAGGTTAGTGACATGCCAACCCCATCGTCAGTGGAGGACCAGACTCGTGTTCCTTTCTTCAACACACTGGTGGGAAACAGCCTAAGTATGGGTGCTGCCAACTCACCGTGGGCCTTTCCTACACTGGATATAATATGCCCCCTGGCAGATAGCTCCCTGTGCAAGGAAGGCACCAGGAAAAGGCAGCTTGATGCAAACAGGAGGAGAAATGGGCTCACCTGACCTAAAATGCCAGTTGACAGAAACTCCTCTTCCTCAAGACACAGCACTTGCAAGTGATCAATCACAAATAGCTGCTGTCATCCAGCAAGGGCTCCCACCCAGACACCTACACCATCCCCATCCCAGGAGCTAGCCAGTTTCCCCAAGCTTAACAATCCCACAGACAAGCAAGGCTCTGAACAGACAGGATCTGCATCATCATTTGATTACTGAAGAAACTTCCACAACCTAATTTTATCTTTTAACAATGTCACTCAAATATTTCCCTTACCTCTTCATGGAAAGCCAAAGCACTGACAGAGCCCAACTGAGAAATGAGATCACGGACCACATCTTCCGGCTTCCCCTTCCTCACAACGAGGGTACTGCAAACACAAAACATTGGCCTGAATTCGGTTTGATGTTATTCTCATTTATGTGTACAGAAGCCCTAGTTCTGGCCCAGGCACCATCTACTAGTTCTCTACAGAGCACAGGCAGCATGTGGAGGCAGACAGACAGGATTTGACTAGCCTACATTTTTTAGGACCCACTGAACAGTCTGTAAGCCTCTGGGGCTGAGTTTGTGTCAAATACATTCCTGCCACCCCGGATGCCTTAGAAAAGATGACTGGGCAGAAAGCCAGGCTGTTACCTAAAAGTAAATCTGTCAGATCTGTTCATCCTCACACACTGAGGCTGAGATTCAAGAACCAATTCCTCTTTCAATCCCCTTCACAGGTAGTGGTGGTCTGTGGGCAGACCCCTCTCCACTTTCATGTGGGAGTATTCAGTGGAATTCTTTCCTCTGAATGCTCTGTGTTTGTAACAGAGTCAACAAACCTTCCCTCCCACCTTGCAGTCTCACCAACTGCCCAGCTGTGTACCCAGGGCACCAGACCAAGAGAGAAGCTGTGGTGAGAAAGTTGGTCAGAGGTGTGTGCGGTGTTCTGTGAGGAGCCTCATATGTGACTGTCCCTCTATCAGTCTCTCTCTCTCACACACACACACACTACTGTGTCATCTAACAGAGGCTTGTGCTGGAGAAGACTTTCTTCAAGGGGCAATACAGTGTTTTTGCCAGAATAATTTAAAGCATAACTGAGATGTTTCTTCAAAGATGGGCTGGGTCCGACAAGGGCAGGAGCAAGGGGTGCTAGTAGCTGAGAGAGCTGTTCCTCTCACTTCCCACAGAAAAGTGGAGACCAAGCTGCCCACAGGGAATACCACAGATTGGATGTGGAGATTTCTGTCTACCACTGGATTAAGAAGATACTTCATGGTTGTGGAAATGGAGCCTAGGTTTTAGCATGGTTCTTCACAACCACACATCTCTCACTGCAGAAGACCGATCTCTCATCAGCCACAGCACAGCAGCATCCAAGCAGCTCTGAATCTGTTCACTGCAGGGTGTGGGTGCAGATACCCACCCACTGATCAATCCTTTCAGCTCTCCTATAACATTCATCACCTGCACGGTCCATGCTGCACTGCAAACCCAGAGCCATTCCTCTTGCTTCTACTACCACTGTTATGCTGCTCAGGGAGATGGCTGATGCATCTTGTGCTGAGCAAAGACAGGTGTTATCTGGTAACGGGATTCTTCAGCATGTAGACTTTCGGGCCCTGGTCTACCCCAGTTATGATTTCTAAAGGCATAATGAAGGAGGAATCCCTGAAGACCCCCTTCCCAGTGTAGCCTACCACAAAGACTGGGTTTAGCGGGACAGGGCATGAACAACCTTAATCCCCCAGTCTCACAAGTCAGGATCCACGTCTCAAGCCAACTCCTAGGGCAAACTCGCTAGGGACAAGGAAGGATAGATGGCACAGTGGCTATTGTCATTGCCTACATCTCGGAAGACTGTTGTTCACATCTCCAATCATCAGGACTCCAGGCAGAGCTCAAGGCTGACGCCCATCTGTGATATCTGAGTTCAAGAAAGCAAAACCCTGCATGGCACACAGCCTGGAGGGCTCTCTGCTCCCTTGCAGATGCCACAGCAGGTGATATGAACAGGGGTTATGTATGGGACCTTCCTGTATCTGGCTGTGGCTCTCCAGTGAGTCATCATCAGAGCCCAGAGCATCTGACATGATTTGACTCACAGCACAAATATGTGTTGAAAAAGAGAAAGAAAAAAAAGATAGATGTGTTCTTTGCACCATGCTTTCTCAATTACCTTCCTTTTTTCTTGAGCGTTTCCCTTAGATCCTTCACACTTTCCAGCAAAAACCTGAGCCGATGGGGCCCCGTCTTCGGGAAGCCGTAGCAGTGGGTGCCCAGGTAGTGCCGTGGGTCGAAGCAGTAGAGGGGAATAATGAAATCCGCGTTGCCCTGAGCCCAGTGGAGCACCTGGAAGCACAGAGAGGGCCGTGGCAGCTCTCGGGGGCGGGATGCAGCGCACATCTCTCCCCAGCCTACCCGGGAGCGGGGTTATCTCTAAAGAAATACCGGGGGGCCGCCGGCCGGGCCCTACCTGGTTATCGTGGGCGCGCAGATCGCAGCGCAGCAGGCAGATGGCCGTCCTCGCCGCTCCCGACATGCTGCCTCGACGGGGCCGGTCCCACCTCACCCGGCCCGGCTCCGTCCTCCCTCAACCCGGCCCCCACAGCCCAGCCCGACCCTGTCCTCCCTCAGTACGGCCCCGCTCCGTCCCCCTTCAGCTCGGCACCCTCAGCCCGGCCCAGCTCCGCCCTCCGTCCGCCCGGCCCCCTCAGCCCGGCCCCCTCCCGCCTCACCGCCCGCTCCCCCTCAGCCCGTTCCCGCCTCACCGCCGCGCTTCCCCTCAGTCCGCCCCGCCGGGGAGGAGCCGTCCCGCCTCCGGCTGCCTGCGGCCGCCCCCACCGCCGCCCTGCGGGCCCGGGGGACGGGCGGGTCCCGTCCCGATTTGCGGGAGGGCGGCGGGACCACGACGAGCCCTCAGCGGCGGCGGGGGCTCCGCGGGCGCGGAGGCGGCGGCGGGGCAGGAGGACCCCTGCCCTTGGTCCGAGATCCCCGCGCCTTTCTTTGGCAGCCTCTCACCCTGCCCAGGCCGGTCACACATTGCTGAATTTGTGGTTTGTTTGGTGTTCTTTTTTTTTAAACCTCGATAATCTCTTTATCTTCCACACAGCTGGGAGCCACCTCACACAGAAGCGTTGCCCTGTTTGTGCCGCCATGGTGAATCGCCTGCAAGGAGCCCTGCTCGCCCGGCTCTCTCTATTAATATTAATTAGTATTTAACCTGTAAGTGACAAGGTTGTGTCACACCCGTGGCTGCTAGCATGCGAGCCAGCTTTGCGGATAGTTTGCTCACCTGTTGATGAACAAAACGTGAGCTGTAGATGAGCAATAATTAATGTCTTTTCACTCCCACCACTGACAGCAGCGGCCAAAGTGAAAAGACTTGCCTCATCCTATAGTTTCCATAAGTTGATGTAGGACACCAGTGATCACACATCCCTTACTCACTGAGTTGTCCCTTAGGATCCTTTATTTCATCTGATAGGTCTCATAGTAAGAGGACACACACAAAAAACCCAAACAAAACAACCAAGCCCCTGCACGGCTCCCTGGCAGAGGTCTCCAGCCACGTGCTCCCCTTGGAACTCCAGTGGCTTTCCTGGGGTGGGAGAGGATGGGGAACGTGTTGCAGCAAGGAGCTGGTGATGACTGGGGATCCAGGTTTACAGAAACGAATTGCTGCAGCTCATTTAAGTACCTGAATTGCTGAAGGGGAGCTTTTGGTGGAGTCACACAGACTCTTAGATCCTCACTAGAGATTACACGTGGTACCCAAACCCCAGTGGGTTGGGAGTCTTGGCTTTATTTCCATCTCTTCCAGGCCTGCAGGTGCTCTGCACACGACCTGCATTGGCTGGCTGTGGGAAGCTGTGCCGATTCCCCCTGTGACCCACATGACACATCATCTCCTGACTCCTTTTCTGTGCAACAAGGGCTCCTTTTCCTGGCTCAGCAGACTGCAGCCCGCTAGAAGAACCAGTGACTCATCTCAGAGGGCTCATGTTTGGTGGAAGAAAAGTAGAGCCAAAACTTTGGCACGTACCCGAGGAAAACACAGTTGTTGGCTTGCAGTGCGTATGCCATAGAAGCCAACACCTCTCTTTATTGTATTAGAAATGAAGGGATTTTACAAATCCAGTTGCCTTTGCCTTCATTTGGACAAGGACAAACGGTGCAGTTGGCTTCGCTTTTGTTTGCAGTCAGGTTTCCCCCACAATGTCTTGGTTGACATTAAGCTGGGCCAAGTCTAGCAATAATGACATCCTCTTGTAGCTTACTCATAGCTGCTAGACAGCCACCCACTTGCACTGCAACTTAAAGAGGTCTTATTTAATGGGCGTGCAAGAGAGAGGTGCCCTACTGCCTGAAAAGGGTTTATTTCCCATTGGCAGGGAGTGCTGGCTACCATTAAACAAAACCCTCTGCAACATAAATAAAAAGATTTGAAACTATGCCGATGAGGAAACAAAAGTGGTTTTAAAAGCAAGTGAGTTGATGACAGCTTTCTATTTACATAGATATAAAGGATGCAAGGTGTCCAATGCTGAGGGAGCGGCAAGAGCACCATGACAGACTCTGCACTGACAGGGCTGTTAAATGTGACTATCTTGGAAGCAAGAACGGGCAGGGAAAACAGAGGCCCATAAAGGACAAATAGACCTCCTTACACCCAGCACTGTGCCCTTTCTCTCACACCACTGCAGGTCAGTTTTATTTCCTTTGCGCTCTTGTAGGACACTCCTGTTGTGCGCTCAAGCCAGTGCTTTCTGAAATAGTGCTGATCTGTAGTCTACCTAGATAATAAAGGGTGATAGTTTTTACTTACACAGTAGTTTCTCCTTCGATTCTGCATGTACGTCTGCTCAGTCCCTGCTCCTGTGAGACCTTGTGAAATCATCCTCTGAAAATATGTGTAACGGGGGTGTTTAGGAAAAGTGGTTGTGAGGAGTATTTTGTTCCAAAATTAGAAACCAGGAGACCTGGCATTGTGAACTGCAGGCTCTCCAGTCTCCTTGCCTGGATTTTCCATTCAGATGAACACAGTCAAGAAGAACAAAAGCTTTATTTTTTTTTCCACCGACACCTGCCTCTTTACTCCAAGATCGTGTTCCAGCTTTCCATTCTCCCTTTGCGAAGTAGAAAAGCTGGTACTGCCATACCAGCAATCTCCACGCCAGTATGGAGGAGAACAAGCCTTCCACCGTCATTTTTGTTCTTTTAAGTATCCTCCAAGAAACGGCTTCCTTCCCAGAGCCCTGAAGTTGTTAGTTAATTCATGGGACATGGGGGGAGGTCTGTGAACTTTGATGAAGTTGCACAGGAGACCTGTGATAAAGACATGGCCATGGACCATCCAGACCTAGGGGAAACCTAGCTACCAGGCTAGACAGCATCTAGCAATTGTTTCTTGCAATGTGAACAGTGGCATCTCTGTTTCTCAGGGACAACTTCATAGGATATGAGGTCTTGGACAGACCCTAACTCCCAAGTCTATAATCATTCAGTGGTATTCTTCCCCTTGCTGCTCTGGCTGTGCTTTTTCGCTCATTAAAGCCACTTATCGTCTCTTGTCTGTTCCTGGAGTTAAGTGTTACAGTCAGAAATGTCTGTTGTACCCACCTAGGATAACAGAGCCATAGAATTGCACCTCGTCGCTCCTGCAGTAAGTTCTCCTTTTATGGCTTATGCAGAACAAATCTGTCAGAAAGACAGTTTTGTGAGGGAGCAACTGGAGGTGGGCCAAGCTTCCTCCCCTCCTCTTTCTTCTCCTCCCCTCTCTTCTCCCTACTTTTCTGCCTCTAGCTTGCTGTGATGGAAGTTCAACAACAAACACACACCAACATTTTTGTTCTCCTTGACAGAAACAGGCTGAGATGAAGCACTGAGGCAAGAGAAGGCAAAAGTCTTCCTCAAGAGTGACAAGAGTGACAGCCTCCTGTTGAACAGCAGATAGAGCAGTGCAGATCCACCTGTGCACTGAGCAGCACTGCAAACAATCAGGTAGAAGGTGGCTATCACACATTGGCTGTGTATTCTTTTGAGAAGTTCTGATTGTGTTAAAGGCTTACACTTGATGACCCTTCCCCAGGACTATAAAGGTTTCGTCCTCTGGAGAGTTTGCCTCCAGTGTTGCTGTGTCATTACATCACTGATTTCAGCCTTTGACGTGTCATCTGTTGATGTCCATGTTCATAAGCATCCGTGCCCAACTTCATTAATGATACATGCCGCCATCTTCATTCAGATGGTGTTTCACACATTTAAAGTAACAAATTAGACTGAATAATTTCCTCTTTCATTTTGGAAGCAACTCCCAACTGTTGCTTCTTTTAAGTCTCTGTGAGAATGATGCCTTTGCATTTAGCTTGTCATGCTTGAAAAGTTTGACATCACTATTTGATGTTTTACTGAGTCTCCCTCTGAGCCCTTTACAGAATCTTGAATCATGTCATCATTAGCTGTTTTCATTGAAGCATAAAACCTCCATGATCAACACACAGTGCTGCACTGCTCAGAGACAGTGATTCTGTTACCAGACCTGCTGTGTCCAAGCATATGCTCTAGTGTCTCTTTGACTATGACAAGTACAATCTCGTTTCTTTGTATTTGACTAGCATGCTAAATCCTGTCCATCAGCATGAAACACCTCTTTCTTTTCACGCATATCTGATACTCTACCTAGATCTATCTTTCAGGTTTTTGAACCATTGGTAACAGTGGCAAGCTGCCTTTAACGCCGGGACCTCCCATTCCAGAGACAACGCTTTGATGTTTCGACTGCAAAAGACCTGGCACTCTCTTCTGTGGTGGAAGCAGGATGACACAGCCCTGTTCAGAGTTCAGTTCACTGCCTGCATAAATGCAGCCACTCTTCTTACTGGTCAGAGACTTTTCCCTGGTGTCATTTGTCATGCCTTCTAGTTTGGAGGGGTCTTGCCATCAGGGACCATCTGGCCTTGGTTCTGCTATGATCATTCTTGTAGGAAAACATACAGACGGGTTGCTCTTTGTAGTTCAGCTTGTGACCACTATTCATTAAATCTGTCATTTCCTCTTCTGCCTTTCAGCAGTATTTCCTCCATCAGGAACCTAATGACCCTCTGCAAGCTCTCATCCACCTACAATTACTGGACCTGTATGAGGTTTGCCAAGTGGCTTAAATACTGTTTAGCATCTACTGTCAGCTATTGCTTATGGCTGTCATATGGGTTTGCAACACACTCTCACCTGACTTATATTATGCCCTCAAAATACTAGAAAAAATACCTACCCAGGTAAAGGATCAGACACGCATAACTGCAACTGAAGTACCTTAATATCAGTGAAGTGTACTCATATCCTTGGCTGACGTAATTCAACATGGCTTCGATGGAGCTACCGAGGATTTGCTCCAACCCTCAGTTGACTAAAAATGTCAGTTCAAAAGGCTTTTAAATCAAAAAAAGACATTGTGGTTTTGTGGTCACAACTAGACCTGGGAACATCATGTCTTTGTTGTGTTTTGATCCATGCTTCTCCCTATGTTCTCGGAACGGATCATTTCAACCCTCTATCTACAGCAGAATTTCTTCTGCTACAAAATGGATGTAATATCACTTCCCTATCGCACAGGGCGTTTTGAGTGTTGACTGTCTTCATATTAGAGACCCATCTCTAACAATGCTAATAACAGAATATTCTAGACAATAGTATTTATAGAAGGATACAGTCAGGTCATCTTAGATGTTTAAAAACAGAAATTCAAATGTTGCTGTCCACTGGGTTAAATCAATAGTCCCTAAGCCATTTCTGACCTGCAGGCTGTGATACAAGGACACGAAGAACTGCAGCATCAGTGAGTCTCGGCATCTGCCCAGCTCAACATCACGTCTACAGCAGATATGAGCACTGTGGGACAGAGGATGATGTTTGAGTTCTGCCATGGACGCTGAGGAACAGCATTTTCTTCTTCACATCCCCAATGGACGGAGGTTGGTTCACGTTGAGTTTTGTTTTAAGGAAGTAGTAGTTTAGTACGCACTATTTTTGGGAATCATATAAACACTTTTGCCAGGTAATCACTATCGGAAGGAAATGCCTTTATAAGGGCCCTTGTATAGGTTTCACATCTATTAAATTTTCTCTTGGAGACAAATCCCAAGGTCCTCATAGTCCTGCAGCCACCTCCTCCTTCCACTGCAGAAACTAAGGTTCTTTGCCAGAGACGGGAAGAACCATCCTTGTCCTAGGATGTGAAGTGTTGGCCTGCAGGCTCAGTATTGAGAGCTTGGTCCTGATCCTGCAGGTGACTGGCATCATGGTTTGGTCTTGTGTTGCCATGGAGAATGGTAAATGAATGGAAACCAAAAAAAGAGTCAAGAAAAAAGGCCTTCACTTTCCTCACTTCTTACCAAATCTTATTTACTGTGGTCCTCACCAAATTATACCTAAAACAGCTTTTGTCTGTTGCTATTTAGCCATTTAGGTCAGATCTACCAGCTGCATTAACTTGCCCCTATTGTACTATTGCAGTTGGATTGTTGCCATCTTCCCCCCATGGGTTTTCTACAGATCTATATTTCAAAGTTATGGCTCTCGCAAAGCTCTGCTGTGTGAGTTCAGACAAGCTAAAAAAAATTAGTCATGTTTCCTCTGGTCCTGCTGCTTTACTAGGCTTCCTATTTGCAATCAAATTATTTTTAATTTTGACCGTGTTCCTATTGTTTGCCAGGAAGATAATAATCTTATCTCGCTGCCGGGATATTTCTCTCCTTTCTCATGTAGTTTCAGATGGATTAAATAAATACCCCTTACACAAAGCACACCAAGCTGGGCAAAAGGGCATTTCACCATTGCTGGCTGATCTGAAATTTAGGAAATGTCTCCTTTTTAGAAAAAATAAAAGATTGGAAGGACTCAGACATGCCATAACGACAGTTGTGCTAATTGTACGCACTCAGTTAATTTTTATCCATCTCAGACTAGCTTTATGAAAACACGTGGGGGAAGTTAAAAGTTAGCGAGTGACACTGGCTTGGCTTACCAGTGCCGAACAAGGGCCACAGATGACAGTCGTCTGAGTTTTTGGTAAGGGATAAGCCAAAAAATATCTGAGCGGTCCTCTGGGACCCTTCCGCTCCTTCTTCCCAGGTGAAACCGCATTAGGTTCATGCAGGGAACTGGGGATCCCCCACTGTGCCATCCATCCGATGAGGCTTTTTGCAGGACCGTCCATGGAAGCTCGTCTCCAACTCTGTGTGTCTGGAGATTGTATCAAAGAGACTTAAACTGGAGCAGGTCAGTTCACTGCATTTTGAGGTGAGATTTTGAGTCCTTTTCAGGGGAAAGATAAATGCCCAGCAAGGCTGGGCAACCAGGCTGCCAGCTCAGAGCAAACCAAGTGGGGAGGATCAGGCACCTCTCAGACCTTTCCACTTTCTCCAGCATCCCCCCCATCACTGTGGAGGAACTGGCTTGTTAACACGCAAACGATAGTCACACAATGGAAAGTTGTATGGACAAGTGACACCACTCGAAACCAAACTGCTCTGTTTTGGTTTTGTGTTTTGTAACCTTCACCCATATACACTTTCTTACTGCTGGATGCTGACTGGTTTACCTCCAGCTTCCTAATTATCGAAGCGCCACCACTTGTACTTTACCGCAGATGAGGAAATGAGGACATATGGCATTTGTGATAAGAGATTTATGTGAGCTGTCTGTGCAACAGTGCTGCAACTTTCTATACAAGTCCATTTATAAAACAAAACATGTGTAAACAGTCAGGTTTTGATTGTTTCAGTGATTTCTTCCCCCTCGTGACAGATGTAAAGGAAAAACTGTAGGTTTCCACTTGATGCGTGCAGATAAGTTTATGGCAAATGGGACAGATCCCAGTTGCGGTAAATCAATGTCTACTTCCTTTGATTTCTGTCAGCTAAAATCCAGCTCCACGTGGGTGGATGTGAAGAAATACAAAGAAACTCAGGCTCAATGGCTGCTCGTACATGATTCACTTTCAGCTGCAGGAGTACAAATATGCCTGAAGGGTTCTGGTAGGAGCTTATTCATCAAGAATACAGTAAGGAGTGCAAAATACCCACTGAAATGGGAGCTGTAATACAGTCATTATAATGGGTGGCTTTGACTGCATCCCTGTAGATCGGTTACCTTTCAAATCGGGAGAGGGATTAGAGAAACAGGGTCATATTCTCAAGGAACAAAATCCTATTGGAGTCAGTGGTGTCAGAGCACAGGGCAGGCTGGATACACATACCTAAACCCATGTCTGGACCATGCTCTTTTCAGTCCTTCTCTTATCCCTTAGACTTAACTCAAGAGGGGCCAGTTGCAGGGTGGAGAATCAGGGTTCTTTTCAAGGAAGTACCAAGATTTTTCTGAACTTTCTGGGAAGGTGGGATGGAAACATAGGATATCCCCTGCAATTTTTGGCTTTCTTGCAGTTTCAGCTGCGAATGCCGCAAGGACAGTAATGCTTGTGCTATTTTCCACAATATCCAGGCACCAGATGAGCCCATAAATATTCTGGGATAGTTCTGACCTTGCCTGAGAAAGTCTGAACTGGGTCTGCTTGTAGACAGGTATAATAACTCTCCAGGGTTTTCAGCTCCACACCTTTGACCAGCACAATATATAGAGTCACCTTGCAAATACTGTTTGGATGACACAAGTTCCAAGCTCCATGCATACATGAAAAAGCACCACAGAGAAAAGCTCTCGAATTATGTTTGTTTAACAATCCACCCCAAAATCAGATCCTCTTCCCCTTCACTTTGTCCTTTTAGGAGATGCTTTTCCCTTTGTTTGGGCAGAGAAGGCAAGTCATGGAAAAGGACAGCGTGGAAAGTTACATTAAGCCATCAAAGCACATGCAATGACTACCAGGAAAAAAAAATACACCCACACAACTCAATCTCATTGTAGTCACACCCAACTCATTCGAAATAGGAGTTAAAATCTGTGGTTTTTGGTTGATTGATGCTGCTGGCTGCTGCACGCTGCTACCTTCCTCTGCGTGTCACACACAGACTCCAGCACTTGTTTCCTACGATCTGAAAAATCTCTCCTGTCATGGCTGGGTAGAGGGACACAAATGCTGACACAGAGAGGGCTGGAGGCTACCCCTTTGCTCTGACCCCTTCACGGAGCAACTTTCTGCGCCCCCAAGATGGGGTGTTGCAGTATTCCCAAGTGGTCGATGGGCGACAGTGCATGGAGAGCACGCCTCTGCTCTTGGTTCTTAGAATCATAGAACCATAGAATTGTCTAGGTTGGAAGGGACCTTTCAGACCAAGTCCAACCATTAACCTAACCCTGCCAAACCCACCACTAAACCATGTCCCTCAGCACCACATCTGCCTGTCTTTTAAATACCTCCAGGGATGGCAATTCCACCACTTCCCTGTTCCAATGCTTGATAACCCTTTTGGTGAAGAATTTTTTCCTAATATCCATTCTAAACCTCCCCTGGCACAACTTGAGGCCGTTTCCTCTTGTTCTATCACTTATTATTTGGGAGAAGAGACCGACCCCCCCTTGCTACAACCTCTTTTCAGGTAGTTGTAGAGAGCAAGAAGGTCTCCGCTCAGCCTCCTCTTCTCCAGGCTGAACAAGCCCAGCTCCCTCAGCCGCTCCTCATGAGACTTGTACTCCAGACCCCTCACCAGCTTTGTTGCCCTTCTCTGGACTCGCTCCAGAATCTCAGCATCTTTCCTGTAGTGAGGAGCCCAAAACTGAACACAGTGTTCGAGGTGGGGCCTCACCAGTGCCAGTTCTTCACACTCTGGACCCTCTCCTCTAGAATGAAGCCCGTGCATTTTATCTTCAAGTGCAGGACTCCCCCTTTCCTTTTAAAATACAGTTGCTGCTGCTGCCACCTACCTTTTACGCTGGAGTGGATGCTAGAAATATCCCATACACCGAGCCTGGGTAGGAGCCCAGGATTTCCTCCCCAGCCCGAGGGGGTATAAACCCAAGCTCTAACCCACGAGGTTAATCTGTTGTGTGGGCAGGCGGCGTTATCTGCTGTTTGTGAGAGACAGTTTTCTGCCACAGCAGAGGAAAGGTTTCAAAACCCATCGAGCCGGAGAGGTCACCTGTTGCTCTTGCCTGGTCGTGAGGTCTTTCATACAGCAGATCTTGGCGTCTGCCCCGCAGAGGTTATGGTGATATCAGCCAGGGAATATTTCATGTAACAGGAGAGGAAGAGAAATGTAGCTGGGAAACGTGTGGCCCCTCAGCAACAGGGATCCGAACCTGACTCTCACCCTTCTCAACCGCTCCACACAGTGGTTCTTGTGAAACGGAAGCAGAGGTAGACATGAAGTGCCATCCCCAAATGCCTGTCCCCAGAAAACCTCTGCATACGTTCGTTCAGGCATGTTCTGGGAACAGCACATATTCCTTGGGAATGCTGACATGTGTGGTCTGGTGGGTCCTGACCAGGTTTATCTACCAGGTAGTCTTCAAATCGCCCAGCTTTGCAGCAGTCAGAACACGTGGGAAATGGGGGAATATTTAAGCAAAATAAATGTGCCTTCTGCACGGGTAATATCATTAAGAGGGACATAGGACAGCTCTAGCCCTCTTTTTCCACCTGCTTTTCCACAGCAAAGAGCAGACCCATGATTAAACTTGGGTGAGGAGGAGCTGCAGCCGACGCAGGTCTGCCAAGCCCAGGCGCTGCCACGCAGAGGTTTCGGCATCACAGGCTTGTGCCTACGTGCTGAAATCCCACCCAAGCCCATTACCAGCTCCAGCCTTCAGCTGTGAAGCAGCACACCTTTTCTGAGTGAGTAATTGGCTTCTTTTCTTTACACTGAGATGGCATCATTCCTTTACAGTTTCCAAACTAAGTATAGGAATGATTTCACCCACCGTCGATAGGCATCTCCCATCTCGATGGGAGAGAAAGCCTGACAGACGTCTCACAGCACACAACAGCTTTATGCTGCCGTTTAGGACAGGAAGCAAGAAAGGATATTATATCAAACAGAAGGCATGGGAGAATTTCAGGTTAGACAGAGCATATTTAGTCACAGAAGAATTGGGTCGGTGCTCTGGGACCTGCATTCACATCCTGCAGGAACCCTGACATAGCCCAAAATAGTAGCAGTTAGGTAAAAGCCAAATATCTTCCCCTTTTTCTCCCCACAGCAAATACTAATGCTTACGTCATTAAAGGAGAAGCATAAATAGAACAGCCTGGGGCTGCGATTTGCAAAGTTCTTGGTCTGTGGATGAACAATCAGCTTTTCTTATTGCTTGCTATTACCCACTTGTGCCATCAAACTTTTCACTGAAGATATTATCAGGATGATGTAGACCTTCCCATCCACCCCAACATATATACTAGTCAACTAAGAGGAATTAGAGCACACATCTATAGGTTTTATGTGTGGCATAGTTTTCATCTCGCCAGCTGGCACATATGCTGGCGTGGGACAGCATGCACCAAAGAATGTTTCCTAACGGCAGTTTGGACACTGTTTTGGAAACGAAGGGAGAGTTTGGCTGTATGCGTACAAGGTATGCTGTGCCTGTTGTCCTCAGGGACAGAGAATAGCCTCACGTCTATTTTATTTCCTCGCATTTCCACTACAACCACTGTCTGCACTGTTTTTTACCAGTTTTACCACTGGTTTTACCAATGCTCTCCACTGTGTGCTCTCTACCAGGTTTCCTCCAGAAACGGGGCGAAGGCCCTCAGTCGGAATTTGCAGGAGAACACATGAAACGACACGCGGAGCCACACACCTCCATCCGTTCTTTTGCCAGGCTTGGTAAATGTTTTCAAGGGCAGCTTGAGGAGGCAGAATACGGGGACAGATCCTTTGCACGCCCATCGGCAGGGAGCTGTTGACATCGACGGAAACAGGCTTTGCACACATGACGATCCTTATATTGTTCAGGAAAACCCTGAACTGAAATCCCCATCGTGGGATTCCTGGGGCATCAAACACATTCCGAAAAGAGAAGCTGCTTGAAAGGAGTTTTCAGCAGTTAATTGTTGCTTGCCTAACCCATTCCCATGAAAACCAGGCGGTTTTAAAGGAGCTGCTTGTCGCTTCGTGCCTTATAATAGTCGAACCTGAAGTCCTGGGGTCCTGTGCCTGGTTCCCAAGGTAAACACATGTGATTTATTTCAGAAAGGCATCTGCAGCGCAAGAATTCATTACACACATCCCCGATGGGCAGGAGCCCAAAACGTTTCAAATGTGCCAAGTTACCAGAATGTTATTAAAAGCTGTAAGAGTTAGAGGGAAGGTGCAGAGAAAAGCAACCTCCTTCCCAAAGCCAGGTGGCTTAGGATAGACTTACGCCGCTTCCCAAATGGATGAGGCAAGCTGGAGTCAGAGGTTCCTTCCAGCAACAGCTCGGTCCCCCTGGATATCTCTCCGTAAGCTGCACAAATATTCTGGGGAGGGGGAGAGAAAAGAGTGAAACCTATTCAATTACATCAAGATCACGAGTGGCCCTAGTAAAATCATTTATGGAGTGAGGGAACCCAGAGTGGTTTGGGCTGGAGCCATCTGCTGTTATTTGGTATATACAGAATTGGTTTCTATGGATTTTATTAATAGGTCACGCGATTGTATACGGGGATGTGAGAGCTGAATCTCTCAGGAGGGGTCCCTGGTTGGGGTTTCTGTTGCCTTTATAGGAGGCAATGGCTCGACCTTTCTTGCAGCAGCCCGTTCTTAAAAACTTGAGGGGAATGGGTCTGGGTTTAAGATTCTGCCCAGTTTTTTCTCTCCTCCCCCCAAAATCTCAAACTGACTTTGCTCCTGTTCCTCTCCACAATATATTTGCTAAATAAGGAAAGGGGGAAATCATCAGAAAAATATTCTTTTCTGTTGTCTGCATGAATTTTCTCTCTTTCCTGCCAGTCTGAGCGATAACTGGTTCAAAACTCAGCTCCCGCTTCTTTCAGGCCCCAGACCCGCGCTGGTCCTTTGCTCGGGGGGGTGAATTTTGCCTTTCCGCCCTCCATGGGGGTGGGGACGGCCAAGTCCGAAAGGACCGGGACACGCCACGGGATGCTCGGGCCAGGCGGGTGTAAACCGGAGTGGCCCCGGGGAGTTGCCCGACGAGCCCTGAGCTGTTCTGGAGGGCAACGGGGCAGAGCCCGGGGACAGCCCAGCACCTCCCCCCCACCCTTTAGCTCGTTTTTCCTTCAATTCCCGCCCCCCCCAAAAAAAAAAAAAAAGAAAGCGGCAAAACCACGTTAGCGGAGAGCGATCCCTTCACCCCGCCTTCACCTGGAGGGGACGGGCTGTGGGTCCCGTGTCCCCCGTACCCCACACACCCCCGAGCTCGGCGCTGCCCCGCGGGACGGGCCGGGCTTCGGCCCCCCCGCTGCAGGGCGCCCCCTAGCGGCGCGGCGGTGGGACCGCTCGCTCGGTGGCGGCGGCGGCGGCGGCGGCGGCGGCGGGACCGGACCGTTCCGCCCCCCCCCCCCCCCGCTCCCCGTCCCCGCCGCCCCATTGGCCGCGGCCCCCGCGCGTCACCGCTTCCTCCCGCTTTTGTGCGCCGCCCCGCGCCCCGCCGCCGCCGCCGCCGGGACCAGCGCAGCCGAGCGGAGCCGGGTGTAGGGATCGCGGTGCTCCGAGTCGCCGGTCATGGCTCTCCGCCGGTAGCCGCGAACGCCGGACCGGTAAGTCCGCCTCCCTGCGAGGGGTTGTTTCGCTCTTTTATTTATTTATTTTTTTTTTAAATTGTCTTTTTCGCCGCGGTGACCGAGGGTTTTGCAGCTTCGGTGGCTTTCCATCCCTCCCCTTTTTCTAGTCTTTCCAAGTGGGAGCTTGTCCCGCCGGGCGAGTGGCTCGGTTTGGGGAGCCGCGGGGGGGTGAGCAGGGGGTTGGAGCGGATCCCCAGGAGGGGGCGGTGGGTGCGGGACAGGGGGAGGACCTGCCGCCCCTTTTGGGGGTTTACCCTCCCCGGCGCAGCCCTCGTCTGGTGGGAGAGCACTCGGGTAACTCTTTTTTCCCGGGTTTTTGCCTGGGAAGTCAGCCGGGAAGCCTGTCCCACCGCAGCTGCTGGACAGCAAGCGCCGGGATTAGACCCCAATACAGAGGGTCCCATTATGGGGATGCATTAAACTACTGAGCCAGTGGGTATGTTGCTGGCTACCGTGGCTTGGGTCCCGCTTTGGTGGGAAGCGTCGTGTCCGTGCCAAGGAGCTGTGGGAATGCCTGGCCAGCCCTCACCCCTGAGCAAAGTCCTCCCTGCGCAGAGTCTGTCCTGAGCGGTGAGGATGGGGTGAGCGGTGAGGAGGAAGGCTCTGTGGCAGGCATGGACCCCCGTGGGTGAGAGATGCTGGTACCTGCGTGGCATGAGTGATGGTGGCGGCTGGTGGAGCTGGATTTCTACCTGGATGGAGCGAGTGGCTGTCATGGGGAGCTGTGCCACGCGTTGGGCTGATGCTCCGGGAGGATTTGCTCTCTGTCCCTCTGCGGCCGGGTGGGGAGCGGAGCGGAGGTGGGAGCCCTGTGCCAGCATGAGTGGGTGTGCGCCGGCAAGGCTCGCCAGGTCCTGCACGGCAGCCAAACGCATCTCTTGCTGTCCCTGACACAGCTTGGAGAGTGGTTTCCCCCTCGGGCTGCTGCTTTTATCCTCCTCTTCAATTCCTGTCTCGTAATCCAGTGGGTTTTGGAAGTAGACCTGCTCCTGGTTTGGTCCACATGCATTGCCGGTGGCACGGACTGAAAATCTGGGTCTCGCTGGGGATTTGTGTGGAATTTGAGTGATCCCAGGGATTTCCAGGGTCAAGCTGTTTTGTTTTTTTCGGTGAGCGGTTTGGGGGAATGTCCTTCTGTGGTGCCTTGTAAACTTATTTCTAGTCTGGCATGTGCAGTTTGATATAGCTCCGTGCAGGTCTTGGAGGCTGTTCTTCAGGCATGTGGGAGATGGGCTGTGTTTGGAGGCTTGCCCATGACTACCTGTGTCTTGTGATATTTGTGTCAGATGGCCCAGTTTCCAGAACCCCTAATTTAACATTAGTTATAACTGGGGATTCAAGATTTCCCGGAGCCCCTGCAGATCTGGGGGATACCTCTGCAGCTGGGCACAGCCTTTGCCCTAGGAAGGTTCTGCAGCTTGTAAGAGCTCCTCTCTTGGAGGCAGGATGAGAAGTTGGATGGGCTGCCAGCCTGGTGGAATGTGGATTTAAAGGCTCTTTTATACCTTCCTTCTCTAAATGGGTTTTGGTACTGTAATTTTTTCCATGGGTCTTAAATCTCCATCAGAAACCCTGATGGGTTTCTGAGCGCTGCTCTGTCAATGTGTGCTGATAGGTGATGCACTTCTTTTTTGTGGAGGCTGTTAGAGCCTCTGAGGGAAGTGTGCTCATGCAGAGAGATGTAGTCTGGATTTTTATCAGGGACGGAGAGACTGCATCGCGAAGAGCTGGCAATTACAGCAGCCAGAGGAGTGTAGTCCTCTCCCCATCCCTTCTGAAACATTGCTATTGCTTGATGATGCTTTGTGGTGTTAGCATGCAGCTTGGACTTGCTGTATTTTCTGAATTTTCCCCTCGGGAAGATGCCGGTGAGGATCACGCAGTGTTCCTGGCTCCTTGGCAGAGCGGTGGGATGGAGTGTGCTGCCGTGGCATGGAAGGTGATGTGCTTCTAGCCCTGCTTTCCCCAGCCGGACGTGGGAACCAGTGCGAAAGCTGGCAGGATCTTCTGTTCTGGTTGATTTGGCCCTGCCATCGGAGACCTGCTGGTGAAGGCTAGAGGGAAGTGAGTCAGGTCTTGCTGTTAGAAGGGATATCTTTTATTAGACTGCTTGGTGAACGCAGGCCTGTCTACACGCAGAAGCAGCAAACCTCAGTTCTGAGAATTAGGAGGAAGCAGTTGCTCTGTGCTTACCTTGGCTCTCCTAATCGAGGAGATAATCTGAAAGAAAAGGAAAAAAAAATAAAAAGAGATATTCAACTGCAGTTCAGCCTGTACAGTTCATTTGGTCTAAGGAAACATGTTTTCTCTCTCTACAAATCTCTGGACTTTTTTAGATCCTGAGATCCAGCACCGGAGAGGGACACGCATCCCACGTGCCAGCCTTTCTTGGGAGGTGGCTGATGCCTTTGCACCCCAGCTCCCACGACAGGCAGCTGTGGGGACAGGGCTGGTGCTGGCTGGTGCCTGACAGCAGCAGGAGGCTGCTGGGCTCAGTCACTTCCACTCCCTTCTCTGCACGTAGTACAGGCCAAGCGCAGTCTGCACAGAAATGTGCAGAATGTCAGCTGTGCACCAGGGAGACGGAAAGTGCATTGCGGAGCCATAAGAAGGAGAATATGGAATTCAACTTCTTTCTCTTATTTCCTCAGACACTATTCAGAAAAGCTATAAACGACCCACTGATCCTGAACCTGGTGGGTTCACCCTCAATCCCCAGACTTTATTTATTTTCCTATTTAAGCTCCACGAGGGGAATGGGTGACCAGGCATCTTTGGTGAGTGTCTCTGGGGAGCAGTTCCCTAGCCCTGCATGCGGCTGTGCACGCTGGGTCAGGACCCTGTTTCTTCATGGTGCCTTTTCTGCCATTGCTAAGTGCGATGTGAGATGCAGAGATAGCGAATGTCGTCTCGGTTGTGCCTGGAACACGCTGTCTCTGCGGGCTTGCCCCATACCCTGCGCAGTGTGAGCCTTCCTCTGATGTGGTGAACATCGTGGTAAGCATCAGATGGACAAGACAAGTGCTTTCTGTCTGTGAAGGCGCAAGTGAGCACACGTGAGCATGTATATGTGGACACTTTTGTTTGTTTTCTGTCTGTCTCTGCAATTCTGATCTGGTCTGGCCAAGTAATCTTCCCATTAGTCACTGAAATGCCACCAGTGTCCAACTGAATCAGCCTGTCCTAGCTCATCTGTAATGATGCAAGACAGAAAAAGCAAAGATCTCCCTTAAACCAGATGTTCTTCAAAGCCACCGGGAAGCTATTCCCTGCAGGATACTGATTACATGGGAAGGGAGAGCAAGAGAAGAACGCTGTAGAGGGGCTAGCGGAGAGTTTTGGGGCAGAGAGTTTTTGCAGAGCGGAGAGTTGTAGGATGGGGGTACACGGCTCCCTGTTTTGTTTCAGCCCTGGGGCTGTTACTCTGGGAGCCTTCCCTGGAGGCACTGGGCTTGGGGCCAAGCTGAGCCGGGGATGGTGGACGATGCAGCATCAGTATGGCCCACAGTGGGCACCTGTGGAGGAGTTTGGCCCAAAGTGGCTTGCCCAGTGCCGCAGAGGTTGTGGTGGAAGGGTTCAGCGAGCTGGGGGTGTGTGGATTCATGGTTGAGCCCTGTGGCTGCTCACAGCTCTTCCCCTTGCTTCCCTCTTTCTATCACCTGGGGTGGGGACATGCTATTACATGTCATTGCTGTGTATGGTCTCGGGTACCAGCTGCTGTTCCCAGAGTGCTTGGGACATCTGTGAAGGCTACCCAGAGGGTCTGACCTGGACCTTCTGAGACTTAGAAGTCAAGGGTGAAAGTTATACCTGTGCACCATAAAAGAGGGAGGGGGATTCAGCTGCCAAATGCATTCCTCAAATACTTTTTCCTGCGCTGCAAGATCCTAATATAAATGTTAGTGGAGACCAAGGGACTCTAATGAGAATCTGTAGTAGGCTGGAGCCTGTCCTGCTCTCCTGAGTTAAAACCCAGGTTGGCCACCATTTTATGCAGAACTAGTTGTCACTTCCGTGGAAGCTCCCCTAGTTTACACCCTCCACTGTGCAAGATGATCTGGGGCAGCCCAGGAAGGACAAGCCACAACAGCAATGAAACCCAGGGTGGAGCTGAGCCAGGGTTTGGCTCAGCACCATAGAAGCTGCACGGGACAAAGTCCGGTTGGCAACGCGTTCTGCGTGCCATGCCCGGCAGCATGGTCCAGATCCTGTAAGGAGCTGGCCAAGCTGCTGCGTGGGCTGCTGTGTAATCAGCATGTGTGTGGGCCAGGTTCCTTGGAGGTGGTGGGAGGACGGGTTGAGTCTTCAGGTAGTGATTAAACACCAAATCGCTTGGAAAAATAGCCCTAGGTGGGTGGATTAGAGGTGCTCTGCAAAGCTACTAAGGCCAGGAACTTATGTGCCAAATAACAAAAACTCATCTGATTGATAACTAGATGTTTCAGAGGAAAAAAGATTCCATACAATTGTTTTGGGAAAATAATTTATGGGATAAGTCTTTGAAGGAGGCAAGAAAGTCTTAAATCCAACACCGCTGAAGGGTGTTTGTGGCCTCTGCAATACTTTGAGTGCTCCTGCACTACTAGGACTGTCCTGGAGCGACTGCATCTGTCTTGTCCATGTGAAGGTGTTCCTTGCACGGTGGCTTCCAAGTGCCCACAAATCCCCAAGGGACTATTGAAAATCATGTGCAAAAATGAACCTTGTGTCGTGCTGTGAGTTCTGTTGCTGCTGCTCTTGGTGCAGAGGTTTGGAGAAACCTGTTGAGATCTGTCCTTGTATGTGGAAGTCCATCATGATGAGGACAGTGGATTCTTTGGATTGCTTGGTGCAGTTGCTCTACAACCTCTTTGGGTTTTTATGGTTCAGCAGAGATCAGATCATTGTAGTCTAGTTGTAAACTGGAAATAGTGCAGCACCCTCAATGATAAGAGCCTAAAAAATCTAGCAGATATTTAATCTCTTAATTAGTGGGCTGTTTGCACCTTCTGCTCTGCAAGGTGGCATCAGTGATGCCCTATCCCGAGGCACGAGGACCCTGCAGAAGGGTGGTGGACACAGGGTGGCGAGCATGTGTTTCAAATGACGGGGAAATCTTGCCTCTGATCTAGGTTAAAGGGTTGGGGGAACCCAAGGCCTGTGATAAGGAAGGCTTGGTCGGGGAAAATGGCTTGGGGAGAAAGTGAGGTCTGTTGCAGCTGGTGGTGCAGGTGAACTGAAGGAAAAGGCGTGTGTGCATGCAGGAAAAACCCTCTTTTAAATACCCTCTTCCTTTCAGCCTCTCGCCTCTTCCACTCTGTCCCTACCTGGGGAGTGCCCTGGGGGGGGACTGTCCCTTTTTTGCATGCTGGGTCAGTGCAGTGTGATCACAAAGGGCGTCTGATAGTGCTATCTATAGCTGGGTGATGCTGATGGGTTGATAACTCAGCTTGGTATCTGCAGCAGAAATAACGCGGTTGCTGTGGCTGGAAGGAGGTGTGTGGGCTGGGATGGTGGGGCAGAGCGGTCTGGGAGTGTGTAAGCGATGAATAACCAGTACTTGGAAATCAGAGAAGAGAGATTTGGTTTTGCTTCTGTTGAGGTTGGTCAAGGCATTGTTGTAGTGCGGACCAGGGCTTGTTTTGCTGAACTGATGAAGCATCCTTCAGTAGGCACCAGGCTGGGCCAAGCTCCTGGAAAGCTTTCCTTGCTGAAGCAAGGCACTCACGCTGCAGCCTCGATGCCTTCTGTTTGCCTTTCAGCACAAAAATACACCACCAATCCCTCTGCTGCAATCCTTCCGCTGGCTTCCCACTTGGAGAGTGGCTTTTGGGAAACCTGAGCACCTGGTTAATAAACCAGTGGAATGTCTTTGCTGCTCCTTGGTCTTAATCCTTCAGTGCTGGTGCTAACAGACTAGCAAGAGTCATTAGAGAAATATGCAAGATATTTCAGTTATTTCTCTTTGGATGGTGCTGGTGGCAAGTAAAAGAGATAAACAGAGACTGTATTGAGCTGTGCTTGGCTTATTGCATCATTGGCTTTATTGAAAGGTTCAAGGTCCGGCTCTGGATGTTGTTACTGCCTGGGATAAACCCAGCAGCAGGGTGCATTCGAGCTGCTCCGGAGGGAAAGGTAGGGAAAGGTGCTCTCGCTGTGTGTTCCTTCTGAATGGTGGTGGCAGGGGGGTTGATTGCAGTGCATGTGAAGAATCGTGATGGGGCAAGTCCTGTCATGCTTCTTTCTTGGGTTTTTGCTGGAAGACTCTGCCCTTGGCTCCTGTTAACTCCCAGGAGCTGCTCCTCTGATGGTGGCAGCCAGGGGAAGCCCTGCTGACGTCTCCTGTTGCAGCCTTCTGGGTGTTGAGGCTGGGAGGGGACCATCAGGGCTGCCTGGATGTGGGACCACACAGCCTGGTGCCTTCTCCCGCTCCCCATCCTCAGCTTACCCTGGCTTTGCTGCCTGGGAGGATCTGCTTCACCGGTGGCCTGGGTTGGTGCCTGTTTGCTCCCCCGCTTGTGATACAGTCACTTTTGGCTGTGCTGCCCACGGAATATGAAGTGCTTCTGGATGCTGACTTAAGTCGTGAGTGGCTCTGATGAAAGGGCAGCTGTGTTAATTTCTGCATACCCTGATGATGGTCTCTGAAGACTGCCTTGGCTCTACCTCGCTTAGCTGAAATGACCTTTTGAGTGTGAAGGATTTGAGGAACCATGGCTGCTGTTGCCTATTTTTGTTTGGGGTGGGGATGCTTGCCGAGGCTGTCTGTGATGCTTTCGCCAAGGTGCTGTGATGTTAGAGATGTGCATGATGTGTGTCACTGTGTTACCTGCCTAATTACTCAAGAAAAAACAGAAAATGTTTAATCATCACAATATTTCAGTAACTTCTGCAGCATTACCAGTCTGACTAACATCTGATGGATACTTGGCCAGCTTTGGGATGGGCTATAAGGGATGAGGATGTGTGTTCTGTATAGGAGGGGAGGCCAAACAATCGCCTTTTGGACCCAGCACAAAAGGTGCTGGAGACTGTAACTGGCTTCATCTATGGAGGGAAAGCCGGGGACAGGCTAGTTCCAGTCCTGGTCTATGTCCAGGAAATCCTCTGCAGGAGAACTTCCCTTTCAGGAAGCTGGTTGGGCTGTTGCAGGGAGGTGGTGTGGCACACTGCGCATTCATCCTGGACCACCAGAGTGTCCCAAAGCTGTTGGGGACTTGGATGAGATGGAGCAAGACTTCCAGTACCCACTATCATTACTGTCCAGTATAATTACACAGAAAACCATTTTGCCTTTTGTAGCGTGCTTTGCCAGAGAGGTGCAGTTTGGTGTCTTGCCTCTGCAGGAGCTTCTCGGACAGTGGTGGCTGTGTGTTTGCTGTGGGAGTCACCAAGAGGTGATGAAGGTGGGAGGTGTTTGTGGAAGACCATGGGATGTGTTGGAAAGGGTCTCCCCTTGCTGCAGGGGGAACCTCCCACTTCCCTGACCTGTCTTGGGCTGGATTTCCAAAACCTCAGCCCTGCAGTGTGACAGATGGGTGCCTTGCACAGGTGTGGTTGAAGGGCTCTAGGCTGCATCACAGAATACCAACACCACCATCTTCATGGCCATGTTCAGGAGTGTCACTGAGGGCTTTGAGTGGTGCCTGCAGTAGCCTCCCTCATCCAGAGAAGGTGGTAGGGAAATTATATGTATATGTATTTTGAAAGACTGCTTTTCCCATTGCAGTGCTTGGATAAATTGCATGTGTGCTCATTGCGTGAGTCTTGAGGTGGCAGTAGACACAGTGGTGTTCTGCTTAACCACAGAACCTGCTGGTTATTAGCTTGTAGTCCTGCAGAAATGAGAAGAGCAAGCAATTTGGTCAGGGACTGATGAAAGCTTAAGCGCGTCTTTCCCACACCTGTGTGTGTATGTGTCCTGTGGGTCTGTGCTGTGCAGCCACCGCAGACCCCTGGTTGGAAGGGGTCTGATGGATGAAGCATCCTGCAATTCTTACTACAAGCCTGCTTGCCCCAGCATTGGCTTTTGGGCTGGCAGGCAGCAGGTTTCCTCTCTGCCCCGGCTCATGGCAAGAGTGTGGGTTAAGGGACTTGCCACCTCCTCACTAATCCCTGCCTTTGGCTGTCGCTTCCCCCTCCCTTTGCTGGCGCCTCTGCCAGCTTGTAGAGCACAGGCTGGGAGGTGGGGTGCTGAGAAACACCCCTGCCACGCAGGGATCAGGACCATGGGGGATCCCGGCTGCTGAATGCTGTGCTAAATGCTTTTACAGGACAAGCTTTGTGGTGTGTCTTATAAAACCTCCAGAGAGGTAAATTTGCCGCGAGGCTCTATTTTTGGGGCTGTCTCTGACGTAATCTGTCAAGAAATGGTCTGCTCTTTGACTTACTGCTGAAAGTCTGGTTGTGGATGGATGACCAGTTGCTTACCTAGCATTACCAAAGCAACGAGTTGTTGCTTTCCATGACTCATGAAAAAGCACTGTAGGCTCTCTTAAGAATGGCTGAGATCATTTTTTGGCTGGCTTTGGGCATCTGGTTTCCTTAGCAAATAGCAGTGGGGGTGGAGGGAGGGGGATTTCCAAACTCGTTTCTTTGTGTGTGTGATCTGGGTTTTTGAGTTCGCATAATAAAATACTTAACTTGAAAAAAAGGGAGGAAAAAAAGACCTGTAACTTCCACATCTGTTTAGTTTTTGTAGTGTGTCTCATTTAGTCATGTTTTGCCATAAAAAGAGGAAAGGTACTAATAACACTAGAGCTGCATGCTGTATTTTTCCTCTTAAATAAGCAAGCATAGAAACATTATGGGTGGTATTTTTCTTTTAAAGCAAATCCTTCTGGGAAAGAGAAGGAGGTGCAGAGAAAATTCTGCAAGCAAAATCATAATTGCATCCTTTTTTTTTTTGTTGTTGATAATGTTTGCTCAAATAGAGGACTGATTCTATAGTGATCCAGCAAGGCAGAGTATTAGCAAGATTGATTTTTATACATTTCTTTTTAAAGAAATATTTATTTGTAGACCCTTGATTCACTTTCGTTTTCTCTGCACAGTCTAAAGGGAGCAGCACTCAGATCCCTGAGAACGAAGTGCAGCAAGATTAGCGTTAACCGGAGGAGAATCAGAGCGGCCATAGCTGTGTGATAGCTTCAGATAGCAGAAGGGTCCCCTTGTGTTTCGCCACCTCTGTGACCAGATCGCAGCAGCCTCTGCAGCATCTTTTGCAAGTCTGGCCACCCTTTGCGGACACTGGAGAGTGGGCAGAGAGAAGGGAGGGCAAATCCTCAGTAGGCAGGAGGTACAGAAGGTTTGAATAGGGAGATCAAGCACTGGCTGGATGGGCGGTCCCAAAGAGTGGTGGTCAATGGAGTTAAATCCAGCTGGTGGCCGGTCACAAGTGGTGTCCCTCAGGGCTCAATGTTGGGACCATTTCTGTTTAACATCTTTGATGACCTTGATAAGGCCATAGAGTGTATCATCAGCAAGTTTGCAGATGACACGAAGCTAAGCAGGAGTGTTGATCTACATGAGGATAGGGAGGCTCTACAGAGAGACTGGGATAGATTGGACCGATGGGCCAATGCTAACGGTATGAGCTTCAACAAGGCCAAGTGCCAGGTCCTGCACTTGGGCCACAACAACCCCGTGTATCGCTACAGGCTTGGGGCAGTGTGGCTGGAGAGCTGCCTGGCAGAAAAGGACCTGGGGGTTCTGATTGACAAGCGGCTCAACATGAGCCAGCAGTGTGCCCAGGTGGCCAAGAGGGCCAATGGCATCCTGGCTTGTATTAGAAATAGTGTGACCAGCAGAAGGAGGGAGGTGATTGTCCCCCTGTACTCAGCACTGGTGAGGCCACACCTTGAGTATTGTGTCCAGTTTTGGGCACCTCAATACGAGAGAGATCTCGAGGTGCTGGAGCGAGTGCAGAGGAGGGCAACGAAGCTGGTGAAGGGCCTGGAGAGTAAATCTGATGAGGAGCGATTGAAGGAGCTGGGACTGTTTAGTTTGAGAGGGGAGACATCATCGCGCTCTACAACTACTTGAAAGGCCATGGTAGAGAGGTTGGTGCTGGTCTCTTCTCACAGGTAATTAGCGATAGAACAAGAGGGAATGGGTTCAAGCTGCAGCAGGGTAGGTTTAGGCTGGACATTAGGAAAAAATCCTTCACTGAAAGAGTGGTCAGACACTGGAATAGGCTGCCCAGGGAGGTGGTGGAGTCACCATCCCTGGATGTGTTTAAGGCTCATTTAGATGTGGTGTTGGGGGATGTGGTGTAGGGGAGAACTTTGTAGAGTGGAGCTGATGGTTGGACTCGATCCCAAGGGTCTTTTCCAACCTAAATGATTCTATGATAGGCGGAGAGGTGGGTTTAATGTGCCTGTGCTTTGCAGGTGGTGTAAAGAGCCAGGGTTAGGCTTGTTAAACACTGTATGCAGCAATGTTAGCTGAGTCCAGGAATTTAATAGACGTGGACCGACCTCTCATGCTGTGCATGCTCTCTGCCAGAGCTTGGCTGTGGTTAAATTCCCCTGCTGGGGCAGGCAGAAGCGTGTCGGGGTGTGCTGCAGCAATGGGTTAGAGCTGCCCGAGGGCTGCAGAGGGGCAGCAGCTCTGTCCTGGGAACAGCAGGAACCCAGGAGCGTAATGGCCCGGCCATGGGCCAGGGGTGAGCGGGAACAATGTGACTGAACAGGTTTGTGCTCACTTCCTTGTAATCTCAAAGCTGAGATAATGCAGAAACTCAGAAACGTTTGCCAAGTGAGAACAGCAAGGCTTCCTCTTTCTGCCCCGGTGCGCGTTCTGCGAGGCAAGAACAGCTGACTTGCTGTCGTCTCTGCCTGCACGGCTGATGCAAAGCAAATCCTTGCTCGAGGAATGGCACGGTTGACCTCAAGTTGGGGTGATGGACGCTACTCCTTGGGGTGGCTCCGGGCTTGCTGCCTGTGCAAGCACCCTGCACCAGAAGCTGCTGTCGCCACCACGATTTCTCAGGTCCTTCCTGTTCTCCTCCTCCTCTGAATTTCTTTGCGGCTTAGCTTTGGGCAGAGTGGGTAAAGACCTCTGGCTGAATCAGAAGCACAGTGTTTACCCCCTTCGTGGGGGCATATAATGTATTCATGGATATAATGTATTCAATGCATAGCATAGTATGCCCCAGATCGAAGGCTTCTAGATCTTAATAGTTTTCTTCCATGCAAAAAAGGGAATAAATGTGACCTGCAGTCGTCTTTTTGTCATGCTTGTGGATATTTGAATGTGGGGCTGAAGTTTATTACTCTTAAGTAATGGCTAACTGCAGTCCACGTGCCTGTAGTGCCATGGTGGCTAGCACAGGGAGCTGAAGCACTGCTCCAGGGCTCAGCAGCAGCATGGGATGAGCTCCGTAAGAGCCAACAAAGGCTTTTTCAGAAGCCCAAGTCCTTATTTACAGATTTAGTTCTTACCACAAGGTATTTCTGCTGGGCGAGACTCGCCAGTGGCTGTAAATCCATTAGTTTTGGTGAGCAGAGGATGCCAGCAGATGAGCTGGCATAGCCGACTTCCAGGGCTTTACTCTGCTTGATGATGGATAAAAGAAGTGGGAGCAAAATTTGACAGGCTATTCTGCTGTATTTATTTAATATTTTTTTTAAACTGCTGTGCTTTCATGATGCATTGGGGGACAATATGCTCTTTTGACTAGGGACCAGCATCAGGGTACCTCAAAGGGGCTACCTAGTTTCTAAGCAGTTGTTGCTATGAAAGTTGTATTTTCTCATCTGTAACTTAGAGGGGGATGTTGGAACACCCCCACCCCCGAATTAAGTCATTTCCTGCCCAGTCTAAGGTTTCCAGTGTATAACATTGGAAGAAAAGAATTCTCAATCGTGTTCTTGCCTCCAAAAAATGAACAATAAAGTTTAAAATAATGATTTTTTTAAATATTTTTTTTTGTTTGAGCACTTCAAAATTCATGACGTAGACTTCTTTCTTCAACTTTTGACACCTACAAGTACTTCTTTTTAATGGGAAAAAAAAGGAAGTGTGGATTCTGATGTAATCATGTGACTCCAGGAACTGGGTACTCACGGCAAACACTGAATCTTATGAGAATTGGCAATGCTCAGGGTCATCCCGTGGTCCAGCAGCTGAGCTAGAAGCAAGACCTTCTACCCCTGACTCCATTTCCAGTGTTGTTTCCTCATCCTTTGGTGTCTGTTTTGTTGCAAGAGGCCCAGATTGTGTGGCTTTTGGGTTTTTTTATGGTGTATGGTTTTTTTTTAAATTTATATGGTAAAAGGCTTTTTCCTTACATGGTGAAATCTGCAGATCTGTGATCCTGAGGCTCTCAATTGCTCTTTGGATTATGTGAGGATGGCCCCTTGTAGAAACCTTGCAAATTGGTGCATGCCTTGCTTGAACATGCTTTGGAGATGCTGGAGTAGTGCAGCTGCTGGACCCTTCTCTGTGTGACTGCACTTCTGCATTTTAAAACTAAGAGAGGGCCTTACCGCTGCTAGCGGCATGAATCGGTGCCGATGCAAACTGCACCGTAAGCTTTCAATACTTAAGGGGGCTTAGAAGAGAGACGGGGACAGACTCTTTAGCAGGGCCTGTAGTGATAGGGCAAGGGGTAATGGTTTTAAACTAAGAGGGATGATTTAGACTAGACTTAAGGAAGAAATTTTTTGCAATGAAGGTGGTGAAACGCTGGCCCAGGTTGCCCAGAGAGGTGAGAGATGCTCCAGCCCTGGAAACATTCAAGGTCAGGTTGGACGGGGCTCTGAGCAACCAGATCTAGTTGAAGATGTCCCTGCTCATGGCAGGGGGGTTGGACTAGGTGACTTAAAAGTCCCTTCCAACCCAAGCTGTACTATCGTATCCTATTCTGTACTATCTAAGCTGCATTGGATTCTCTTCCCCACAAACCCTTTGGTTCCTTGCAGTGGTTGAAGTTTTTTTTGAGCTGTTTTCTGACAGTCTCTCACAGGAGGCTTGACCTGGCTGGCTGATGGAGGGGTGCTTGCTGTCTGTTCTTTTGCCAACCTGCTTTCTGCAAGAGTGAATGGAGTGCCTCTCCACGTTGGACAGGATCAGGCTTTGAGTGCTCAGAGAAACACAAGGGCTCTGATAATACAGAAACGGGGTTCCTCCACTGCTTGTGGCTGCTGGGACAGGAATTAGGGGACTCGCTTGGGTGCCTCGGAGCTTACTGAAGCATAAAGCCAGGCAAACGCAAGTCCTCCTTTGCTTGACTCTCCTTGGGTAAGTCCTGTTAGCATGAGTGAAATAACAGGCAGAAAACGCAATGTCTTCAGAGGGCAATGCTCTCCCAACATAAGCAGGCAAGCAAAGCCAGCATGTTTCTTTACAACGTGGGAGATATTTATCCTGTGACTAAGCATAAAAGCTAAGAGATGGAAAAGGTCCTATTAGATCATCTCGTCCACCTCCCTGCTGGCGTGCAGTTTTTCTCCCTGGTGTATATTTATTAATAGGCTGCTGGGCAGACAGGAGTAGTTTACTTGGGGTACTATGGAAGAGCGGCAGCCAGCCTCTGCAGGTGAGGGATTCTGCACGCCCGTGACTCGTCTTGCACGTCCACCAGTTGCTTGCAGCAATACGATTACACAGTAAAAGGGCCAAAAAGCTCTAGACTTGACATTCTTTGCATGCTTGGAGCCTTCCCGTTGACTTGCTGGGACTCACTTCGTGCAGGCGTCAGCTCATCTTTTTTTAATGCTCTCGGAATAAGCTAATTTTACTTTATATTTATGGTGGAGTAGGTGGTTTGAAAGCTAATAATAATGGCAGGAGGGGAAATTAGAAGCCTTTTGGTAAGGAGAGGTCAGCCAGCTAGACATCTGCACAGCTGGCCTGGGCTCCTTTGGCCATGATCTATGACAGTGGTGTGTGAAGACTCCCGGAGGAGATATCAGAAAGGTGCAGATGGAAATGCTATTGCTATGACAAACAGATCAGTGCTGGAGTTTCAGGCTTAATCTTGGGGACCATCAGCACTGCTTCGTTTATTACTCCTCAGTAACCATAGCACAGCCTCACAAATGCATGCTTTTTTTAAATTTTTTTTATTTCACACTCCCTGATTTCATCTGCAGCTCAGAGCACTTAGCGATTCCCATCTGGGAGATGCTGAGTGTTGAGTATAAAGGGACAGATTCTGTCCTTAATTAATTCAAGGAAGAACTAGAGCATGTGCTGAGCACAGGTAGGGGACGGGAGCAGAAATTTCATAGGTAGGCATGTGCTGAAATGCCTTCTCATGTTGAGACTGCGTTGGCTTTTGCCCTTAGGATCACTCCGCTGGCTCCAGAGGTGTCTCCTGGTCAACACCAGTGTGAGATCAATATTTAGGATTGGAGACAAGGACCATTCTGTGGTGTAGGTGAGCAACCAAGCCTGCTCTGCTGCCAGTGAGGTGTCTTTGATGGTGGTGGCACTGTGTTGAGCTCCTGGGGCTGTGCTATGGCCCGATGATCTGTTTCCTGACACTACAGTGCATTTTGTGCAGTTTTCTGGAGGTGTTATGGGACATGTCTTGGCTAAGCGATTTCTCTGTTGAATCAGGAGAAGCTATCCCCTAGATCCGTAGAGGGTAGGGGCTGGGTGTTTCATGGTACAGACCGTGTCCCTGGCACCGATGGTCTTTCTCTTGGCATGTTCTGTGGAAGTGACAGTATCGCAGATGACGTTTTCCAGGAAAACTTCCAACGTTTGTAAATGAGCTCTGAGATGGGCTTCGTCTCCCTTCCCTCAACCAGACATCTTCTAGGGAGGAGGGAGTTGGAGCACAGCACAGTGCATGCAGGGAGCAAATCTGCCCTATTATTATTTAATTTAGAGAAAACTTGGTCTAAAGATGTAAAAAGCAATTGCAAATGCTGTCTGGACACTGCCTCTCCTCATCAATTAGCAGCATTAAACGCTCAGCAGGGAGGATTAATTAGAAAACTGAAATCTTTCCATCGTGACAGCCTTCTGGTTTCCATTGAAATGCAGCTGAAGAACTGGAAAGGCTTCTGTATTTTGTTTTGATATGCAGGCATATGTTCTTTCCATCCTGGAAATTAATTCTGTCTGTAACGGGGCCGTGGGAATCAATATTGAGTTGAACTGTATTTCTCCAGAGCTTTCTTCTAAAAGTAGTTGACTGTTTCCCCACTGTGCCGGCTAAGTGACCTGATTTTCGGAGCAGCTGAGCAACTGGTCTTCCAGTTTGGAGGTGTTGTGTGGCTGCCTGGGCAGTTCAGGGTTGGCCCATGTTCACTTGAGGGTGATGGGCTTCTCTCTTCTGAAAGTCTTCAGGTCAGACTTCCTCTGAGATGGCTGAAGAGGCCCACAGCCTTCTGCTGCCGGCGACTTTCCACTGCACCGCACCAGCCTGGATCCTGTAGGAGAGGAAATTACTCATCGTTCTGCCTCCCTTGCAGACTGCTCTCGGCCATGGTGAGCTGTCATGCTCTCAGCCTTACACCCAGCAATGGCCTAAGCTCGATTTAGAGGCAAGATCTGCCCTTGCCTCTTCCTCAGTTTCCTCGTCTTTTCTTCCCCCTCACGGGGCTTGGAGAATGAAGGAGAGCCAGTGCAGCAGCCGTGACCTGCTGCCTTGGAGTAGGGGAGCAGGTCACGGTTACACGATGGCTGTGGGTGGCACAACTTGGGCAACTCAAGGTTGCTTCCACTTCTCTGGAAGAAGCTGCCTCTTGACTGCCGCAGCAAGCGACAGCCTATGTGTGGGCTCTGCAGAGCCACAACCATGTGAAAATTGGATGGTGAAGGGCTGGCAGGAGAGGCAGGGCAGACCTGGGAGGCCCTTGAGCACTTTGAACCTTGGGTAATACATGTGCTCTATGGACCTGTAAGGTGGCGTGAGTCTATGGCCATGTGCTGCCCAGTCTGGTTCCTGCATTATTGATGGCTTATTTTCTGTTGTGTTTAGTCACACATGAAGGCAAGTGGGGGGGTTGAAGAAGGGGGTTGGTCTCTTCTTCCAAGTAACAAGTGATAGAATAAGAGGAAATGACCTCAAGTTGTCACAGAGGAGGTTTAGATTGGATATTACAAAAAATTTCTTCACCAAAAGGGGTTACCAAGCGCTGAAACAGGCTGCCCAGGGAAGTGGTGGAATCATCAACCCCGGAGGTATTTAAAAGACAGGCAGATGTGGTGCTGAGGGACATGGGTTAGTGTTGGTTTTGGCAGTGCTAGATTAATGGTTGGACTCAATGATCTGAAAGGTCCCTTCTAACCTAGACAGTTCTATGATTCTAAGTGTACTTGAGTTCATGTGATACTACAAGAGGACAAGGAGAACAAAACCTCTGTGAAAGCTGACCCACGTGTTTCTGTTTCATAACCCCATCATCACCCCACCAACAGCACGCACAAGCCAGCAGCTTGTGGAGACAGCAGTGTCCTGGGGCTATGTGGAAACCTGATTCTTCTGCTCCAAAACACAGCATGTGTTTTAATCTTTGCTTGCCACCAAGCACTCGCTGAGCTTGGCTTCCTCCCCCGGTCTAGTCTTGATCCAGAACTGCATGGCAGAAGTGGTGTGAGCAAGAAAAAGACCTTGCAAAGTTCTCTGGTGGCTCCTGGGGGCTGATCCTTAGGTCCTGGTCTCCCCATGCACTGCGGAGCTCATGCTCCTTGCCCGCAAGGAAGGAGCAAAATAACCAGGTAGCTGCTGAGAGAGCAGAAAGTGGTCAATTAGTCCTCATCCCTTGGCTTCACAGTCGATTGGAAAGTCATGTTGTGATCAATCAAATCTAGATGGGCTGCAGGGGTGAGGCTGCAGCTCATTAAAGAGGAAGCTGTGCGGTGGGATGGCTGTGAGAGGGACTATTGATCGCAGCCGGTTGAGGGTAAATAGTGGCATACAAAGGCTGGTAGGACAACTGGTAGGGGATACAGGCATTATCCTGTATACTGTCAGCAGGGTGTTGCAACTGAGAGAAAGTGGGTCAGCAAGAAGGTGGGATGAGCGCCAGAGATGGCACAGTGGCTTAAAAGCCCTGATATGGCCACAGGGCCTTGCTGCTCACCTAGGGAACGGGGTGGACCTCTGTCCTTCCCAGTCCAAAGCTTGGTCACTTAGTGTTAAACCTCCCCCTTAGAGCATGTTGGGCCAGTCATAAAGTCTGTAATGGTTTTGATACTCTTAGGTCAAAGCTACAGAGACGGGGTTGGTTCCTGCCTGCCGTTATCTTCGGGGATAACTGGGTGTCCCGGTGCAGATGCCGGCTCTCAGGCATCTCATTGCATGACGTTGGCTTTGCAGCTCTTTGGTGTAAAGCTTCATTGACAGAGACTCTTCATTTCTGATGCCAGATAGCAGATTGGTGCTGTACAGACACTTTTCTCTCAATTGCTTTTGTCAGGAAAGATTTTGCTTGGAGACAAATGCTTTTCTGAGGGCATGTTTCATCTGAAGGTTTTAGTTTTTGGTCCTTCTTATTATTTTTTCCCAGGGACGTAGAAGAGAGAGGCCTGAAGCCTCACTTTTCCAGATAAGCCTTTTTTTGGGTTTGTTTTAATTTCCCTCGCACAAAGTTTTCAGTCACTTGAGGAGAAAACCAAAAATAAGGCCATGAAAACCTGCAGGAGGAAGAAGTTAAACACTTCTGTGTTGGCTTTTATCTTCTACATAGAGATACACCTTCCCCTTTGCTGTGTTTGCTTAGTGGGGTCTGCTCATTGAAATCGGAGGGTTTCTGTTGGTGTAACTTGCATCAGGGTTTCTCTCTGCTTTATAAGGCCACAGATAACTGTCAGAGGACAGGATTTTGCCCCGTAAAAGGGGAAATGATGCAGAACAGTGCTCTCCTCTAGCTGCAGACCTTCATCCTCAGCAAGCGGGGCTGTGCGTTTAAATAATCCTGGCTTGGCTGGCATCCAGGGAGATGAACGTACTGGGTTGCAGGAGGTGAGATTTGTGTTTAGGCAGAGTGTGTGGTGGGACTGAGGTGGGCTTTGGGGTATAATCAGGGTGTCTGCAAATGGGTTCGGCTCTACCAGTTGCCGGAGGTGGCAGTTCCTCTGTACCAAGTGCGAGTTCAGCAGAGACACACTTCTGTGCTGCGCAGACCCTGATGCAAGTGAAAAAACAAACAGGTGGGGACCACGTGTGTTCTCTGGAAACTTGCTTTGCTTGACTTTGTTAAAAATATAAAAGAATGCACGAACGCTGACCTGATAGGGCTGTGTTGTCTGATTATTTTTTTTTGCTGATAAGGGAGCCCTTTCTAATATTTTTGATTTGCTTCCTTTTATGGGTTTCCAGAAGTTTGAGATCTGTATGCAAAATCAAAGCTATTCTATATACCAGTATAAATTAATGATTATTTCACTTAATTTGGTAAAAGGATTATTACTGTACAGCAAGAAAAGAAGCTAACTGAAAAAAATAACTTACTGGAGCATGCTGTCTGCTACATCTCATTTGCAAAGTCATTTGCGAGATGAGGAACTGTTGAAAGGGGAGAAGTTTTAAGATCTCAATGGCTGTTTTCTGGCGTGGAAGTTAAGAGCAGGAGTCATGAAGGTTTTAAAGCTCTTATTCTATGTACACGTTGTGCTAGATTGAACAGGATGGCTCAGGAGATTTTTCTTTAGAAGCAGCTGCTGAATACAGCTGCATTGGCTGCGTCACTGACGGTATCCTCCATTGTGCACGATGGTTCTTAAAGAAGCATAGACTGTCTCCTCTCCCAGCGAAATACCGTAGTGCAAAAGATTCTTCATCAGTTTTGGGGTGCCATGCCCAAAAATGGGGAAAAAACACCCACAACTGATGCATGTTCATATAGAATTGCTTGTTGGCTTTCATGCGCTGTAGTTCCCAGAGCACTGGCTTCCTCCTTCCATGAGCTCTGCTGATGTACGTATGTCACTTCTTGCTTAGCAGCCTCATCAGTGCATGCTGAGGAAAGGTTTGGTTTTTTTTTTTTCCTCCTCATCTTGGCTCATGAAGCTTCTCCCTTGAGCCCGCTTGGGAGATACGCCTGCAAACCTGGCCTGGTTACATGTGTGTTTGCAAAAAGTCCATCCCAGTTGCATGCTCATAAACATGGAATCATTTAGGTTGGAAAAGACCTTTAAGATCCAGTCCAACCGTAAACCTAACACTGCCAAGTCCACCACAAAACCATGTTCCTAAGTGCCACATCTACACAGATGCATAGTCTTAAATGGCTACTTTTTGACTACCCCTGCCATCCTTTGGATAACCTGAGTGGAAAATGTGTCTGAAGTGTCACCAAAACCTAGCTGTTCTTTGTGTAGCCCAAAATACGGGTCCCATTTCCAAGGCAGTTCTGCGAGCACAGAAGGCCGGATGTTCTACAGTGTTTAGGCAAAACCATAAGGATGAGGTTGAGATGATCTGAGGAAACCTGTAATATTTCCACGGCTCTTTTTGAATCCATCTTTGCACTTGAATCCATCTTTGCCAAGCCTGCAGGCTGTTTGACTGAGCTATCAGCATGCCTACGTTTGTATTCTCGCCATTAAAACAATCTCACTTGCTTTGCTGTTTTTTTTAACACTACCCCAGCCCTGGCCTCTGAAGCTTTTTGAAAATAACATTTACAATAATATTTTTAACAGTTCCGTAGTATACAAAACTCCAGCGCCCTGGCAGGACTCCCGGAAACTTGCTGAAAGTTAATGTGGTCAACTCTTAAAAAGGAGAGATTTTTTCCGCTTGACTCCTGCTTGTTAAACTCTCTGAGCCCAACATGTTGTTCCCTGCTGCTTGAAAAAAAAACAAGGAAAGTCCCAATTTTAGCAATGCTAGTTTGAGTAGCTTTCCAGCTGAGCCACATTCCAGGGGCAACTGTGGCTTATTATTCTTTTTTATGGTGGTGTGTCCCTGCACCTCCAAACCAAAGTGTTAAGTGGTGCTCAGGCAGGAATAGGTAGGTGCTGCTTTCCCTGGAAGCCTGGGGATGATAAACTGAGGAGGGAGATGCCACTTGCTTGTGCTGCGGTAGTGGCAAGACATCCTGACTTGGAGGCCATGTCTTATGACGGATGCTGAGCTTCTCTGGGGTAAGAACAGCCCATTTCAGGGTAGGTGATACTATAAATCCCATTTAAAGTCAATTGTAGGCTGCTGGTAGCTCCAGCTCTCAATGATGGGCTGTACTCTTCCCGCTTTCCTAGCCTCCATCCTACACCCTTCCTCCCAGTAGGTCTCTTCCAGGCACTTTTTTGCCTTCTCTCACATCCAAGGAAACACTGCTTTTCTCCATCCTCTCCTCCCCTGCTCTGCTTTCTGCAACCTAGATACACAGAGGCTGGAGTCACGTCTAGCTGGGCAGTACGTTACTGTTGTCTCCCTTGAAGTCAGTCTTTCTTAATCCCTTACCAACCAGGAGTACAGGGTGAAAAGGGAAGATCTGGGATTAATTTTTAAAGTGCATTAATAACCTTGCATATGGTTCTCATGCGGGTACTCAGGCTCAGCACTCATGTGGCTGCAATGATGTTGAACCACTTTGGCTGCAGATTTGAGTTCAGCTCAGTCAAATCAAGGCTGCTTTTATTCCTGACGAGGGCATCTCTACTGGGCTTTCCTGCAGCTTCAATAACCTCCAGCAGTTCCCTGACAGGAGCAGTCCAAGTATCCTGTGTCCAAGACACAAACTTGGAATAAAAGTACTGTATTGCCCCAGCATCCCTGGGAGCTGATGCTTTCCTGAGCTCTCACTTCCATTGTTTCGGAGAAGGTGTTTGTGCCTGGTGAGGTTACCAGGGCAGTAGTCTGTAGACTGACAGTGGAGATTTAGAGGAGATTTACAGCAGAGGCTGGTTCCGCTAGCTGCGGGGGCGGTGGAGTGTGAATTGGGAGCCCTGTTTCAGATGCTCACTGGTTTGTGTTGTAAACTGCCAACGCTTGAAGGCTCTGATCAGGGAGCTTAGTGGGAGGAGAAGGGGGATGCTGCTTAGAAGTGCATCAGAGTAGAAAAAGGATTTTTCCTCTTTTTTTTTCCCTCACTCTTATTTTTTTTCCTTTTTTCCCCTCCCTGTTTTTTAAGGGAGATGATAAAAGGATAGAACTTGTACTAGAAACAGGAATTTGTCCGTCTGTACACGGAAGCTGCTGGTATGTATTTTTGGGAAGCCACGGAAATCGCTGGTGTCTGCAGGCCAATTTGAAGGCTGGCTGTCCTCAGGATTGAAGAGATCCTGCTAAAATAGAAAACCTTCTTTTCTCTCGTGTATCCCTGGAGATTTCCTGCACTGTGTACAGGGGCCGGTTTGCTCACGAGAGCTGGGCAGTGGGGTCTCAGGGGCTCGCTGTGGCAGAGGTGATGGAGAAGAGCACAGGGCAGGGCTCCGCTGATGGAAAGGTCACCTGTTTTTTCCAGGGTTCATTTGCACGGTTCCTGTAGGTGCACGCTTTTGTAACTAGATACGGATTGCAAAGGTCTGGAACGCCTCCAAAAAGCCATTAGAAAAATCTATTACACTGATGAGGGAGTTAACCTGGGCTAGCCCAGGAATTTCGGGTTAATCCAGGCTATCTGCAGGTGGCCCTTGGTGCAAACTCTGCACGCAGCTTAATTGCTGGAAGTGTCGCGTCAATTTTGAAAGCAAAAGCAGTGAAGATTTGGGCTATTTCCTACTCTTGCTATAATCAGATGGATTTTTTTACACTACTCTTTGGTGTTTTTCTGCTCTCTCTTGATCCACTTTTGCATAGATTAGCTGGTTCCTTCTCAATATAGGATTTTAAACCTTTCCAAGCCTGTTAGTTACTTCCTTGCCTCCTCCTTTGTCTTGAAAATGGACAGAGTCCCCGGCGGCCGTGGGCCCTTAGGCTAAATGGTGCTGTCCTGAGAGGAAGCTGCAGCAGCAAAAGGAACAACGCACTTTGGGGCACATGTACGTCTCCGCCTCTGCTGCTTTCTTATCGCTTTCCCTTCCTGCTCGTCTCTCTCAAAATAGGTTGGATAAATATCCTTCTGCTTGCCAGCTCCAAGGCGCCAGAGCTGCAGAAAACCATTATAATCCAAGCTCGCAATCATTCCTGGTTCACTTCAGATTTGTTATGGCATTTAAATTGATTTGACTGAGCTGGGAAATTTTCAAAGTGCCTTTTTTTTTTTAACTGCTTCTGCCCAATGCATTGTACGTAACACTCCAGAACTCATCCCTGTGTCCTGGCGCGCACAGCCTTCGATGACTTTGGGGCAATGCTGCCTGCAGTGACTGCAGGACAGGAGTGCCTTACTCTCTCCATGCAAGTTTGAAGTACTTGAGATGTCTCTCCACTTACTTGTGTTTTCACATGGATTTATGACCAAGAAATCTGCATGTTTATTAGTCAGCTAAAGTGGACTGGTCTTTGCTGGTCACTTCTATCACATTGCTCTTTAAAATGTGCCTGTCTTGAGGCGGGTTATGCCTTCGTTCAGTCTAAGATGAGGTTTTCCACTAGTGAGCAGGACTGACTGCAGCAGCCTCAGGCTTACACTCTTAAGTTTCTCAGTCGGGGGGGGGGGGGGAAAACCCTACCCCTTTGGTGGGCACAGAGTGTTGGCTAAATGCAGCGTGCCAGGTAACTGAACCCCCTTTTGCATTGGTTTTGGGCAAACTGTGAGTGGCACTTGGCAACAGTCAGAGACCCTGGAAGGGCTGTTGGGCCACAGCCTGCCAAGAGGGATGTGTGGGGCATACGTTGCTGCCAAGAACTGTCCAGACTCAGGGTTTTATTTCTTCTTTTTCCCCATGCGGTCAGAGGAAGGATGGTCCAGCCTTGAGGAACCTTGGCTGGAATTTGGAAGGCCTAAGTTTAGGCTTCTGCTTTGATACAGGCTGTCTTGGGACTGACTTTCCATGTTCTGCTGTTGGTCTCTTCCCCAAGTGAGTGTTATTTCATACGGATGCCACAAAATGGAATGCGTTAAAGACGGTATTGCTTTAAGGGCTTTGAGCAGCCTGGTCTAGTGGGAGGTGTCCCTGCCTATGGCAGGGGGGTTGGAACTAGATGATCTTTGGGGTCACTTCCAACTCAAAAGCATTCTGTGATTCTGTAAGTTTACATTGAATAATGTAGAAATCCATTAAAGGTGTAATGTATTGAAGACGGTCTGCCCTTAACAAAAGGAGACCTGTGGCACAAGTATAAGATGGTTACTCCCAAGATTTTAAAACCATAAAGGTACCAGGTTTGTGGGGTGTTACCTTTGGGGTGTGTAAAGGAGGGCAGACTGGTCTCGATTCCTAACTAAATGGTTCTCCTCTTTCCTTCATCCTGGGTGATGGTGGGGAAATGCTTTGTGAAGGGTGGTTCCTGTTCAGTCACTGTCTGTGTTGACATGTCAAAATTAATCTGTAAACTCTGTGTATGTTTGTTATTACAGGGTGGATGCTTGAGAGTGGAGGATAAGGTGCAAGTGTCTGGCTGGGACCGGTGGAATGGAGGCCTGATGTAGATGGAAAGATGGGTAAGAACTGGGTTATGCTGAAGCAATTAATTTTCTGCAGCCTGCTAATTTTGGTTGGGGCTACCAAGCGTGACAACAGAGTGGGAGGCATTGCCAAGATGGTCTGGCTGAATATTATACTGCTTTCTAACTTTTTTACCTTCCAGTGGTGCCAAAATTGGACATGTTTTCTTCTTACCGTCAGTGTGATCTGGTGGGTCGTGTTCTATAAGTCCTAAGTTTGGCTTGTATTTCTGGGCAGACCATCTTCATTCCCTGTACCTCTTCTTCCAAGGAAGCTTCAGTTTCAAACAGAGCCTCAATATATTGCTTTTCTAGTCGGTGACCTGGATTACTTGCACCTTCTCTCTGTTCCGCTGTAATAACGGAGTGGTCATGTATCAGATGCCCTGTGGTGCTGAGGGAGACTTTGGGAGATTATTTATAGCTCTGGAGGTACATAATGATCTTGATCTTATCTCTACTGCTAAAGAAAATTCATTATGTCAGAAATCAGGACCACTTGGAAGTGCTGGACTGTCTCAGTTTTGGCATGTGAATAATCGAATCAGTGGTGGTGTCTCACGTGAGCAGGTGAGAAGTGCGAGAGCCCCAGCCCCCCTTCAGTTTATCATGCCATTGGCCATCGAACTTATCGCATTACTCTTGCAAAACCATACCTTGATTGCAGAAAAATATCCATGCTCTGCTACTGTGTTTGTCACCTGTCACACAAGTGGATGCAGCGGGAGGGACTGGCTGGTGTCTTCCCTATTGTCACTAAAGGACTTTTGCGGGAGACGCGTGCCTTACTGACAGCATCACTGCTAGATTTGGGATTCAACCAGCTTTTCATGCATTTATGAGCACGGCAAAGTATGAGAAAGCTCTTTACAGCATGAGCATTGACCCCAAAACCAATTCCAAAGTGGTCTACAAGCCCTCTTGCCAGCCAGTAGCAGCTCCAGCAGCTGCAGGGGCTTTTGCTCCTTTTCTTTGATTTTGCTGAAAAGAGGAAGCTCAGCAGACTGAAGAACAAGGCCAGGTTCTACCTCACGTGGCAGAATGATACCTCACAGTGCTCAATTAACACCTGGAGCTAATTGAACTTGGATTGTCCTGTTTCCATCACCAGAAGAAGCAGGTTACACAGGAGCATAAATTAATCTCCTGAAACGGCTTCCTGACCTGGTGAGCCAAGAAAGGAGAAGAGACCTTGGAGGAGTCCTGGTTGAAGCTGAGCACTTTGCTTTTACACTTGCAGCATTTGTTCAAGTTCACCCAAAACTGATTAAAATGGTGTTTAAAAAAATAAAAATAAAAAAAAGGAGGTGGGGGAAATACCAGTAAATTTAGGGACTGCCCTTGCAAACCTGGTAGAAAAGTGATTCAGAGTTTAATAGTGGTTTGAGTTTAAAAAACGAAAGGACTAATTTAAAGCCAAGGGTGGGGAAGGAAGGGAAGAGAAAGTCCAGACCTGTTGCTTCAGTACAAAGAATGACAAATTTCAGTTTAAAAATTTTTAGAGACATTTTCACTTTGAAGGCTAAAGCCACTCCTTTGTCAGTGGAATATTTTATTTATTTTTTTTTTTTTAAAAGGAAAGTTCAGATTTTCTCTGAGCACCAGTAAGGAATGAGTCGCTGTCTCCAGCCTGGTTCTCAGCAGAAAGTCACTTTGACCTCTTCTACCAAGAGTGTTGCTGATACAAACTGCTCGGTGCCTTCAAACTGTGAGCTGTAAACATAATATGGATGTGCTGGGGAAGCAGTAATTGCGGGAATACTGTCATGAAGAGAGCACTGTGACTGTTTTTTGGGAATGGGAGCTGAATTGGCAGGAGCCTTGTGCGGATTTGGAGTTCTGCTTATGCTTTGTGGGTGGAAGGTGCTGTGTGTGTCCTCTTCCCCAAATGTCATTGCTTGGAGCATTATTATAGCTCGCCACTAACACAGCATCAATGCCTGTGTGAGGACCAGTTAGATCTGCCAGGTGACATTCAGAAAGGGTCTGGCTGTGGTCCTGAGTCTGGTCTCTGGGTTGGCCATTTGAGGTGAAACGGATGAAGTGATGTGTATCTTGATCAGTGTTACTGAGTGGTGTTTGTTCGTTAAAGGATCGTTGCAACAGCTTTGCTGACGCACAGAAAATTAGGCTAAATTTTTGAGGTTTTATTAGTTTCGCTTCCCTCCCTCCTTTTATACGTGTGTTTCTTTTCTCTGCGCATTGGGGTGAAGGAGCATTTTTAAGGGAAGAGCAGGGAATTTGCAGTCATGTCACTGATTCCCTTCTGGTAGACCACAGATGAGGTATGTTGGATCCTTTCTTCCTAGGATCCTATTTGTAGTCTGTTCAGTGTCTCAGAATTCAGCATAGGGCTGTTCACCCCTGGACATGTTCTAGGGAAGCTGCATGACCTTGTATGGAGACCACAAGATGGGAAGTGGGGACTTCTGGTGTCTCCATGGACTGCACCTCTGACATAGCGCTGTGGTTGTGTCATGTGGTGCTTGGCCTAGCCCTCTGCAGCCGTGGCATCCCAGCGCTGCAGGTAGGTTGATCTGCTGTTGCAGGTCCAAGACAGTATCTCTACGTGTGCCATCTTGGGGCCAGCCTAAGCAGAGGTCCTCAGCACTGGGTCATCTTATGATGTGTAGACATGGCCATGACCATGTCACTTAACGCTTATTTAGTCTCCTAGTGCTGTTTGTGAAGGACCTGGACATATCTGCAGGATAGATCAGAGACGGCTTAATTTTGGAGGGAAGAGCAACTGGACACAGCATAGGATCTCAGGACAGAATTGTTCTGGTTTTGCCTAATGCTTTGGGCTTCACTGTATCACTTGGGCTCCCATTTAGCGTTGTCCTGAGACACTTTATTCCAGATATGTAACAGCTGTATTTGTACTGAAGCATTTGACGCTTTCTTTGTATGGAAAAGGAAGGTGGTGAGAACAGTGGGATAGTTTGTAGGTGGAAATGGCATTGGAATTCTAGAGAGATTTGTGGCCATGCTGTAGGTGTTCAGTCACTGCTTCAAAGCTGACCACACGTTTCCTGAGTGGGTCAGGTCTTGGGTGTAGTGGTGATGTGGGGTAAGATGACTGAGCATGGGTCTGAGAGAGGCATCTTCAGGAAGGCTGGTTCCCAACACACTACGCTGGACACTGGTCATCCAAAATGGTGCTGGAGCCTGAAGTGGTTATCTGCTCTCAGTTTGGTACTGGAAGAATAATTGGTTGGAAGAATAATGAACTCACTTTTAATGTGGTGCTTGGGTTGCCATTCTTCTCGGGCCTCAAAGAGTCCAAGTGACATATGCCTCTTACACTGGTTTTCTCAGCCTTGATAATGAGAGAAAAATTGGAGTGGAGAACATGTGTCCTAAAGCAAGATGTCCCACTGCTCGCTCCTGGCGCAGAGCAATTCCTCCAGCTCGCAGTCCATTTCCATCTGCCACCTCTCCACAAGGGTCCAAGGACCTCTTTATAGTTTGACCAAAATGTAGCTGTGGACCAGCGAGTGCATATGAGACTTCTAAAGATGTCCACATCTCCAGTACAACGCAGTGGAAGGACCATGGGCAATGGCAGTTAAAAATTGCTGCGCTTAAATACACCACCACAGTAAAAGTAATATTAAAAAAGCTGCAGAAGCTGGTATAAAAAGCACCAGCATGTTTATTGCTTAACTTTTTCCTTTTTGCTTAAAAATGATTTAAGTATTCTTAATTCTGGCTATGCAATGCTGTGTACGTGCATGTGTATTTCCGATGATAAAAACTCCAGGAGCACTTATCTATTCTGTTCAGTGTATGTACGTATAACTCAAAGGTTTACGTCTGTAGTACTTTTCTGGAGCGAGTGTGACCTTTGCTTCAGGAGAAAGGTAATCTGAGTTGCGGGAGATGGGCAAATGATGCCAATTTACAGTATCGCCTTGACAGAGGGGGTGTGTTTGGAGAAGACGACTGCAGGCTGGGCTGGCAGAAGGCACAGCAGCTTGGTGAAGGAGAAAGGACCTGTTTGCACAGCCATGGTCTGGCCATTTAACTCAATTCAGTGTTTTTGGAGGGGGCTGTTGAGATGGAGAGAACTGCTCCAGTTGGTGGGGGGAACAGACTGACCCTCCCTCTCCCCGTGCACGCAGGTGTTGATGTCTCAGCTCTCCCATGCCTTGTTTTCCTCATTCCTCAATCTAAGACAATGGTTGTGCTCTTCACTTGCTCTCTCTATGGTGAGAGCTATTAAAAAAAAAAACCAACGAAACCCAAACAAACAAACCAGGCTGAATTGCAGCAGTTTATCTTATTATAAGGCACGTCAGGCTTTCTAGCTCAGGTTTTGTTATTTTTGGGTAGTGTCCGAGTTAAGAGGTGTCCCTGTCTCCTTCTCCCTTTCCTGGCACTGCCCTGTTTAGGGTCACACCAGGTGCTTTGGGCACCTGGGGAATGTGGGACCATCCATCACTGCATTTGGGACATAGCAGCCGTTGCTGGAGCAACAGATGAGGAGTTTGCGGGCTCTGGGTTGTGGCTGTGAGCACTGGAAGTAGCTGGGCTGGCAAGGAGAAAGAGGTCTTTATGAGCCCACAAATAACCTTCAAAGGTATCGGAGGCAGTCGGGGGAAATAACTTGCCAGCTGTGTTTCTCGCTGGGTAAACATTTTTCTACTTTCAAGTGTGCTCAGGAGAGGTAAGGGTTGCGGGGAGAGGTTATATCTTTTATTAGACCAAACTGATAGAGGTGGAAAAAACCAGGTTGCCTTTTAGGCACATAAGCCCTTCATCTGAAGGAGTAAATTTCAGGCTTAGCAGGAAAACAGGCTGGAAAAATTGTCCCAAGTTTGATTTAATTATGTTAATCCGTTAAAGGAAAAGGTAGCTAGTGTCTGTGGAGCAACGGGCAGGGTTGGCAAAAAAAGCTGTGGAAGTTTGTTGTGGGATGAGAGGGAGAGACCTGGTACCTTTGAAGTGGCGAGGAGTTTTGCAGGCAGATGTGGTGGGACAAAACATATCGTGCCATAAAAACAAACAGCCCCTCTATTTCTTTTTATTTTTTGTTTCTTAAAAATGCTCAGTGGAGCTATGGGCATACAACACTTTCTTAAATGTGGTTAATTTTTGCTTTTTAAGGGTCTAGCCCCTGCTTGCAGCTCTCCTAGACTAACTTTAATCTGCAAAAGTCAATGAGGAGCAATAGGTTTGTCCAAGAGGCAGAGATTTAGCAGGGCTTATCTCGCAGCACTCTGTGCTTTTATAAGAAAGCCCTCGCTGCCGTATTCCTGTCTCTGCCTCCCGTCTTCCCCTGGGCCGCAACTGGGAGCCACCCAGTGCGGGAGCCTGTCCAAGGCTGGGAAGCCTTCAGCAGCTGGAATGGTCAAGGCTGGGTTAAATTTCTCTGTAGGGTCAATGCTCGCTCTTTGGCTCACCAAGACTTGCTTATTTAGTCTTTGCTGCGCTTTAGGTCTTTTTATGAGCTTCTGTAGCAGGGGACCGGGCTGCGTTCTTGTTCCTGCGTGCCTCAGATGGGTTTGCAAACATGCTCTGCGTTATGGTCCCTGCTTCACAGCCACGTCTGGAGGCGCTTGGAGGCAAAGCGGCTTACCCAGTTACAGCTGTGGTGGCCAACAAAACCTGCCACGGCCCATGCTTTGGCACTGTGTGTGTGGGTATGGACAAATTCCTCCCCCCAAATGGGGTGGCCTCGTCTGCTCTCCCTACAAGGAGCAGCCCAGGGGGTAGGGAGCTGGCTGGGGGCACGGATGAAGCAGGCAGCAAGCTGGCAATTAGCTATGGAAGGTCACAGGGCAGGACTTGGGTGCTAGTCTGGCTTAGTTGACTAAATATAAAAATAGTCTAAGGAGTGTAGAACTCACCAGAACTCCCCTTGTGGGTCCCTGCCCTGTGAGGTGTGCTCGGCGCTGGGGGCTGATTCTGGGCTGGGCGCCGTGCTTGCCACCCTTTTGGCAGCAAAATGACACCTGATGGGGGCTGGAGGAGCATTTGAGGGGTGGCTTCTCAGGGAGATGGTGGGTACGAGTGGCACACCAGGGTCCTGTCCTGTCCCCCATGGCCTGGGGACGCGGCTGCGCCTGCGCACCCCGCTGCAGCCTGGGGTGCCATGGTGGCTGGGCCTGTGGTGACAGGGTGTGGGGTCAGTCAGCAAGTGTCAGAGAAGCCCTGAAACCCTTTATATCACTGAAAACTGGTGTAATTTTTATTACTGAACCATCAAGCCTCCTGCTCCAGGATCCAAGTCACTGGCTGGATATGAGGGGCAGCACCCATTTTTTCCCCAACTCTGCCCTCTTCAGCAAATCTTCCCCCCCCACACACACCCCGAATGCCACACAGTGTTCACCCAGATGTTTGCCCCATTAGCCAAGGAGGGTTGAAGGGTGTGGGGTGCCATGGCTGGACCCTCACAGGTTGTTACAGGGCTCAGCAACACTGTGCTGCTGGAGGAGGGGGGCTGCGAGGAGGAGGCTGGGTTTGGTCCCTGAGCCTTTATCTGAAAGCCATGGGATAAACCCCACAAGGACAAAGACTTTTGCCCATCTCTGAGCTGTCAGAGTTTACGTGCCCTCATGCCTGAGCTGCTTTGCTGTAACTGAATCTGGCTGTTGGATTGTTCAACAAGGCCAAGTGCTGGGTCCTGCGCTTGGGTCACAAGAGCCCCGTGAGTGCTACAGGCTTGGGGAAGAGTGGCTGGAGAGCTGCCTGGTGGAAAAGGACCTGGGGGTGTTGGTCAAAACCTGGCTGAATATGAGCCAGCAGTGTGCCCAGGTGGCCAAGAAGGCCAACAGCATCCTGGCCTTTATCAAGAATAGTGTGACTAGGTGTAGGGAAGTGATCGTCCCCCTGTACCTGGGGCACCTACCTCTAATACTGTGTTCAGTTTTGGGCTCCTCACTACAGGAAAGACACTGAGGTGCTGGAGTGAGTCCAGAGAAGGGCAACAGAGCTGGTGAGGGGTCTGGAGCAGAAGTCTTGTGAGGAGCGCCTGAGGGAGCTGGGGGTGTTCAGCCTGGACAACAGGAGGCTGAGGGGAGACCTTCTTGCTCTCTACAACTGCCTGAAAGGAGGGGGGTAGAGAGGTGGGGGTCGATCTTTTCTCCCAAGTAACAAGTGATAGAACAAGAGGAAACAGCCTCAAGTTGCACCAGGGGAGGTTTAGGTTGGATACTAGGAAAAATTTGTTCACCAAAAGGGTTGTCAAGCATTGGAACAGGCTGCCCAGGGAAGTGGTGGGATCGCCATCCCCGAAGGTATTTAAAAGACAGATAAATGTGGTGCTGAGGGACATGGGTTAGTGGCAGTTTTGCCAGTGCTTGGTTGATGGTTGGACTCAATGATCTTAAAGGTCCCTTCCTACCTTGACAATTCTATGATTCTGTGATGTTGCATGGCTGTATTTGGGGGTGAAAATGGCTTCTTAGCTGGTCTTTGCCACCCTCTGCATTTGCAGGGATGTCTGGGGGAGGCTTGGTGATGAGTATACATGGGGATGGGGCCACGGTGGAGGGTGGCATGCTGCAGAGTGTGGGAGAGCTCTGCCACTGGCTCTGATCCCCTGGAATTTTACTGCACGTGGCACTGTCAGAGGGATGGCTATTTTGGGAGCAGAGGGTTGTAATGAACTGCAGACGTAACCCTGCTTTCCCTCCCTGCTGAGCTAAACCAAACACCTTTTGGATCCCGAGTCCTTTTCCATTGCTGAAGTTCCTGGTAAATCTCTGGGAGGAGGGTATGTCAGTACCATGCCACAGCTCTTCATGTTCGTCAAGAGAAATTTCTTACATGATTTGTGGCTTAGCCACTGCAACTTTTACATAAATGATAAAACTTGCCTTTCAACATGCTTGAAAGATACTGGTTTTGGTGTTTGCAAGGTACCGATCACCCAGTGTTTTAAGGGCATTGCTCTCGCCTTCTGTAAACTGAGGTGAATTCCCAGTAGCATTACCTTTTGGTTTTCCCGAGGAAATCCAGAGCAGTTGAAGTTTTTCCTTATCTCACACCCTGGATGTAAATATGTTATGACATAACATATTTATTTATTTGCCGGTTTATTATCTCTTGCTGTTTTCTCAGTGCTCTTACAGACGTGTTAAGGTGTTTGCTTATTTGTGTACATGAGTGTTTTGAGGACTGGTTGGGTCCTGCCACTGGGTGATCAGAATTAGTTATACAAGTGATATATAATTCTACTAATTATAATTTTTAAAAGAACTGATTAGGTCTTTCTTAAAGTAGATTCTTGCCTTGGGTTCTCTGATCTGTTGACTGTGTGATTTTACCAATCGTTATATGGGTCACCTGAGAGACAGCATGGGGTAGAGGGGGAACAGGAAGCAGGAACTCTCAAAATTAGCTTCACCTCCAAGAAAAGGGTCTGTGAGATAGTATAACTGCACCCTAAATCCACAGGTGTTTTACTGGCCATCTGACATGATGGACATCTGTAGCTGTCAAAAGCCTCTGATGGATTTGGTTTTGTTTCTTTTCACAAAGCAGTTACTGGTTGTGCTATAAAAGCAAAATGCAAAATCCAACCCAATGTCACTTATGGAGAGTAAACACTTACCGTCAAATTGTCAGGTAAAATATTAATAATCTTCTATACCTATTAGATGGTGCACCCTTTAGCATCATGACTTCTTGATAAGGAGAAATATGCTTTCAAGAAGCCCCAGCACCTCACAGCTTTAGTTACCCATGTGAATTTGTGTGTCCCAAGCTTAAGACGTCAGTGAGCAAACTCCTGCCAAGAAATCCTGCATATCAGAAGGGTCTTTCCTCATTTCCTCCTGTATAATTGCTCTGTTCGACCTGCTGAGCTGTGCCCTGCCCTGGAGCCGTACACAGGGGTGACCTTGTCATCCCTTGGGTGGGGATGCAGGAGGGTGAACGACAGCAGGATCCAGCTGCCGGCCAGCCTTTGCTGACTTGCAAAGGAAACGTGCTCTGCTGGTGTGTCTGCTCCAGTGCACGGTAATCTGGACTGGGGGAGGGTAACTGGGTAACTTTTATCAGGTACTGAACGCTGCACCAGGCAGTGGCAAAATGATTTGTTCATGGGGGTTTAATTTACCTGGAGGTTTAGCAGCATCTTTGTCACTGGACGGATGCGTGCAGCAATCTGTTTTGCCGCAGGTCATTCACAGACAGCCCTTTTAAGGGGGGTGAACTGCAATATTTGTACCTGCCTGTGAGAGTGGCTGGGTCCCTTCTTTACTTGCTTGGCGGCTTTTGTTACACTGCAAGTCAGATGCTTGAGCTTGTCGCTCGCTGGTCTCCTTCCTAATATTGACTGGAACAGTCACTGTGACAGTGTGATTAGTGTACTAATTGATCCCTTCAGCTATTAAAAATCATAGAATCATTTAGGTTGGAAAAGACCCTTAAGATTGAGTCCATGCTGTCTTGGTACCTCTGCCCTTGCTATTCTGTGCATGGCCTGAATCCTGGTGGCAGTACATGTCTGTAGATGATGTTTGTACGTACTGAAGAAACCCAAAGGTCTTGGATTTCTCTTCATCTCCAAGCTTTTTTTTTTTCTTTTTCCTTCTGGCTTTTGGAGAAAAGGCAGCATTTGTCTTCACAAGCAAGTTCTTTGACACTTGCTTTCACATAGGTTTCCCTGGACTGGGAAAGCATTCCCAGTACTGGTGTGACATCGGTCTTCTGATGATGGCAGTGGGCAGTCCAAGTTGTTGGTCCAGTAGATGTGAACTTTCACTGTAACGTGTGGGATAAGCTTGCTCTTACCCTGTGCTCACACTGCAAATAAAAATGAAAAGATGTTGTGGTCACTGAACATTGCACCCTACTCTGATATTTGCTGTGCTCTAATAAAATAAATTAAAAAAAAAAAAAGGGGACAACTGGGAAGAACTGTAGGAATGAATTAAGTATTACTCTAAGATGAGGGGAGCAGATTTCTGGGGTCCCTGAAAGATACAGGGATATCAAGATCTAATGAGTGGAATACAAAGCGAGCTATACTCAAACTGGAATTTAGAGAGAGATTTGTTCTAGGGAGGTTATTGGAATAGGTGCGTGAGCTCTTCAAGTGGAGACTTTCTAGTCAGCTTTCTGAAAGAGGCTGTTTTGCCTGATTCCAGGTCAAGATCGTGATGTAGAGGCTGCTAAATGAATTTCCATGGCCTTTGTTTACAGCCAGGAAGGCTAGACCAAGTTAAGTCCTTTCCGAATTTAAGCCCTGTGAACGTATTCAGCGCTGGCTGCAGACTTCTGTAATACTGAGCAAGACTTTTGTTTGTCTCAGATTTCTGTCCATCAAATGAGACCTAAATAACAGCTCGTCTCTCTTTCCATCTGACTGTTTAGCTGTAAGTCCATCAGAACAGGGACTGCCACTTGCAGGTGCTGAGTGATGCTGAGGTACTGAGTCTTAGCTTTCAGTTGAGGTTCTCTTTCATACATGATAAATGTTGTATGCCAGTTAAATGCATGTTTTCCAAAACGAGAGGAAAATGAAAGGCTGATGTCCTTTGCAGGCCAAAGTTAAGACTGTCAGTGCCATAGTCATGTGGTTCCATACTTCTTTTTCATAAAATGGTTGGAGTTGGAAGCGACCTTAAAGTCGCAACCTCCCTGCGCCTTTGAGGGATGGGGCATCCACAGCTTCTCTGGGAAACCTGTTCCAGTGTCTCACCACCCTCAGAGTAAAGATCTAAATCAACCCTCTTCCAGTTTAAAACTGTTACCGTTACTATGTTTTATTATATTTCAGTATTTTGTTTGTTTGCCTTTTGAAAGGGCTTTTGCTGAAGGTGCCAGTGTTTCTGGCAGGCTTCCCATCTTCTCCTCATCCCCTCTCAGCCTTTGCAGAACTCTTCCCTCTGCCTGGGGTTATCCCCAGCCGTTGCATCACCTTCCAGAGAGGTGGAGGCTGCTGCTGGAATTTACACAGGCACAAGTGCTGAACTGGGCGATCAACATCACGGTTGCAAAAAGCACAGAGGGCTCTTTAGTGACCACAGGTGGCCACGTCTGTAGTTTTATGCTGGATCCAAGCGGAAGTGTCTGTGACAACGTGCAGCCCGTTAGCTCCATGCTCTAGCCTTGCTCAGTAATGACTCAGAGGACAGTATTCTTCCCTTCTGCAACGTCCGGGATTTTGCCTCGACTTTTCCCACCCCTAGCTCTGCCTGATGTGTGTGAGAGGCCAAAATCAGAACTTGCCGTGTTTTACAAGGCTCTGTCTTACTTCTGCAGGCTTTTCTGTGTACTTCGTCCAGCTGGTGCTTTTTTTTGTGCTGTTGATGGAAGCAGCTTCATGGAACTACCGTAAGCTGCCTCTTAGTAATGACCTATTAGTGAAGCCAACAATAACAGCACTGTCTAGACCATCTGAACACAGCTAAATTATTCCTTTGTCCCTTCTTCATTTGCTTTCTCTCCTGACTGTTGAATTGTTTTGGGTGGTCCATGTTGACCTTCAGGCTTGGTATTTCTCCCTTGCTTTTTTTTTTTTCCCTTCTCGTTCAGCAGTGAGCCTGCTGTACTAAGACTGAAACTCCAGGTTCCTCTCTCCTGCACGCACGCTGGAACCAAAGCCATGTAGCAGCACCGGAAACTTGTATCTGAAGAGCAGAGAGATGTGTCATCTTGTGGCTTTTTGATTTCACTTCATAGTTGACTTTTTTTAAGTGCCGAATGCCCTCGATTCACATTGGTTGTGCCTGGGACCTGTGAGTCTTAACATCTTGCAGAACTGAAAACTTGATGAGAGAAGGGGGCATTCTGCTTTTGAAACAAGATCCTGCCAAAATGGATGAGTGTACTTTTATTAAAATATAAAACCAACCTTCCCACGTCCACTGTAGCTCCACCGGTCATTGCTTCCTGGGAGTGCTCTTGGCTTGCTTCTTCTCTGTGTTCCTCTCCTCTATGTGATTATGGATATTCTTCCCCGCCCCCAAACCTTTGGGAAATTAATGTCTTTGAGACCTCTGTTGGAATATTTGGTTGGAAGTGGTTCTTGGTTGGATGGGCTGGCAGCGTGATCCAGTGAGCTTTGTCACAGGAAGCTGGTTCAAAAAGAACAAAATTGGGGTGTTGGCAGGAAGTAGGGAAGAAAGAAACAAGTTTCCTACTGAAGGAAATAGCTGAAAATAAAGAAAGAGCTGAGGATGGAAGAAGAGACACTGGGGACAAAGGGACAGTGCTAAACGCAATTGATTTTTACATTTCATTTTTGCTGTCTGTGTAATCAGCTTTTCTTTGTCCTGATCTTCCATCATAGAAATACTCCTGTTTACGTGGAGCAGGCTTTGTACAATTCATCCTGTCAGCCCACAATACCTTAAGTGAATTTGTACAAAACGGTGCAAGAGTGAAGCTGGAAGAGGCGGCTATTCAGGAGCAAGAACCTGCTCGTGTTGTGCAAAGTCAGTGGTTTCCATGGGTCTCCGACTCCATCCGAGCTCTGCGGGTACTTCATTGGTGTTGTGCAACTTGCGGCTGTTTTGCTCTGGAGCCACAGCAAAGCCCGGGGAGATGTTTGCTGTGTAGTCTCAGTGCTGCCTTCTCGCAAGGCTGAAGCATGTGCGCGTCCTGCCAGTGCTGGAGATCCTGATCTTGCATGTCCCTTGGGCTATGGGATTCCTGTTGATTCCCCAGCATTTTTCTCCTGGGGAGAGCCATCCGTCCTGCACCCTCGGCTTGCTCGAACCAAGCCAAGCAGAGAGCGAGCAGCCTGTGACGCCCCTTTTGCTGGAGAGGCTTAGGAGTGGCATTTGGATTTAATTATCCAGTAAGCTTCAGTGCTTGAATTTTGACTGAACTGGCTGAGCTGGCCGCTTGTTTCCATGGAACAAAGTTCTCCACCCTTCTTGGGAGTCAGCTTGGAGACCCTAAGAGCAGTAATTAGGATGGGCAAGAGGCTTAGTCTGGAAAGCACCAGTCCCTGTGCAAAGCTGTCATGGAGAGGACTGGGAAGTGTCAGTTTTGCAACCGATGATGCAAATCTTGCTCTTGCTCTGAAGTTGCTTCAGAGCCTGGTGTGGGTTTTTTTTTCGTCTTTGTTTTGAACAGTTGAGGCTTTGGTCATAGCGCCTCTGAAATTGCAGTTCCCTTGGACTAAAATCACACTCTAAGTGTAGTTAAAAAGCTATTTATGCACATGGAAATACATTACTTCAAGGAAACAATGTATTTCTGCCTGGGCTTAAGTCGTGTTCTTTCATTCTCATATTGAAAGATGTTTTCTTACCTTATTTTATAGCTGTGATGGCACAGATGTGTATTTTGGTTTTCTGACAAGTAACACTCATGTTTTTAGTAAAAAAAAAAAACCCCTCAAATGCTCTTCAGAATGCTCTTTGGCATCTGCTGCTTAGTAGATGGAGGAGCAAAGATGCTGAGTTGACAGCCTAAATACAAGAAACATTTTCTGTTCCTTTTTTTCCTCCCTTCTAGTACCTGATTCAGGACAGCTAGAGCCCAGTTTTACACCACTGATACTAGGTTGATTAAGTTGATGGTTGGGCATTTCTGAAAATGGGCTAAATTTAAGCAGTTAGTGTAAGTGAGTGGATGTTTTTTGCTTTGCTGTGTTGGGAGGGATGCAAGAGGACGCTTCTGGCAGAGATGTGTAGCCTGACTTTCTGAAGAAATGCAACTTTCACAGCCTTGCAGGTGGGGTTGCAGCACCAGGAGTTTTTAAAACTGTATTTGATAGACTCGGAAGACTGTGTTGCAAAAAGTTTTGACAAAATTGATTGGGTAGGTAGAGGAGGAAGACCGTTTTACTGCTTTGAGGGCAATGTAATACTAACCCAACCTTTCCTGGACATTGGAAAGCGCTTGGTGTTTAAGGAGAAGACAGAAGTCCATGGGAAACTGGCCTTCCTTGCTTTGTCTGTCAGTAAACAACTTGTCACAGGTTAGTTTGAATACCCTGACGTGGTGGCCAGCGTAAGCCCTGTGGGGTAGGATTGGCAGTGAGGACATCCAGGTCTTCTGTGCACCCAGCAGATGGGATTTCCAGTCCCACTCTTTGCAAGGTTGCTCACTTCCAGCTTCCTGCTAGTGAAGTTACGTTGCAATCCCTTGTCCGTACGAGGGACGAAGTAACGAGGGACGAAGTAACCTCTCCCATAGGAATAACACTGAAGCAGTGACCGTGAATGCTCATCTCTGGGGGTAACAGTGATGGAGATCTTTGAGCTGAGGCGGATCCTCTCTTTCGGTATCTTCAGTGATGCCATGGGCTCATCAGACATCCTGACAAAAGCATGGTTCATGCTATTGCTCTCATCTGCATGGTTAATCCTCACGGGTACCTGTGGGATGTGGTGGGAGCTCTCTGGGATGTGGTCGTTGGAGGGTTTGGACCAGCTCTTGGGGGCTGCCAGGTCTTTCTCTTGGGAGGAACAGTGGGAGGAGCTGACAGTCACTCCAGAAAACTTAAAACTTACTCTGTCTGTGTTTGTTAGGGTTTTTTTTATTTTTTTAGTAGTAGTAGTAGTAGTATTGACCTCCAGCAAACCCTGCTGTACCTCCTTGGGACAGGCAGTGCTGAATCTTATAAGTTCTGGAATATCCTTGCAGGGCACTGGTGGGTTAACCAGAGATGGATCTCCTGAACGATGCTGCCAGGCACATCCAGGGAGGTTTGGAGGTGGAAGAGCGGTGAATTGGGTGGTTTTGCTAGCAAAAGCCCGGCTCTGCCACTGCCTGTTGAAGCCCTGTTTCCCTGTGACATTACAGACAGGGTTTTGTGTCAGCGAGTTCAGGAAACTTTTGTTGTCACTCGGGTTGGAAAAAAGAAAGGGGTGAGGGGCATTTCAGAGATTATAGCTTTGGTGGAAAATTCCTGGAGGGCGGTGTGTGGGGGTTTTGTTTTTGTGGTTGTTTTTTTTTTTTTTTAACTTGTCCCTCCCCTCTTTCCCTTCCCCCTCCCCCCCTAAAAAAGATATTTTTTTTTCTTCTTTTTTGTGTTGGTTTTTTTCCTACTACAAAATACGCCTGGAAAACTATGCTTTCCCCAGAGGTCCCTTTTAACAAATAAAAAAACTCCAAAACACCAAAGCACCAAAAAAAACCCAACTAGGGGAACACTTTTGTTATGTGTGGGCTTTTTGTTTTGTTTTGGTGGTGTGTGTTGTGTGTGTTTGTTTTTGTTTTTTTTTTCTCCTTTAACTAGAACCAAGTTATCTTTTTCTTGAGTGTTTTCTTACCCCTCTGGAAAAACATACCTGTGTTTTTACTGGGTAGGGAAATGTGGAAGGGGAGAAGAATTGCACTTTAATGTACTGTGATGTGAAATTTATTATTTTACTAATTAAATATTTAATATTCATATAGAAATATATATTTATATTTTAGTCTAATATATATATACACACATTGCCTAAAGGAAAACGTAGGAGTTTTCATGATGCCTCATGTAGGCATTAGCGCTTCTTTCTGAGCTCTAAAATAAGTGACACTGGATCCTAAGTATTTTCTCCCATTTTTCCCCCCTTATCTCTTTAAAGAGGTGGCTCTGGGTGCACAGCATGCATGAGAAATCTCTTTCTCACACCTTTCACTTTTTTCACAGCTTCAGTCCTGCTACAATCCAGCAGGAGAAGCAGGAAAAGAGGAGGTGATGCTGTATCCGAGCATGAGGATCCAGGGCATATACCTCCCTGGGGAAAGAACCTCGATCTTTGGGTCCAGTCCCCTGTGATTTCATACAGTTTTTGTCATCTTTCACATCTTTGCAGGCTGGCTTGGAGCAGGGGTGGCTGAAGACACAAAATGCAGTAGCCATGCTTGTATCTTTACAGCAATAGCTGGACGTGCCCAATACCTGCCTGTCTTGACTGTATCCTGAACATTGCCGCATGCAACAAGCTATGCGGTGCCCTGGATCCTGATAGGGCTTTTAGTGCTTGTGGCTGGTATTTTGCAATAAAAATGTTACTAGCTGCTTTAAGAGACCACATCAGTAGATGTAAAAGCGTTTAAAAGGAGGAGACTGGTTTCAGATCAAATGGGTCCCTCAGAGGTCTTCGTTACTGCAGAAATCAGGAATACCGTCTGGGCTCTCAGTGTATCTCTCTTTTATCCAGGATAGCTGAATCTGTTGCCTCTTCTAATGGCTTTCTTGCCCTCTCCCTTGGTGTTTCACTGGCTCTAGTTTTGAAAATCAGTTGTGGTTCTTGAGCATCTTTAATGAAGAGGAAGAAAAGGTGGAGATGAAGAACTGTGGTGTATTCCATCACCTGCTGTGTGAGCTGTGAGGGTCCTGAAAGGTTTCTGCCCTGTAGAGCATCATCTTAGGCCTCACAAACTGGATCCAGCCTCCTGGAAAATACGACTGGCCTATGGGTCCCTCTCCAGAGGGCTCCATGGGCAGTAGACATGAGCTATGAACTGGAGGAGCAGTGGCCACCCATACTCAGCCACTGGCTTTTCTGAGGATCTCTCTCACACGAAGAAACCTGTATTTCCAAGACACAGTGGGCTGGGAGGGACTGTGGTGTGGTCTTTGAATGCTGGACATCCTGTCTTTTGACCCATTTGGGTTGAAAATTTGCATCGCTGTATTTTTACACTGCGCTTCCAGGGGCGAGGTTGCCTTCCACACTTCAGTTGTGTCTCCTTCTTTTGCAGATGAAGAAGAAGCTCTGAACTCTATTATGAAGGATTTGGCAGCGTTGGGCAAATGTGGGGGGCTGCTGGACAACAACAGGAATAAAAACAGCGTCCACTCCAGCAAACAGGTAAGGCATTGCTCGAGTCCGCCCCAAACTCCAGTTAACCAAAGAGGTGGACGTGATGCTCACCATGCTGGGAGAACAGGGTTTAAATGTTGGAACTGAAGTTAACAAGTGCTGCAGGAGCTCAGCACATCAGAAATAACATAATTTTACTGAGGCACAAGCTTTAGGACCTCTTTCTGAAGAGAAGCTACAGGCATTCCTGTATCACAGAGGAGCAGCGGAAGAGCAAAGGAAAACAGTGATACCCCAAATCACTTACAAATGCAGCAATAGAGCCTGAAACTGGTTTTAGATCTCAAATCCCACCCTAAGGCACTTCTTTCTCTCGCTTAGCGCTGAAAGTAGTAGAATTTGTTACAGGCTATGCAGCTTTAAGTTTTGGATTAGTCAAATGTTTTCTATTGACAGCGTTGACGAAATACAGTATTTATCATCTGCATGTTTTACTTCAGATATTTGAAAGACAGACTGCCAACTTTGAGCTGTAGACACCCAGGCTCTTCTGGGAGGAATAATGTCATTCTTATATAAAGTGTTTAAATATTAATTACTGGTGTTTATGCTCCTAAAACCAAACACTTTGGCCCTGTTGCGTGTTCCGAGTTGATTCGGTGAGCAAAAACATTGGCCCTTGAGCGATGTCAGAAATTATTCGCTGACGTTGATATAATAGCTACAGTGGATTTAATAGCCTCTTTGCGTATGGAACAAATATTATGCGAGCACAAAAGTTGTGAAGAAAGAATTCACTTGTCAAAACAGCAAGAAAAAAAGAAAGAAGGGGAAAAATAAGGAGAGGATCGTGAAGCTGCTGGAGAAGCACGCAAGCAAATCCACTTGGAATTCCACTTCTAGTGCTATGGCCTAGAATAAGCTTGCAATCAACTTGCTGAATGTCTAGCGAGGAAGAAAACAAATTGTCATTTACTGTCGTCATGCGTATTTTAATGGCAGTAGTGCTACTAATGAAGAACTCTGGATGCAGGGCTGGGGGGGGGAAATCCTTTCCCGAATCCCTCTAGACTTCCTAGACACATGCAGATGACAACACGTGCGCACGTAGCATGTCTGTTTTAAAGTGTGTCCTGGCGGTAGCAGCTGTCCCAGTTGAATCACTGGATTTGTGTTCAGCTCATGCTGAAATAAGTCCAAGATGTTTACAAAACTGACCGGAGAAATTCAGAGCTGGCTCTCTGCAGCTGCAGGCAAGACAGACAATCCAGCGCAGTTTTGGATGGCTCCGAGGGCAGCATTTTCTGCAAGTTGATGGGTGGGGACCATACCAAGGCAGCTCGGGTTGCTTTCAGGATAGCAAAGCTTTTTAGATGTCCCTTAAATAACACATGTCTTTTTCTCGCAATGGGGGAAAATCCCTGCTGTCATTTTAGCAAACTTTTGCTGTAAGAGCTGCAGATGCGCAGTTAACCAGCTAGTTAGTTGAAAACAAGAAAAATAGTTTTCATGGGCAGAATTCTTACATACAAAAGTTTCATAAAACTGAAGTCTTGCAATCAAATTTGTATCCACAGCCCATCCACTCTGTAGCTTCACTTATAAAATCACCATTAGAGTTATGTTGTGCTCTACTGTTAGCTTTAGCATTGTTGGCTGCTGCTTGCGTTTAATATCATTATAGTAGGAGTCAAACTCTTCTTCCCAATTACAACACTGATGCCTGGAAAAACATTGCCTCCTTTATGATTTTTCTATTTATCCATAAGCGGACCAGCCGTAGCTGTGTGCTCATTGTTACTCAGAGCTCGCTGGTGGAGGAGGTGCCCATAGTCAGCATCCCGCTTTCCTTGTACATCCGGGGCTGAGGATTCAGACCAGCAGGCCCCACGAGATGAAGGGCGTTGGAGTATGTCGAATTGTTGCTTCACTAAATTGGACTAGCTGGAACAAGTCTGGCTCGCGGGACGACGGGAGTCTAGTCTGTGAGGTGGGGAGTGGCCAAAGTAGGTGGAATTAGTGGGGACTTGGTTCACGTTTGCAGCTCAAACTTTTAATTGACTTGTTTGGGTCACTTTTAGGTTTGTTTTTTTTTTTCCCCTTGTTTTTTAGCATGCAAATTGATTGCGGGGTGGGGAAGATTGCTTTGGAAATGCTGTTGTCATGCCTGTGATTTGTTGTTCCTTTGGTACTCGGTGTTCTCCCCCCCCCTTTTTCTTTTCTTTTTTATTTTTTCTTGTGATCAGGTTGGCTGGTTGGGCTGAAGAATGCACTGCACAGTCTCCCTTCTTGGAGAGGGACACTGAGGCATGGGGCATTTGGATGCTAAATTTTCCTCTTGGGGAATCTGATTGTCGGTGTCTCTTATGACGGCCTGCAGCAACGTGCCCTCATTGAAATACTTGGTTCTGGATGTTCAGTTGTTAGATTAAAAAATAAAATATTAAAATCTGTTTTTTCTGTGGAAAAATGCTTTTCTGAGGCATGGGAATCCTTTAGTCAGTGTTCCAAATTTCCACTGAAAAACACTTAAACAAGAATGTGTTGACTAACTATCCTGTCCCTTTGTGGCTTGCAGCAGTTTTTTTTGGTTCACAAAGAAACACAACCAAAGTGCTATCTCATCCCCGTCTCCTGGAGGGGTTCCTTAGTGCTCTCTTGACAAAAGTTGAAATTTGGAGCCTGCCAGATAGTATTCCTGATAGGCCTGGGCCACACAAGAAAGCAGTCTGTGGTGGTGTGTGCTACACAATATTTCTTCCCCAAAATAGCGTCAGTTTTGCTTCGGATCATCTTATGAAATGAACATCCTTTGGCAAATTGTGTGTGTGTGTGGGGAATCTTTTTTTTTTTTGTTTACTTTCCTTGCAAGTGAGTTTAGGACTGAGGCTGAGTCTCTGGATGTCCAATGCCTCATGGCAGAACAAGCTGGAAATGGGAACAGCTGTACTTGATGCATGGTGTGGGTGAGTTTCCTCCCTGAGATGGCCCAGGCAGCTCGCAGCAGATATGATGGCTGAGCTTGAATCTCCCGAGTCCTGGTCAGGTGTCAGCCGCTGAGTTCTGCTGCCTTTCTGCCTTGTGAAAAAAACAGGGCAGAGGGACGGAGATGTGACACCCTTTTCCTTCTGCATGTGAGTCACCATCTTGAAAAGGGAGCCATTCTTTGGGAACAGAGGGATCATCCTGACGTTATTCCTAGTGCATCCACTGCACTATTATTCCTCCATTATTCCCTTTATCACTCCATTATTCCTCATGCATCCTCTGCCATGGATGGAAGGAGCCCTTTCAGGCCTTCTCCTGGACTGGACAGACAAAGGAGTTTGTTTATAGCAGTGGCTCTGAAGAGGGGAAGGAGGAAACAGCAGAATAAAGATCTGCATTGTGATCACTAAGGAAAAGGATGAGTGGGATAAGAAGGGAAACCACAAAGAATTAGAAATCCCAAACAAAACTGTGGAGGAGAAAGGAGCAATTACATTAACATTTATTTTGTGTCTGTCTATTTACGTGCACATCCATTTATTTATATAAATAGCGCTTGGCAACTCACAACATGAAGTTGGTTGTCGGTTGCTGTGTTTCGGTCTAATGACAAGGCATTGGCATGGGCCTCTTATTGCAGCCGATGACAGCTAGCAACTCCTCTGTCACATTAATTTTGATTGCGAGTTCTCCCATGGCAATAAAGTCCAATATTTGTGAGAATGTTTTCCCATGCACAGCAAATGTCAGACTGACCCAAAAGTTATTCTTTTAGTGAATTACCTCCGGATTCTCTTTTGGCAAGTTGGATGCGGGACAAGGCTTGCTCATAACTAGAATAAAATACAGATTATGTTCTAGGGCTCTCTGTTTGTAGGTCTTAAAGCCAAACTCCTTTTAGGCTAATTGATCTCCTCTGTTTTACTGTTGGGGACTATGATGGGGGTCCATAAATATCACCTGGAAGACGGGAGTCTCTATGAGGAGATCTTTTGAGGTTGCCCCACCGGGGGGGCAGGAGCAAGGGACCCAGAGGGAAGTGGCACTGGCTGGGGAAGCCTTGGCTGGAGATGGCAAAGGCAGTGGAGTCCCAGGGTTTTGGGGAAGAGGCTTTCCCTTGTCTGTGTGTGGAGCTGACTTGGACCAGGGAGAAATCCAGCTGGAAAAAAAGCCATTCCCTGCCAGGTAGGTGGCTTTGGATAAACATTTTGAAGCCTGTGATTTCTGCTGCTGTGTAAACCAAAAATATCTATAACAGGGAGCAGTGAACCCTCTAGGCATCATCTTTCCGCTGGCCTCTGAGCTGCTCACGTGGTGGGCTTGTTTTTTCAGAGGAAAAGAGCTGCAAGGATCCAGGGGGACCAGGATATCTTGTAGCTTCCACCCCCTTGAGAGGAGAAGGGGGCAATCCCAGACAAACCCCTTTCTGTCTGATTGCTGAATAACCCGAAGCGCGTGGGGGTTCTGTGCAGATAATTCCTAATGACGCGGATTAGTCATCTCCTATTGCGGTTTGGGGACGCGGTCCAGCTGTCTGGCTTGTAACGAACATCCCGTTGCTAAAAGCAGGGGCGAGCGCAGGACTAATGCAAACAATGTGCATTAGTCGGGGAGGTGCAAAGTCCCCTCAGCCTGGCCCTGTGGCGCTGATTTCTCTTGGCCGAAGCCAGAAGTTGAGGAGAAATCCCACCGCTTTGTGGCTTTGTACAAAGGAGTAACTAGAGCCCTAATGCTTGAACGCTGCACCGCTCAGTGGGGTTTTCTCATTGCTTCCTAATCCAACAAGTAGAAAAGGAGAGAAGTGAAAATAATCCCTTGGTTTACCCTCCAGCATGGAGAAGTGGGTCTCCTTCCTTGCCCCTGTTTTACCCAGGGGGGAGACTGAGGCAAAGTAAGTGCCCGAGGTCTCGTGGGTGGGTAAGAGTGAAGCTGAAATGATCCCCCCTTGGTGCAGCGCTGAAGGGAAGACAAGGCCCCTTGTCATGATTTTTTTTTCCTGCTTTTCTTGACCTCATAATGGTTAATGCTGGAGTCAGAGGCTGTGTCCCAGCTGGTTTGTGAGGCAACCATGGATTTGGGTGGAAGAAGTGATCCAAAGGCTCTTGTCCCTGTGGTATCTCAGCATGGGCAAAGCTGTCCTCTGGTTAGGTTTGACAAGAGCAGCTTTAAAAGCAAGCCGCAGAGGCGGGCTCCGACCAGAATGCTGCTTCTGGTGGCAGCTGAGTTTGGGAGGAGGAGAGGACATGGTGGGGGGAGCTTTTGAACTTGGTGCTGGTCCCAGATTTTGCAGGGTGGCAGTTCTAGGTGCTTTGGCTCTCGGTGCCACAGGCAGACATGGAGGTACAGGGCTGTGTCCTCTACCGGCTCCCTGCCTGCAGTTGGCGGCATTGGGGCGATGCAGCGAGGGTGTCCCTGTGCCATCAGACACCCTTTTCCATGGCCATGGCATTGCCCAGCTTGGACCCATACCCCGATCTGATCGACCCTCTGGGTGTTCAGCAGCTGAGGGTGCTCAGCACCTTCTGTTCCTCCAAAGCCACTTCCATTTTAGGCCTAACAGCATGTTTTCTTGCTCTCCGTGTGTGCTTTTATTACAAACAGCACTCAGCTCTTCAGGGATCTCTGTGTAAGATCATGATTCACCTCCTTTGGAAACACTTTTTCCATTTTTTTTCCAAAATTTTCCTTAATCTAAACCAGTGCTCAGGGCTGCTTGCTCCAGCTTCCAGGGGCTGAGCTTGGCCAGGCCTGCTGGGGTACATGGTCGTCTGTCCCCATTCCTCCCCCTCCCCACCCCAGTTCCCGTCAGCGCTTCCTCTAAAGCTCGGCAGTTGTGGTCTTTTTGTGAAATTACAAGTTTTGAGGAAGGAGCTAAAAATACCTCAAGGAAAGCCTGGAAAGATGGTGATGGGTTTGTGGCCACTGCGGTGGCTTTGCTTTTTCCTTTCCGAGGCGGATGGCAAGAAAGAGTAAAATAGCATTTGTTAGCGGGGCTAGAGGAAATGCCGGTACAAGTATCTCGGAGAAGAAATTATTCCAGAAACGAAGGGAATTACTGTGGTATTTCCTGTCAGGGTTGTCGCTTATTTTGTTTGTGTCACAGCAGGGCCTACAGGCGCCAGCCGAGAGACGTGGGCTCCTCTGTGCCCCATGTCGTACGGAAATGCACGTGGAGAGGGAAAGCTGCTCAGTACATACAACCTGGGAGAGCAAACATCTAAATTTTGTGCTTGGCTCTGCCGCTCTGCTTTATAGAATGAATCATAGAATGGTTTGGGTTGGAAGGACCTTTAAAGATCATCTAGTCCAACCCATCTGCCCTGGGCAGGGACACCTCTCACTAGATCAGGTTGCTTAAAGCCCCATCCGGTCTGACATTGAACGCTTCCAGGGATGGGGCATCCACAGCTTCTCTGGGCAACCTGTGCCAGTGTCTCGCCAATCTCAAAATAAAAAATAAAAAACTTCCTCCTTATATCCAACCTAAATCTAGCCTTTTGCAGTGTAAAACTGTTGCCCCTTGTTTTGTCACTACAGAACACGCAGCAGGAGGAGGGAGGTGATTGTCCCCCTGTACTCAGCACTGGTGAGGCCACACCTTGAGCATTGTGTCCAGTTTTGGGCACCTCAATACGAGAGAGATCTCGAGGTGCTGGAGCGAGTGCAGAGGAGGGCAACGAAGCTGGTGAAGGGCCTGGAGAGTAAATCTGATGAGGAGCGATTGAAGGAGCTGGGACTGTTTAGTTTGAGGAAGAGGAGGCTGAGGGGAGACCTCATCACTCTCTACAACTACTTGGAAGGACATGGTAGAGAGGCTGGTGCTGGTCTCTTCTTACAGGTAATTAGTGATAGAACAAGAGGGAATGGGTTCAAGCTGCAGCAGGGTAGGTTTAGGCTGGACATTAGGAAAAAATTCTTCACAGAAAGAGTGGTCTGACAATGGAATAGGCTGCCCAGGGAGGTGGTGGAGTCACCATCCCTGGATGTGTTTGAGTCATTTGGATGTGGTGTTGGGGGATGCGGTGTAGGGGAGAACTCTGTAGAGTAGGGTTGATGGTTGGACTCGATGATCCCAAGGGTCTTTTCCAACCTAAATGATTCTATGACATGGTAAAAAGCCCCTCTCCATCTTATAAAGCCCCCTTTTATGTGTTGAAAGGCTGCAATAAGGTCTCCCCAGAACCTTCTCTTTCCCAAGCTGGGCTTTTTCTTCACACCCTGAGGCAAAGCACTTTATGCCTCAGTTTCCCCTGCTTGCTCCATTATCTACCTCAGCTTTCACAGTGATACCGTTGCTGAAACCCTCTGCTAGAGCTCAGTGTTTAAGGCTGGTGTCTTGTGGCATGGCCTTACTCCTCTCCTCTACCGTATTTAACACATCCCTTCTTGGATGTCTCAGCTTGTTCTCCGACACCAACTAATGACCTCTTAATTGTGGGGAGAGCACGGCTGCCATTAACTTCATTTTACACCTGATGGCAGGGAGGGTGAATAGCATGGCTTGGATTGTGCAAGGAGGAGTTGCTGTTGTCTTCATTCCTCACAAAATTGCAGAAGTGAGTAGGACCCAGCAGCCGCCACCACCTGCACCTCTTCTGCGACCTGTCCTCAAGCATTTGCGTGTTGTGTTGAGGTCCTTACGGAGAAGATGCTGATCCTGCCTTCCGTTCCATCGAGCATTTGAGACGCTGGGTGCAGACTCGCGTGAGACTTTGCTCCAGCACTTGGCGGTGCCCCAAGACTCGCTGTGTAATCTCAAACCAGTTGCTCCGAACCAGATTTCCATGGGTGTAAAAAATCACAGCCTGCTCTGGCACTTAGGAAGTGCTTTGCATCCCCCTGGGACTTCCTAGTGCTTTGGGCACGGCCCTTCTTTTTCCCTTTCTTTTTTATATTTTTTTTTTCTTAAAAAAAATTTGTTGCTGATAGCAGTGAGGAATTCAGCTTTAGCTGTGGGTTAAAAACACGAGCAAACCAGGGGAAGACTGCAAAATAAAACTGCAAACAACTTCTCGAACTATAGATAAATATATATTTATCCCTCTTCTAAACGCTTGCGAGCTTAAGGTCTCGGTTTCTTTAAGGGAGGCGAAAGGTTAGTGTGGTTTATATCAGGGGAAAAAAATAATACCTAATTAAGAAATGAAGGGGGTTTTCATTCTCCTGTTGCAGCCGGTGTGTTTGTTTGCTGTGCTCAGACGCAGAGCGGAGCAATGTGGGGCAGCTGGCTCGCTTCTCTTGGCTTCGAGCCACAGCACATCAGCCCTGTTATTGATGTAGAAGAAAAGGATGCAGCAGGGTTGTGGCTCCCCCCCCACATCCCCCCCCGCCCCCCCATTTTCTTCTCTCTCTGGAGCTTTATACAAGTGTTTTGACATTTTCCAGCCACAAGCTGTTCTTCAAAACTTATTTGTCTGCGAAAGTTGTGTTGCTCAGCACAAACAGGCAACGTGTGCTACGGCCCGGCTCGGTGCAGCGTTTGGGTCTGCGCTGAAAGTGAAACCCGTGTTTTGAGAGGTTTCCTGCACCAGGCCTGGAGCTGCGTGAGCTTTTCCCTTTACACGTCCTGCTCCTTTGTAAGGAGAAACCTTGAAAGTTCCTTGCCCTGATTTCGTTCTCTTACTCTAGAGAAGGGCTTTGCGGAGCTACATGCGGTGAACCCCCACCGGCTGATTTTAATACCAGCATCCAGGAGGGATGAACCAGCCAGACCCTGTTCAGAGAGACACATGAAACTAAAACTGGCATAAAAGAGCCCATATCTTTTCTTTTTTTTTTTTTTTCTTTTCCAACAGACATAACCCAAGGTGGCTATCCCACCTGTATTTGCCTGTGTCTCTAGATTGATTTGGACCTTCAACACTACATTGGTTATGGTCATCTCCTTTTGACTTTTGGACTGGTTTACAGTTAGTTTGGTATTTTTACAGGTTGAGTCTGGTTCTAGGAGTGAACCTGGAGTTTGTCCAAATGTTGTGGGTCTGGAGAACTGGCTGTAGCCACTGAGGTGATGTAAATGCCTGTTTAGCACAGGCGTGTAATGCTGCTGGAGTGCCCCATTTGGTGACTGTCCCAGCGCTGGTTCTTCCCAGCCTTTCTAGAAACACAGAAAATGCCACGAGCACAGATAAAAAGGATGCGCTTCAGATGATCCAACATGTTTACCCTGAATCTGCTGGGGTTTTTTAAGCTTTTCAACTGAATCGCCTCCAGCCTTGACTTCCTGAACTTCAGTGGGTGTTTGCAGAACTCGAGGAGCTGTCAGTTTAAAAATAAACCTGAAGATGCCCGTCCAGCTCATTTTCCTCATTAGGGACAAAGCTGTTTCACTGTGGCTCTGCTTTCCCTCTGAGAGGATGGAAAATGTGCCTTCACGCGCTGGCAATCCAGGGTTAGAGATAAGGCCCTCGCTCAGGAAGGGCTGTCACCCGCCCATTCGGGGATTATCCCTGTGAGAGGCAGGCAGCCCGGGACCGAGCCCTCCCTGGTGTTACCTCTCAGAGGGAGGTGGTGAGGACTTTCTTCTCCATGGGTATAAAAACACTATTTGGGGAAGCTTATGTGCACTAGCAGAGGCAGAGCCCTGGTTAACTGGGGTGACTAAACTTGGTTTGGGAAGCAAAGAGGGTTTTGATCTGCCTTGGAGACCATCGGAAAGCTCTGGAATGAGCCAAGGGATGCTAGAAGGATGCTTGGCTCAGGCTGGGTCTGAGAAGGCTGAATGAATGAAAAGGCTCCTTGTGGTCTCGATCGCTGCTAAATATGCACAAATAGAGGATGGAAGAAGTGGCTTTTACTAGTCCTTGCACAGTTGTGTGCCCAGTCTGCCCATGACTCTGCTGGCTCTTCTTTAGGTAAATTTAATGATTTCTCTTGAGGTGAGCAACAGGTCAGTTCAGGGCGGGCATTTACTGTGTATAGTGTAGTGATGCCTGATGCACTTTTGAGTCTTGTGTGTCCTAAGAAAATAACCGCCACCCCAGCACTGTTAGCGTTTAAAATCCAAGACTGTCCCTCCACTTCCATTATAGCATGCTTGCTTTTACTTCTTTCTTCGCCCCAAATATTCCTGTGTTCTATTAAACATCCTCTGGGCTTTGCTTTTTGGATTTCCAACAGAAAAGTACTGGAGTGAAACCATGGGAAGTGCTGAAGATGGACAGACATCAGACATTTAACATGTTTGCCTCTTTGATAGTAGTGCCTTGTTCCGAACTGAGTTCAGAGCATTCAAAACTTTCCACTTTTATTAACGCATTTTCTTAAAACTAACAGTTGCACAGATGAGTAAGTATCCTCTTGTTTACAGAAGATTTTATTTTTTGACGAGGGCTTTTATTGGCAATGTGGAGTTTCTCCAAAGTCCGTGAGTCCAGCAGGCAGCTCGTTCCAAAATAGGCCAGCTGCCCACTGGAGTTAGAGGAGTCTCCCTGAGAACCGCTGTCAGCTTTGCATCTGCATGTCAGTCTGGGATGCAGTTTGGGACCTAACTGTTTTCCGCTTTCTCTTTCAGCAGCGAAATGTCAGGATCAAGTTTGAATATGAAGGAGAGAAAAGGTATGTACCCAACCCAGTCCCTGATGTGTGCTGGGACAAATTACCCTTTTTACCTAATGTCATCCTACTGATTTCAGCCAGCTGCAGATGAGCTCACAGCAGGATTCGTTCCCCTAAAATCCACTACAATTTTATATGCAAGAGCCTGGCCTCATCATCCCATTTGCCACAAGTACCTCCTGGGATTTGCATGCAGGCAAAGTGGTTCCAAGCTGGAAGTAATTAAATGCCTCTTACCAGGGACACAGGGTACACGCTTGGATCCTTTTCTCTTTTTAATTCTTGAGCCCTGCTGAACCGCAGCTGAGCTGCAAGTCTACAGGAATGTGTCCTTTGATTAACAGCCTATGACACTTACTTAAGATAACCAGATTTTGGGCACAGGGCCCATAAAAATAGAGCTGGGAGTTAAAGTTTGCCCGCCCTTCCCTGCTTGACATTTTCATGGAATCACCTCTGCTCGGTGGCTGTGGCAGGGCAGGACACAGGGCTGGAAACTCGCAGGCTACTGGTCCAAGTTGCATGTTAAAGCCAAAGAAAATGTAAGTAATGTCACCGTAGGGCTAGCCTGTACCACCTGATGTGTGCCTATAGAGCTGCTGCGCGTGATGGTACAGGAGAGCCACAGGATGCCAGACTGCATTATTCTCTCTTCCATCCCTCCTCAGCATTCAGAGTCTCTTGCTGAAAGTGGAGATGGTAACTCACTGACCAGTGCCCCATCCTGGGCCTTCTTCAGTGAAGGGCTACTGGACTTTCTTCTTTTCCACTTGTGCCTCATGGTACGGGGAGGAGCAGAGGAGCTGCACTAGGATTTTTGGTAGATATTCTTACAGGGTAGGCCAAGTCCTGTCTTGGGCACGTCAGACAAGTAGTATGAGTGTAAAAGCAACGAGCAAGCTTCATGCTTCACAACAGAAGCATACAGATCCTTGCTTCAGAATTGTCAGTCTAGTCCCAAATTCCAATATGCTTCTACTAAATCGAGACTGTTCTTGTATTTGTTTGTGTGTACAGGATTATCCAGTTTCCAAGACCAGTCAAATTCAAAGAAGTGGTGCAGAAGGTCACGGATGCTTTTGGACAGACGATGGACTTAGTCTGTGTGAACAATGAGGTATTCTTCTCTTCATTGCTAGGGGAGCTTTAGGGTGCCTGGTCCCCGCTTCACAATTGAACGGTGGCTTGTTCTTAAGGCCCTAATTTAGTGTTGTATGTGGATGTGAAGAAAAGTGATCTTAATTTATGGTTCTCGGGTAGTGAGTGTACAAGAACTCTTGTCCAGACACAGATCAGTTGGATTCTCAGACTCCAAGCTAGGCTTTCCCCTTCTTAAAATTATTTCAATTAAGGCCTACTAAATGGTGTCACGATAACATTGTCTTTCCCCTAGAACAAAAAAATCCTCCTCACTCAAACAAGGTAAGGAATTAAGTAACCAAGACGATGGAGACATTGTCAGCTCAGTTGCACAGTCAGCAGCAGCAGATGTTTTCCTATGAACCCCCTTCAGGCAATAGGACCAACTTTCAGATGTGTCTGGCTGGTGAGAGCACCCGCAAGGCAGAGAGAAGAATGACTGGGACAAATGGCTTTCCTGAGAGCCACATGAAGTCCAATATATTCATCAGTGACCTGGATGAGGGGATAGAGTTGCACCCTCAGCAAGTTTGCTGATGACACAAAGCTGGGAGGGGTGGCTGACACACCGGAAGGCTGTGCCGCCATACAGAGAGACCTGGACAGGCTGGAGAGTTGGGTGGAGAGGGATCTTATGAAATTCAACAGGGGCAAGTGTAGGGTGCTGCACCTGGGGAGGAATAACCCCCTGCACCAGGACAGGTTGGGGGTGACCTGCTGGAGAGCAGCTCTGTGGAAAGAGACCTGGGGAGTCCTGGTGGACAACAGGATGGCCATGAGCCAGCAATGTGCCCTTGTGGCCAAGAAGGCCAATGGCATCCTGGGGTGCATCAAGAAGAGTGCGGCCAGCAGGTCGAGGGAGGTCATCCTCCCCCTCTACTCTGCCTTGGTGAGGCCGCACCTGGAGTGCTGTGTCCAGTTCTGGGCTCCCCGGTTCAAGAAGGAGAGGGAACTGCTGGAAAGGGTGCAGCAAAGGGCTGCCAAGATGATCAGGGGACTGGAACACCTCTCTTATGAAGAAAGACTGAGGGATTTGGGTCTCTTCAGTCTAGAAAAAAGATGTCTGAGGGGGGACCTTATCAACACTTATAAATACTGAAAGGGTGGGTGTCAGGAGGATGGCGCCAGGCTCTTTTCAGTGGTGCCCAGTGACAGGACAAGAGGTAAGGGGCACAAACTTGAACATTGGAAGTTCCACCTAAACATGAGGAGGAACTTCTTTACTTTGAGGGTGGCAGAGCCCTGGCACAGGCTGCCCAGAGAGGTGGTGGAGTCTCTGTCTCTGGAGATATTCCAAACCTGCCTGGTCGCGTTCCTGTGCCACCTGCTCTAGGTGACCCTGCTCTGGCAGGGGGATTCAACTAGATGATCTCCAGAGGTCCCTTCCAACCCTATGATTCTGTGAAGTGACTGTAGGCTACTGCGTGTTTAGGTTGGATGTGAAGCCTTCCCACCTTGGGGCAGTTGCAGGAGCCTGGTGAAGTCCAGAGCATGAGGAACAGTGCACTGTACTTTTATCTAGCACTGACTTTTTCACCCCAAAACCCCGTAACCATGGGCATGTTCATATGGTCAGGTCTGCAGTGAAATGTGCATCACTGAAGGTTCCTCTAGCAGGTCCTGTGGCCACGTACAAGCAGCCAAGAAACACTCCCTCTGTGATTCTTCCATTTTAAGGCTTGAAGACCTTTCTGCTCTGACCTTCCTCATAACACAGGCCACTGTGTCTTTCCAACTTGTTCTTTGAGCCCAGCACTGTGTCTGAAAGGAGGGTACTGATGAGGGCCTTTACCTAGAAGGGAGCAATACTTGGCATCTGTTTTGGTGTGCTTAGTGTTTTCTTGTGAGGCATCTTACCATGAACTGGGGAGGCAGCTGGAGCCACTGGACTCTTAAAGTGGGTTTGGCTTTGGGAACGGGGAGAGGGCCAAATGACAAATAGGTGGGCTTTTAAACACCAGTTCTTCTGGATCTGTCCGGTCGGCTTGCTTGTTCAAGTATTAATTGCAAATGACTGCAGCTTCTCATTAAAGTATGAATGGAGATGGAGGTTATGAAGACAGCTTTCTCTCTCATTTTTTTCCTTTCTTTTTTCCTTCCTTCTGTTTCAGTGGAGACTTGCTCCACAAAAAAGGCTGCTTTTCTTTTATAATAGGTACCTCATGATATCAAAGCGTCTGCTGGGTTTTGGCTTGGAGTGTGGTCAGGTTTCTAATCTTGGCCATTCTCTGACAGCTCTCCCGGGAAAAGCCTGCCATTGAATTCTCTAGGAATGACTCATTTCATTCCAGGCTTCTTTCCACTGGAAGAGGAATTTTTTTCAGCAACAGCAAACAGAAGCTCAAATAACGCATTTTTATCCCGTGTTACAGACTGTCTTCCTGGGCACGTGCACAGCACATTGCAGGACCATGAGCAGGCCTTTGGGTACTCCTAACTCTTTAGGGTTGAGAAGGACCTTCAGTGCTATGTTTTTCTATACAAAAAATTTTCTCCTTGTGAGAACCCACACCTTTGGGAAGAGGGCCGAGCAGCAGTAATTCAGGGTTGTTATTGCGGAAACACTGTAAACACACAAAAATGACCTTCAGGGAGATAGCCTACATGTACACATGGTGACACCCCGGCATCTGGTTCCTAGCGTGTTCTGGGTTGGGTTTTTTTAGTCTTGTGACTGCAGGTCTCGGAGGTAGCCTGACCACAGACTCAGTGCAGCTAACCGTTTTCCCCCTTTCTTTGTGCTCAAAGGGAACTCTGCAGTAATTCTTTGCTGCCATCAGATGTTTCTCTTGCAGAAGCACCTTGTAGACCAAAATTACACTGAGGTCAACAGGCCCCTACAGAAGCTCGCTACATGTCAGTCCCTGTCCCGGTGAAGCAAGAGTCCTGAAGCCAAGATCAGGGAGATGAGCATGCCAGCTGGGTGGAGCAGGGGCACGCATGAATCACATCCTGGTGGGACCATGGAATCAGTGGGCTTGGGCTGGTATAGATAAGAGTGGGGCCTGGCCTTGGGTGTACGCATGGGGCATGTCTGCATGTTACTGTTAGGCTGGGCTCATCTTTCTGATGAGCGGGACAGCAAAATCTGGCCTGGCCATGGACAGCATGGCGTGGTGTTTTTTGGATAGTTGCCTGCGTTATGGATTGAAAGACAGGCTTCTGCAGCAAATGCTCTGCTGGAATTTCATCTGTGTGCGCTGCTGAACAGCTTCTCCAGGTGTGATTAAGTGTTACGTTGTTGTTTGTCCCATCCTCCATCACCAGTTTGTCACTTTAGGCAGAACACTGAACCTCACTGTGCCACCAGTTCCCTTCTGACGCCCCCTTGGTTGTCTCCTCTGAGGCTGTCCCCTCAGCATCATTTCAGGAGCTTAGGGAGAGTTAAAGCCTAGGGAACTATTAGAAGCTCTGTTATGGGGCGGGGTGGCGGGGGGAGGAGAGGTGTTTAAAAGCATATTTAACAAACATTTGTCGAGAATTGTTGATGCCAGTTGGTCCTGCGTTGGGCAGGAAGATGAACTAATTGACCTCTCAGATTTTTCCCCAACCCCGTTTCCTACTATTCTTTGGCTTTCTGCAGTGTCTTACAGAGTGAGGTCTAGCAATGCTGTTGTAGCCGGTGAAAACTCGCCCTTTGCGCTCACTTTCTTAGTCTGCAGTGGATTGACTACCAACTCCCACACATCAGGCTCCAGGGGAGTATACTATTTAAAAGCAAGAAGAAAATCTCATGAGCTCTATTTAGTGAAACTTCTGTGCAAGTAAACTTTGCTGTTCAGCACAGCTGCTCGCTCTGTAGACAGAATAAACCCAGTTACTGGAAATGCACCCTGGCAATTACTTCCGTGGTTCTGCATGAGTCTATATTTAGTTTCGTGCCTAGTGGATATCTGTTCCTGATATCCATGTGTGCCACAGTCTGGAAGCCAAATGGAGCAAAATCTACTTGCCAGATGTGGGTAATAGGTAAAGCCAAGCTAAATACTGGCTCCAATCCCTTTTACAGGAGGGCAATTTCTGCCTGATGTTTTTGGCTTCTCTGAAGCAGGCACGCAAACGTGTTAATGTTGTGATACTGGAGTGAGATGGAGTGACTTGCAGAACATTCTGTTCAAAGGAACAGCCGAGGAATTGCTCTGAATGTTTGTGAGGAGCTCAGTAAAGGGATGGGTGAGCAGTGGGACTTACAGTTCAGCGTCAAATTCTGCTTGGTGGCAAAACGAGGGGGAGCAACTCTCCACCGTTCTCATTTCTGTTTGGCGGAGTGTAGAAGGGAAGGCTTGTCTGCTTGATGCACCTGTGGAGCCCTTGTGACCTTCAAGAGGGTTAGGCAGTGCACCAAGAGAACATCTCTTAAGCTGTGCTGCTTAAGGGAACAGGCTGTCTGAGAACAGCTGCACAGCATTTGGGGGACATATTCAATACCATCTTTGTCTGATGGCTGCTGTGACCAAGAGTGATTCATTTAGATCCCAAAGTTTAACCATGGGCTAACCATTTACTCCATGGACCTACTGAAAGCCCTGAATAGTTGGTATCTACCTGGTGAGTACTTTCCTTTCATTCATGTCCAAGCCCTGTCCCAGACTGGGAACCTGTTTCCAGCAAGGCTGGAAACCCAGCCCAGACGAGACTGGTCTTGGTGTTCTCTGTAAACCCTGGTTAGGTCCCTTGCTTGGGAGGGAAGGGACATCTTCCTGAACTTTTCACCATCTTGTTTGGTTGGGAGCTCAAGTGCCTTCACCAACAGCCTGTAGGACATCCTGGGGCAAGGCTTTCTCAAGAGTTCCCCTTGGAATCTTTTTCCTACACAAATAACTAAATAGTTTTCAGACAAAGGGTACACAACCTGATTATCCCTCTTCGTGGGTGAATGTGTGAAATGCTTTGCCCTAGAGTCTCTTTTTCTGCCTTTCTGCAGAAATTTCTCAACCACACTTGCATACCTTACACCAGAATGGTCCGAACTCAACCTGGAGTTTGTTGCTTAAATATATTTTGAGAACTGGCCTGGTCTTTCCTCAGCAATTATCACTGCTTCCAGCAATTACACCTGTCAGCTTCTTTTTCTTGCCTCTTAATCCCATTTCTGGTTATCTAACTCTGCCATGCAAGCTGTATGGGTCCCGGGTATCTAATTTGGGACTGTAAACTCTACAGAAAGCGGGTTGCATTAAACTTAGCTGTTTCAGTGCCCCTTTGCAGACCCGGCTTTCAGTGTCTCAAAGCTGAGTGTATAAGGTAGGTGTAAGCTGAGGACCACCCGCTGCCCACTGCAGCAGGAGCTTGACTTTCTTGGTGGGATGATGATGTTAAACCTGATGTATAGCATATGAAATAAGTGGCCTGCATGTGGCTCGGTTCCCTGTCTGCAAAATGGGGATGAAAGATAAACTTCCTATCACACAGGAGAGGGGGAACAACCCAAACCTTGAGCTGTTCACAGTGCACAAACAGGAGCCACTCGGAGATACCCAAGATGGAGCTTGATGGGCTCACGCTGTGATTCTTGGGTGGAGAAGGTGACTGTAGCAGTTTCCTGAGGTCAAACCTCACCTTGTTGGCCAGGGCCCCACAGCCTTCCCTTGACCTGGTCACCCTGGCAGTCCTAGCCTCAGTGCACACAGTCTGAGGTGTATTTGCCTGTAGGCCAACAGCCAAACCCTTGGCAACACCCTGGGATCAAAAAGGTAGACACAGGCGGCTTTTGAGTGTCGTCTTCTAGAGTGGTTGATCTGAGGCGCATTTACTGCGGCTGGTGGCATGAAAACTGATTGCCCAGAGGGCTGAGCTGCCTTTCAGAAGTTCTGGGCAGCTGTGGCTCCCAGTAAGACCAGTGGGAGCCTACTGGGAGCTGTGGCTGCTTGGTCCCTTTGGTAGGTGTAACTGCTGTGTACTTTGGCACAGGCGCGAGTATAACGTGCTGTGTTGGCTGGATTCGGTGCCAATGCCCAAGGCAACCTACAGAGGCTGAGGACTGGTTTTTATGAGATTAGGCAGAGTGCCCCTGGATGAGGGGCAAAAAGTTATGTTTTTAATCTTATCCCAAGGCAGCAGAAGGCCGCAGAGCCCCTCTGAAGTGCAGCTGTGTTGGGTGTTGGAAGCTTTGCAGGACGTGGTACACCATACAGCAATGTCAGGAGGGTCAGATTCCCTCTGGAGATAGGAGGGCAATAGTTTGCCACTTACCAGGAAAACATCAGGATCTTTAGCTACCTGATAGACGCAGCACTATGTAGCGCTTTGTTCTGTTTACTTTACAAAGATCAGAAGCTGAATTTGTCCTTCTGGGAGTTAAAGAAGTGGTTCTTGGAAGGAGAGCAATGCACAGCTTTCACATCAAAAGGGAAGACACTCCTATTTGTGAGATGTTCCCTGATTTCACCTGATGCCCAAACACTAGGGAGATGTGTCAGTGTGCAGGAGCACAGGTTGCAGCAGTAGGGAAGGCCACTGGGGATCTAGCAGAGCTTTGGTGCAGCTCACTGCTTTCTTGGAGCACCATTGCATGACCTTCTTCCCAAGAGGAATATGTGGGGCTGCTTTGGGACTGGGTATTAGCAGGTCTTGCCTACAAACTTCAAGATTAGAGCAGCCTCAGAGCAGCAGGCAGCAAGCCTAAGGTTTCATCTCAGCCCTCTCCTCTTCCCACTAGCTGAATTGGTGATGTGACCTTTAAGCTCTCTCCTTGCAGATGTTTTTTGTTGTGATTTTTTTGTGTCTGTTCCTTGGTAGATGAGAACTTGGAAGAAAATGTTAGAGCTCGGCAAGCTGGAGGGCATGGGGGCTCTATTTTCCATCCGCCTTCTTGGGTTCCTCCCTCATCCCCCGATTCCCAAGCTGCTCTCTGTGAGGATCTGGCTTCCTCTGTTTACCCAAAAGTGTGACGCTGCCGTGCTCCGGTGTTTGTTCAATCCCTTCCAGCTCCTGATCCCGCTGAAATCCCAGGAAGATTTGGACAAAGCGATGGAACAGTTGGAGCTGAGCCCTTCCCTGAAAAGCCTACGGATCCTTGTGAGCGCTCCAAAGAAAGCGAATGTGAGCCCTTCACCTTCTCTGCTCTTTTGTGTCCGGAGCGAGATGCCTTGTTATTGTGTTGGGGAGTGGAAACGAGTCTCCTGACGGTGCAGAGCAGAGGGCAAGCTGGTCAGGAGGGGGGTCAGCCCTCCTCTGGCTCAGCCGCTTGGAAATCCTCCTGCGGTAGCAGCCCAGAGGCCAAGCTCAGCTTCCCCTAGCTCCTCCTGGAGCCTGTGGAGGGTTAAATATTGTACTGATCCTCAAACAAGGTTAAACCCCACGAGAACGCCTTGTGCTTTGCGCCTAGGGATGCTGTCACCATTCCTCCGCAGCCTCTCCTCCACAGACGTCGCAAGCCCTGGCCCTTGCCGTGCTGGGTGGCAGCGTGGGGACCGTTCCCTCCGTGTGGTGCTGCAGTACTAAAGGCCAGGGAGAGCGAACTGGAGAATCCTTCAGTCTCATGCAGGGCTGTCGTTTTTTTGGTTTGGTTTTTTTTTCCCCCATTATTTATTTACTTGTTTTTCCTAAGCTCAGTGGTTTTGCAGTTAAGCCTGTTGGCTTGACCTCGCCTGCACAGAGTGTCTTGCCAAAGCACATGTCGTGCTGCCCCAAGCACAGGCTGTAAAGCAAGGGATTTGCAGATGTTGCAACTCCGTTTCTTCCTTATATTTCGTAGAAGTACTGGAGAGAGACTGGGTGTCTTTAAACTCATACTGCTTGTCCTCATGCTACTGCTGGTGCTCGCAGCGCCTGGAACTTCTCCGTTCCTTTTGAGAGGTTCTCAAAAGGTGCAGGGACCAGAGTCCCAGCAAAAAACTGAGCCATCAATCAGTGTTTCCTAAATCCTGGGCAGCAATGGGACAATCTGCCCTAGTAACTGCAGGAACGCTGCAGTATTGCAAGTTAACTCCTTAGACCAGAGCAGCCAGGTAGATTGATGCATACCTTTGAGAGTCGGTCAGGCTCTTCCTGAAGCATGTAACCATGCAAGAACATATGGTTCCGAGGTCATACATAAAATTATCACAAAATCACGGTGCGCTGTAGTGTTTTATCTTCGACTTGGCCACTACCACTGAAGTCACCAGCTGGATTGTAATTTTGTTGCTTTCCCCATGATCCATCTTCCCTAGCAGAACCTGATCCTCCACTCAGTGTTCCTCTGCTCTGTTACAGAGGAGCCTCTGCCGCTGTGGAGCATGGAGGACAGGCTCTGATTTTTGGGACAGCAAACTTGGGTTCGGGATCAGTCTCTGTATCTATCTGGAAATAATGCAGTGTGGGAACAGTCTTCTATGTCAAATGTCTGTATTTATCATTATCAGCTGGAGCTCAAACTTATTAGAGTATTTTAATAGCAGATGCGAATTGTTTGTGAATGATTTCTGAATCGCCCTTGATTACACGTGTCCTTTTTTTTATGGTTCTTGGGTAATATGGTCATGGGGAGCCAAATACAGGGTTTCACATGGTGTGTCTGCAAGGGCTCTGACAGAGTCTGATCATTCCCTTTGTCTGATTACCAGCTCCTGCAGCCAAACAACAGTAAACAGCATGAAATGAGGATCTCCAGATCCATGGGCGATATCATGGGATCCCTGTACAAGGACTCCGAGAGGACGCGGAAGTATTCAACAGGTCAGTGAAATGCAATGCTCTGCTGGGTGTTTTGTGCTGTTACAAGCTGGCCACCATCGCCCTTCTCTTTCCTGTCACAACCCTGTAGCTGCTATAGTCTGGACGGCCACCCTGATGTCTCCCACCAGTAGCTCAGTGCAGTTGCTGCTTATCCTTAGCCTGAGGAAGAGACTGCAAGTTGCACGGATCAGACGAGGTTGTACTGAGCAGAGTCTTATGTTGGGCTTGAAAGCTAAAAAGAGCAGGGGATCTGAGGTGTAATTTGAGGGGGGAAATGCAGCGATAAAAATCTCCATTGAAATCCACGCTACTGAGCTTTATTGAAGCAAAGAGTGAGGATCTATGAAAAGCCAAGGCTTTTTGAGACCTTGACATGGTTATTCCTTTAACCATCTGCTGTCATTCCTCTCGGCATCTCTCCCTCGTCCCCAGTTAGCACAATAATGTAGCTGAATGGGTTTGTATTCCTTAGATCCTGAGCTGGGACCAGCTTGACCACATAAGGACCAAATATATGTCTCCCTGCCACCAATCTGTTCTTGTTGGTGAAATGGAGTCTGTGGTAGTTGCCTTTGTGGTTTCTCAGGAGCATGGATGCACACAGTGTCTTGCAGTGCTCGCGTTTCAGATGCAGGGAGGCGTCCCTTTCCTTCAGAGATGCTGGGAAGTAGATACCTGCAGCCTCTGAAGCCGCTCTGGCAAATGCCTGGTCTCCTCTTGCAGTCTGCAGGCACTGGAGTTTGTTTGTAGCCTTGTCTGATCTTTTCTTTGGTTTTCTGTGCTTCAGTTAATGCTTTTCTTGGTATACAGCAGAGGCATAATTATTCATGTTACAACCTATAGGCAGATTCAATGATCTTGAAATACAATGGATGTTCTCTGCCGCACCTGTGAGCGCTGGTTAGAGTAATTTCTACAGATCTCTATTGTTTTCATACAATTAGTCGACAACTGTAGAAATGGCAGCATCAGAGGCCTTGAATACAGTGGGGGGTCCTCCTATACAAATATGCTTCAACGTCCAAAGATCCTCTGTACTTACATGGCAGTAAACGCTTCCAAACTCTTTGTGCAACAAAAGAGTATTTTTCTCCAAGGATTTGCCCTTTCTCTGTCTCTTAGCCTGTGCTGCCTTGATAACATAGCCTGTGGCTTGCTGCATCTCAGACAATGATATATAGGAAACGTTCTTCTAGGGTAGGTCCAATATAGCCCCTTGTGCAGCCATGCCCAGCGCTTACTGAAGCCAGGCGTGGGTGGTACAAGAGCCCGCTTTGGGCCTGGTGTTTGAATGTGCCAGGGATGTCTTTTTCTATTGTGGGTGTTTTCTCCGAGCTCGCACGGCTCTTGAGAGTTTGCCCAAAGTCTGGCAGAGTCACTAGATGCTTCTGAATGAAATGCGCACAGAAATACATGGTAAGGCACAGAGCCTCAGCAGAAACTCCGCTTGTGCGAAACACCCCTGCCGCTCTGTTCTGGCACTCGTTAAGCTGTTAATGTAAAGCAGTGAAGAGCTGTGGCACCGGCAGCTGTCACTGATGTGTGAACCAAGCGTGATGGGCAGAATTGATCCCATGATCCCATGTGTAGCTGTGCTAGCGAGAAGATGAGTTCTTGCAAAGTTAGACTTTTGTGTCATGCTTTGGCCTTTCCTTACTGTGTCGGAGCTGCTGTAATATCAAGAGTCCACACCACTGACTGTGAGGTGTCACTGCCTTGAATGGCGTCCTGTAGGTAAGACAAGGCAGACAAAGGAGGAGATATCAGCTCTGCAAGGGTGAGAGCCTGAGGTACAGATGGATTTTGAGGGAATGCCTGAATAGCAGAGTCGGGGAATGGACGTAACGTGCTGGTTTAATCTAGGTAACGGAGGAGGAGGAGAACTGGGCAGACCAGATGGGGGATGCAGAGTGTGATAACATTGGGATCTTCAGGAGGGTCTGCACGATGACTGCTAATGCAGCAAAACCCTTGTCCTCGGCGCTGTAATATAGCTAGGTAGCAAAGGCAACCAGTCCGTGCTACGGTCATCCCTCTCTTTCCTTTTTTTTTTTTTTCTCCTTGCTCTTCGTTTGAAAAGAGGTTGCAACAAACCCTCTGTGTGGGTAACAGCACACCAGACCTCTCTTCAGAGTTATCTGGCATCTGTAGGACGCTACTGCAGCCCTGCTTAGGAGGCGTTCACAATCCAGCAGATCCACTTTTTTCACCTTCTGTGTCAGAACTGGTAATCCAGCATCTGGGCAGAAACTCCAGCGAGCTGAAAGGGAGACCAGTGTTTCAAAGGGAGCATAAAACTGAACGTCAGGCAACAGACAGATACGGATGATCCTGTGTTGAGGTTCCCTGAACCGGGGATTCCACTGAACTTGGTGGATAGTCAAAAGGCAGCCCAAGAGGCTGGGATTTCTGTAGGAGAAACTACTCTTCATCTGCAGTCGCAAGGTATTTCACAGTGTTTGCTTCCACTGTCATCGAAGCGGCTGCCGTCAAGAGAGGATCTTAACTCGGTTCAGCTTTTGTCTTGAAACCACATTTCAAAGGAGATTTAAACCGACTTTATAAAAAAGGTGGTTCGGGGTCACATTCTCAGTGTTTCTGAGATGTCTCACGTTTTTCTGCTGACTCTGCCATGTTAGCAGCAGTGAAAAATAATAAAACTGCGTGTTGTTGGCACAAGCACATTGGAAGGGGGGGGTAGATGTTCTGGGGAAGATTTTGGCTATTTTTGCTTCTGCTGGACAGAAAATGTCTTCACTCCATGTCCCTGAAAAACCTTATGCAAAGTCAATATTTTCTTTTTTTTTTTCCCATAAACTTTTTCAGTGGAACACCCCCCCCTTTTTTCTTTTTTTTTTTTTTTTTTTCTTTTTGAAGTGGAAAATGTTCCAGTCTCTTGGTGACCACCATCTGCAAGTGTTCAGCTGAGTGCCTGGAAATTTTGGCTAAAATCTATTGGGGTTCTGGATTTTCAAATAACTGAAGGTTGTTTTTATGTACTTTGAAGAAATACATGTTTCACAACATTACCTGCAAATTATTCAAGAGCTCTATTCCCGAATCACCATTTCAGTGGAAACATTTGCCGAAAGCTTTAAGTTTTTATTACTTCAATTTTTCCACGGTGGCAAACCAGGCTGCTGAGTCGTGGCATCCTGTGCCTGCCAACCCTCTCCCGACCAGGAGCAAATGCTGGCTGGGTCCGTGCTGCCGAATATGGACCAGCCATGGGAACAGCAGGACTTTCACCTCGGAGAATTGCCACCACAGTGATGGTGCCCAGGTTTTCATGGATGCCTGGACACACGTGCAGCAGCATCTAACCCCTGGGAGGATTTGAATGCAGATCTCTGGAGAGAGATGGTAGAAAGACCTTGCTGGCCAGGTGACTCTGAGAAACAAAGGCCTGGAGGTGATATCCATGCCGTTAAATTCACAGGGCCAGGACGTAAGCACTGGCTGGCCACTTATGAGGCTGCTTAATCATTAGAAGATTCCCTGCCCAGCCCTCTAGCAATGACTGGCATCCCAGCAGTGCCCGGGTACAAACTGGGCAGCGTGGATTAGGGACCTGTCGCAGGAGTTGAGATGGATGAGACCCCCTCTGTTTTGAGGAGAGGAGAATTTGGCTGTGTGCATCATGCCAGCTGCTTTAGGGCTAGAAAATGGGCTCTGTCCTGCTTATTAATGTAGAAGTACCCTAAAGTTTGTCTCAAATCAAGATGTAGGAATCCATCCTCAGAGGATCAGCATGGAGAAGAAGGGAGACTTGTAGGGGTCCTGCTGAAAAAGAATAAATTGAGGGAGATTTGGTCCATCTGCTCACACCTCTCCTCGACAGTCACAGAATGAGAAACTTCCTGCAGGTTTATCCCTTCTTGTGCTGCTGTGTCCTGAGCCCTGTGTTTCTGCCAGGGCTCAGAGGAACGGCACATCTTGACGTCATTGTCCTTCGTTCGGCTCTGCGACGATGTCATCCCAGGGCTGGGCTCTCTGTGGCTGCAGCTGTGAGCGTAGGTGGCTGCCAACAAACCCTCCCAAGCTCTTGACTTTTAAGGGGCTTCTCTTCTCCATCGGGACCCCTGCTTGATGCCGATCGGTGATGGATGAAGTTTTGGGAAGGATCTGCCAGGGCAGGGAAAGGGTAAAGCCAGGGAATGGGGAGGCGGAGGGAAGCCAGGCCTGGCACAGGGGAGCTGGCTGTACGTGCAGCACCACAAACTCTGCACATACTGCATGAAAGACACTTCTTAAATAAAAATAACGGAAGGGAACATGAAAGATGCCAGCAGTGACTCTAAGTCTCCGTGCTGGCCTGGTTCACCCTGCTCGGGACATGCTGTGCTCTAGTCTCAAACATATGGCTTTACATTAGTGTGTGTGTAACATGGGGCAGGAGTCCCTTCCCAAAGCACCTTGCTCCAAAGGGTAACCGAGGTCAGATGCTCAGCTGGTGCCAATCTGCAGAGTTTCTCTGAGTTCAGGAACCCTGAATAGAGCTGCTGAGATCCAGCCAGCATTCGGCTTGTAAAGAAGAGCCTCAGAGCCCGCCCCATCCCCGCTGGGTCTGAGGACTGGAGCTCACATGTAATCCCCTAGACTCCATGAGGACAGTCCCTCGGGGGTCTCCTCTCTCTGCATCGTGCTCCTGCTGTTTCTTGAGTAGTAGGTCAAGCGCGAAGAGCATCTGTGATGTGTCAAACGGGCACATCTGGGCTTGTCTGTCCGTTTCTTCCTCTGCCGCCGGGTGTGTAAAGCAGCATTATCTAACGTATCCAGCATGCCTTGTGTTGCCTCTGCTATAAGTTAAGCCTGCTATTGAGTACCACAGTTGCTCTATCTCCCTGGCCCCTGTTTTCCATTCCCCCATTTTGTTAACAGGGCAGGATAGGGCTGGAGGGGGGGAATCAACCTTGGGCTCCGGAGCTCTGCTCCCACCACCTCCCTGCATTCCTCCCGGGCAGATGGGCACGGAAGGATGCGACACAGCAGCAACCAGTGCTCCTGGAGGTGCGAAGCTGCATAAATTACTTTGAGCGGCATTTCTACCCAAACAGCCTGTCTGAAAGGCATCGGGTTCAATCCAGCCATTTGCAGGCGTGCAAAAGGCTGAGCGTTTTGTTTAACTTCCTCGCCTGCTGGGAAATAGCTAGTGTCTTATCCCCTCTTGCAGTTTTTGGCAGGAAATGTGACTCTGGAAGGTCAAACACAACTGACCCGATGACTGGGAGTAGTTGTTACAGGCAAAGGCTTGATGTGAGATCATGCAAAGTCTTTACGCTTGTGATAAATCTCATTTAACTCCCTGGGTTCAAAATCAAACAGGGCATGTACAGCTCTCCATAAAATCAGAGTTGAAGACATCCTGGGCGGTGGGTGGGTTGTTGCAGCGAGAGATCCCAGCGCTGCACGAGCAGACCCACACCTCATCGTGGCAGCAACAAAAATGCTCAACAGAGCTAAGACACAGTGGGTATACCATGCCAAATCCTCTAGCAGCTTTTTTGGAGCAAGAGCCACCCTAATCTCTTTACGCGGCATTCTGGGTTGACATCTGCGAAGCAAATGAGGGGATGATAACACCGTGATTTATCCAGGGTGCCCGAACTGTTAAATGGTTAAAGGTTTGTTTATTTATCTTCAAAGAGAGGATGCCGTACTTCCCAACTGGTTTTGTTTTTAGGGCTGGTGGAAGGCCAGTTCATTATGAGCGCCGCAGCACTCGAGAGATTCTCTCCCCTTGATCTTGGCGTTACTTCAGTTGGACTTTTTTCGCTGTGTTCTTATCCTGCAGGAAATCTGTGAAGGAGAAAATAGGAAGAAGAAGGGGAAAAAAAAAAAAAAGTAACTCAAAGCCATATGACTCTTATTTTTACAAGCTGAGCAGGGAGTCTGGAGGGAGGCATACTGTGGGACAAGGATATCTCTGTATTTGGTATACATCCAGCAAGCCTGATTTAGTGATCTCTAATGGTGGTGTGACACTGCTAATGTTAGCAGCTCCTGATGGGTATCAGCTTAAGTGAGAGGTGGGGACTCGGGTTTGTAGTGTTGATCACGCTGATGGATTTATGCCAGAGACCTATCTGGCAAAGTAGCTGTGATGCAGAAGAGGCAGAAGCGTTGTGTTGATTGATCGGTGTTGAATTTTCACGATGGGATAGGCCCCTTCCCGGTACCTTTCTCTTGCAGTATCACGCTTAGCCTGGGCATGTTGTTACCAAATGGTAGTAACGAACCAAAGAGTTGGCAAGAGTGCTGCAAAAATGGAAACGAAGTGTAAGGAAACACATCTCCATGTGCTTTCTTAATTCTTAAAGGATGTGTGCTTTTTAGAAGTCTGCTTAAAAACAAGTTGTTGTGTTGTGTGGAGGCTCACATTGCACAATAACGACTGGTTTAAGCTCCAGCACGGAGCAGCACGGACCTCCGTCAGCAATTCCTTGCCATGAAGTGATGACAGCCCAGGGATGGAGGGGAGGGACTGCAGAAAGACAAGCAGAGCCAAGCCTTTGCATCTGGGCTAAGTGAGGGCAACGCTCTCTACATCCTGAAAAGGCACGAGGAATCAATTAGGGTGAACTTGGGGGAATAAGGGAGAGGAATGGGACGCTGATGTAAGGAAGCTGTGGATTTCCCTCTCAGGTGCAAAATAGAAAACCCCTTTTGCTAAACAGCTCTTGTGGGGTGCCCGCAAAAGCCTTGCTCCGTGCGCATCATGCGCTGCAAAGCCCTGGGGGTTTCTGGGAGGATCTGCCAGCTGCAGGCGTGGAGCCTCTGGGGCTACAGATAGGGGAGACAACCCTCCCTGGGCAGGAGATAGGACGAGCCGATCCCGTAGGTCGTTCCCCTCCCCATGGTTCTTGGATTTAAGGGCTAGTTTTCCTTCCTCTTTACTTCCGTATAGGGAAGGGGGAGAGAAGAGGGGTATTTGAGTGCAAGTGATTTTCCGTATAAGAAGCGTTTAAGTGATGTTGCAACGAGTTCATCCGGGCTGTTTCCCACATCGCCGAATGAGGCGGTGATGTGACCTAGGGAGGAAATGCCTGGGGGTCGAAGAGGGGAGGTGGGTTTGGAGGTGCGTTTTGCTTTGAGATTGACTGATCTTATCACAATAAAACTCTGGAGCTCTTATCTTTCTAGCATTGACAGAGCACCTCGATACAGTGTGGGATCCAAGGTAGGTTGAAGGCCAAGTCTGCTAGCTGTTGTGTGGCCCCACAGTGAGAAGCTGTTCCTGTTGCAAAAGCTTTGTAGGATGTCTGTAAACAATATTGCGTCTCTAGCTCCGTTCCCTTCCACGCAAGTTCAAACCCAGCAGCGTCTCCAGGAGGTTTGTGATCACTGGAACAGTATCTCTGGAAGGACTTCAATGTGGCAAGTTCTCTCCTTGACCCATGCCTTTCCCGTGTCCTAGGCTCTCTGCACACCGGCCGGAGCTCTCCGCCCCCGGGGAGCGTTCCCGAAGAGCAGCAGCAGATTGCCCGCCAGGGGTCCTATACCAGCATCAACAGCGAAGGCGAGTTCATCCCTGAGACCATGGATCAGAACGTAAGTGGGGCTGGGGCGCGTGGGTTAAACCGGGGCAGCGTCAGGCATGAGCGAGGCTGTGCTATGAGCGCCGTTCCCACCATTAAATCCCCAAGTGGGCCCTGCGCGTGGGGCTCAGGCCAGCTTTTTCCAGGAATGGGTGCCCCTGGGCTTGACATGCTGAAGAAACAGCGTGCCCTATTTCCAGGAACCCTAAAAGCCACCTGCGGTGGTGATGGCAATGTGCTCAGGCACCTCAGGTAGCTCTGGAGGAGTGTAGATCTGGCACACACGTACACACCAGCTGCCAGGCCCTCATGGCTGCAGCCTTCCCAGATCCCGGGGAGCAGGAGGGACTGTGCCAAGCAACCGATTGCCTGCGATTGCAACAGCCTGGGAACGTCAGCAGCTCTCACTGCTTCCCAGGTGCTGTTTCTGCCTGAGCTCCGTCTACAGTTCTTGGCTCTGCCCGCAGCCTCTCTCTGTGTCCCTCCTTCATATATATTGTTTTTCCCCCTCTGTTAGTAAGGATTTTGTATATTCCAATCCCTCAGTAATAAAAGAGCAGCTAGTTCTTCAGCATAGTGATGAGCAGTATCTCTTCCTCCAGTCAGCTTGGTACCCACGACTGGGGAAACTGGAGTGTCAAGGGACCAGAGCAGGAGCAGCTTACACCTCCCTCTCCATTTGCATCTCTGCGTAAGCTACAGCTCTGAAGAGCTTAGCACAGGTCCTGTGAAACCAGCTGGGCTAACTGGGCACACAATTCATTCTTGCAAAGCTCTTGGAAGGGCAGGACCAGGCTCCACAATTTGCAGGAGGGCTGGCTGTGCAGGAGGGACGTGGAGGGACAGCCAGAAGGCACTAACCTCACTCCAGCAGGATGCTGTGACAGCCCCCAAGGATCTTCCTTAGGGACATGAGCATTTCCTACACTCGGGTAGCACCCACTAGCTCTGCTTTTGTGTGCAGGCTGTGCCAGTGTTTCTATGGCAAAGTTGTGTTTTCAACAGTTTATTATACAGCCGTTAATAAAATAAGAAGTCACTCCGGGTGAGTCTTGGCAGCGTCAGAGTGCAGATGTATCTTGTGCTCTTTGCAGCCAAAAGTTGGCTTTCTATTGTTTTCACGTGGCTTCCAAACACGTTTGGTAGGATTAAGACAAATTGTGTGTGCGTGCAGGGGGAGGGCCTGCATGAAGCCCCTCTGGGGTGCAAATCAGCGCAGCTCCACTGGCTGTTAACGGAGCTCCGTTAGCGCTAGCTGAGCTCTGACCCTGCTCCTTAGGAAGGTTCCCAGATGCTCTCCTCCTCACTATTCCCCAGCATCGCGCTGCGGGTGGCCTGCTGCCTTTCCCTGGTGAGTTACATGCAGGAAAACAGGGTTTTGGGGATTGAGCAGCCATGCGTTTGGGCTTTGCCCTCAGCATGTCCTCGTGCGGCAGCTTCCACATGTGCCTTGTGGAAAACCAACTACAGGCTGGTGCTTGCTGCCTTCTGGGGAATGCCCCTGTGCAAGCCTGTGATATAACTGCAGTCTTTGCCTTGAGACCAGCTTGGCAGATGAGCAGAGGTTGAGTGTGGAGCCTGCCTGGATTCCCAATTCTATGCTTTTGAGAAATGAATCCATTTCAGTGTTATTTTAACTGCTGGGAGGGGCCTGGTATGGCTGGCAGAGGTGGGGAGTGGGGTCTAGCAGAGGTCTTGTTCTTCTTTGGCTGGTGTACTTCGATGGATGAGGCTTTGGGGTAAAAACTGGGAAATGGAGAAAAATCCGACTTTCCAATTGGGACCGTCCTGCCAAAACAATGCGAGCTGTTATGACAACCGGCTGAGGAGGTCTAACACAGGAACAGCACATGGAAAGGGGAGGCTGTTCCCGGACATGGGGAAGGAGGAGCGACGTGGGTCTGGGAGCCAGCAAAGAGGGACTCCATGTGGTGTTTAACCCTCCTTGCTCAGGTTTCCAGGGAACGAGCTGGGCTTGGGGCTGGCTGTGGAGCAGGGGTTAGCAAGTGTCCACGGTGGGTCTGCAGCCAGGAGGAAGCATCGTATGACCACAACACAGCGTGGCCCTGAGCAAGTTCGCTCCACAGAGTAGTGTGCATAGCCCCTAGGTTTGCCACTCAGTACAAACCCTCTATTGTTACTAACCAGCTATAAATAACCCCGTCCAGCACAATGTCTCATCCAGGAAGCAACACAAATGCAGCTTTTGACTCACTGAGCTAGTGAGAGCCAAGCCAGTTCCTCCAGCCAAAAGCCCTGATGATGCTTCGCTTATCACTGGAGAGGAAGGCTGGTCTTGTGTGGCAGGGCAGCTTGGGGAAGTCAGGAGTCCAGGGCTGCGATCCTGGCTGCAGCACACAATATCCACTCGGCTTTGGACACATCATTTGTGGCCTGATACTATTTTTTTTCTTCCCCCCCCCAATATTTTGAGCACTTTGAATCTCATTGACTTCTCGGCGTGGTTTGAACGTCAGGGTGCTAATTATCTTCGCTTTGGTTTCCCTGCTAGCAAATAGAAGTTGGAAAGAACAATAATCCAGAGAGGGCATCATAAATGTATTTCCACTGGGAGGAGGGCTTTAGTTAGATTGGGTCTCATCTCTACTGGGGCTGGCATCCGCTGGTGTAAGTCAGCCAGCTTCGGTGGAGCTTTGTTGACCCTGCAGAGGTCTGCCGGGACTGGAGCTTGAAGAGCTACAGTGCATGGTTTTATTGTTTTCCCCCTTTTCTTTCGCTGCCAGATGCTTGAAGCTTTCATCAGCCCCGACGAGTCGCTGTCTGGGAGCTGCCAGTCACTGGACAGATCTGTGGACAGGTGAGTCGTGAGCGTCACCGCGTTCACAAGCTGAAACGCAGCCTCCGCTCCGTGGCGGGAGAGGAGCGGGGTCAGTGGCATTCCCTGAGGCCGAGGTTGCCGTTGGGATGAGGATGCACCTGAGCAAAACAAATTTATCTTGAATGCTGCAAAGCAGATCATATCACAGGCATCTGTGCAATGGTATGATTTGAATTGCCATAATCTGAGCTGGACAAAAGTAGCCGGGGATCTGTGGACAGCCTGGCGTTGTGTGCCCAGGTTTTCTGCTTCGGCCAGATCCCTCTCCTACCCTCTGGCTTTCTGTAGTCACCGGGTCAATACTTCTTTAGCCTCTCCATGCCTCCTCCTACTCCGGCCTGCTGTCTGCTCTCCATTGACCGCTTGGAAATTCGGCAACCCCTGTGCACTGCCAGCAGCCACAGACGTGTCAGTCAAGGTGCTGAGGACACCAGACGAGCAGCAACTAAGTTTAGCTTCTCAGCAGGAAGCAACTAGGACATGTTGTACTAACACAGGCTGCAGTTCAATAGTTGGTGCGGCCGGTTGGTCCAAGCTCACACGTGCACGGCAACTGTACGTCTGCTGCTGTGCACGGTAGGCTGTGTATAAGACACAGTGTCCTTTTGGGAAGCAATATATACTTTTTTTCCATCTGCATCAAAGACTTTCTTCCCCACCCCCCCCTCCGCCGCCATTGCTTTTGCTGTGCAGCATAAGGCTGCATTCCGGCAGGTCTGCGTTGTGCTGATTTGATTGTGTGGCATGCTTCGGGTTTCCAGCTCTGCGTGCTTTGGGTCTGTCTCAGCATCAAGGTCCGTTTCCTTTTTGTGGCTTTTAATAATTTCCTGTGATGTATTTATTCATTGTTACGGCTGTATTGGAGCTGGATTCCTTGCGCTCCCAGCCTCTATGCCCCGGCTTCGCTTTTGCGTAGACTTTGCTAGGAAGAACGACAGAAAGAGCACAGCCTGGTTCTAATGCCTTATTGTGAACCAAGAGAAGAGCGTTAGGAATATTTGTGAGAGGGTAACATGGCTTGGTTTCACATACAAAGAAGCAGGCAGCTGTATTCGGTCATAGGGTCTAGGAGCTGGAAAAGGGCACGAGGAGGGTTATGTTCTTCAAAGGCAGAATGAGTAAGTATGCCTATTCCTGCAAAGCCATAGCTGAGCCCTTGTAACCAATTGCTGGAGATGGCATTAGCCTCAAGAGGGCAGAGCTAGTCACCAGGCATGGTGACCAGTCTGATGCTAAGAAATAACATGACAAATTGCTCTTCACTGTAGCAAACCTGTTGTGATCAGCTTTGACGTGAGTAGATTTCAGAGCACTTTACAAAGCGGTTTCCTACTACTATGCACATTTTGTTAAAAGGGAGAGTGGAAAAGCAACCTGTCCAGATCACCCTGTTGGCCCTTACAGAGACAAGGGTGAAATTAGGGTGGCTGAGAACCCCTTGCAGTGCTTTATCATCTTCTCAGTGTCGTTTAAAGACCTTGAGACTTGAAGCACCAAGCTCGCTCTCTCCCTCCTGGTCTCCTGGGAGGGTGTGTGTGCCCGGTGGTGGTATGGACCCTCCTGCGTGAGGAAGGCGGGGGGCGATGTTGCAGAGAAGGGGAGACCCGCATGAGTCAAGCATGACTGAAGGACTTCACTGTGTTCATCCGTAACAACTAAGCAACGTTCACAGAAAGCAGAGTTGTGTGGTTCAACGCCTGACGTTAAGGGAAGAGAAATCTGCAGCCCTCCTTCTGTGCCGTCGTGTGCATAGGTGGTGTGGTCTTTGGCTGCTTCGTTTCAGCCTGGTGACTGTGTTTCTTTCCTGTGGTATCCCTTTTGTTTGCTGCAGGAACAAGCTGTGACCCAGCAAAAAACCAGTCTTCGTTCTTGCGCAGGTTGAGGATGGGAGCTCAGTTGGGTAGACTGGGCTGATCAGTGCATCTTGTGTGCCTGTCCTTTCTGTGTGTAATCACTCTCTAATTCATTCCACAGCCTTTCTGATATAATAAAGTGTGTATCTTTTTTTTTCTTTTTTTTTTTTCCTCCATCCCTTTGCAGCCCTCCCTTTACCCAAACCCCTGTTCCTGGAAGGAAGAGCCATCCCAAAGACAGTCTTGATTGCATGGGTAAGCACTCTTGGAGGTTTGTATTTGCTTAAAAGTATAAAAAGCATGTAGTAAAGAGACTGGATAAAGGCTATTAGAGAGACGGCACTGCATGAAAAGTAATTAAAACAATCAAGCAAACCAGCTCCACTGCTTAGGTTACACTTCAAAAATGACCCTGCAATGATCAAACACAAGTGTGCTCTAAAATCAAAAGACCCAGAGCATCAAACGCAGGCAGGGCTGCTCGGGTCATCATTAACCTTTCTTGGCTCTGCAGCAGCAGTGGTAGCACTGAAGAACCTTTGGGGCCGGTTTGGGAATCCGTTTACAGCAACAACAGTGCACACTGGGGTAGCAAAGGCCCTGAAGTAAATGGATTAAAGCAAATAAAGCTGTTGAAGGATCAGATACGAGCTGTGTGTTGGAAGATGGTGCTGAGGGGGGGCGTCTTGCTCTTGTATTTAGAGGCAACTCTAAGATGCCGAGAATGCGGAAACAGCCTTGTGGCATCACCTTTTCTTTCTGTTAGTTCCTGTGAGTTGCACTTTCAGGATCCTGAGTTCGTGCATAGCAAAACCCGAGTCCTAAACTTTCTAGGGAATTATCCCTCTTCCACTTGCATTAATAACAATCCGTCGTACCGCAAATGCTGTTAGAGACAGTGCATGGGTAACTTGCAAGGATCGTAGGTTACTGCTTAATCACTTATAAACATCCAGCTGGTTAAGTCATGGAAACTCCGTAATGTTGTAATGACTTTCACTATTAAAAATGAACAAATGGCAGGCCGCCTGTGGCACGATAACTCGGTTCTGGCCCGAGGCAGGGTTTCTAGATTGAACCGTAGAGGTGAAGCTGCAGTCAGTCCACGTCGCTGAAGGTTTTAATACATCCCTAGTGGTAGGGGAGGTGTTCTGCTTTGAGACACCACTCGGCATCGTCGCTCACACGTGGCTCGCTGAGAACCTTTTGACCTGTCCCTGTTGCTTTTCTTGCTGACCATATTTCAGCCATTATGCGTTCCTCCTGCACGCTGCTGTAATGGGGAAATCATGCTGCAGCGCGGCCCAGGCCAGGAATGGTCTCCAAGGAACGGCTGCTGGCCCCAGGCTAAGACAAACAAACAATCAGAATGGACTGTGTCATTAGAGTTGGAGGGAGGAAAAACAGGAGGTGAAAGATGGGGGGGGAAATGACAGATATTTTAATCTCAAGTTATTCAGTGCTACCAGCAATGGCTTCCTGTGCTGCGTTTTTTTTATTAAAAAAAAAAAAAAGTCCTTATCTTGCACGTCCATCCATCAGTCTCATAATCTCTATCTAATCTAAACTCTGATGATCTTTAATCCCTTCTGTATATTCTATCTTTCTAGCATTTAATCAAAGTAAATATACAAGTTTGGAGCTCTGGGGGTATAAATTGGTCTCTGGCTTTCAGAGGTCAGGAGTCGCATCTGAGAAGCAGGGGAGGGATTGTCCGGTGTTAGCCAAGTGCCGGGTTTTTGTATTTCCCTGGAAATAGCTGTTATCAGAGCAGAGTGTTGGAGTAGATGGATCTAGGCTTGACCCTGCCCCAGCAGTTCTGTTTCCACACTAATTTTTACATTTTTCCACATGCAAATAAGGTGTTTAGTGCTCTGTTTTGGAAACCAGGCATTGTCGATGTTAATCCCCTGACTTGTATTTGAACAGTGAGGGCCAGGGTCCATAAAGTCAGTGGTTAAACCTCTGTTTGCTTTAGGGGGGACCAAGACCGCTGTGCGTAACCCTCCTTTCCACTAAGGAGCGTGTGACTCCGGACAGGTTTCAGGATGAGCCTTGGGGGGTGTCTGGTTTTGTAAATGAACAGTTTGTTACCTCGTTCTTGCCTGTGAAGACGTGAAGACCAGAATGCTTTCCTATAAGAAATGCTCTGGGCGCTTGATACTGAGCTGAACTCAGAAATGCCTTTCTTCTTCCTTCCTGTCAGATTTCGACATCCCATTCTGCGAGAGATTTGGGAAAGGTGGGACCTTCCCAAGGCAGTACCACCTCTCCCAAAGTCGCAAGGACTACAGTGATGGTAAGGAAATGATGGAGGGTCGGGGAGGGAGATGCGTGGTCTGGGATCTTGGTGGTTTGTGACAGTCCTTAGGACTGGAAGACTTGGGAAGGAGAATTTTCTAATAAAAGGAGAAGAATCAAGTAATTTGGGATTCACTTGCGTATTCTGAAGAGCATCCTCTGTGAGACCTTGCAGGTCTGCTCTTGGGAAGCGCTGAGGATCTCCAGGATGTGTGAAAGTCAGTGCTCAGCTCCTCTTCTCCTTATGCCTACTGTTTTAACTTCGCCACGTGGACGGGCAGCATTTCTTATCCCTGGCGATATCAACCTGTTCCCCTAAATCGCTTGCTTTTGAGGATGCTGGTTTATGGCCTTTACAGCAGGTTTCTCACAGAGCTGTATGAAGTCTCTGAGCAATTTCGGGGTAGCAGTATCTGTTCACGTCTCTGTTTTAAGCTGGTGAGCTTTAAGCTTTGGGGACCACTCCGTCACCTCGTTGCTGCTCCTTCTTTCGCTGTGTCAGACTGTAAGTGGTGGGAGGCAAAACTGAGTAAGAATCAAATTCCCTTGGAAGAAAAAAAATACGGAGGACATGCAGACAGCATATTGAGCCTTTCAGAATGAATTTAATCTCTCACTGACGCCACCCTTGTGCAAGCAGTTATCATGAGATGTGGCACTGCTTGTGTGGTCATTTGTATTGTGGTCTTAGGGGATGCCAAGGATAATTTGCAGTGTAAATCCCAGCCTGTTCAGAGTTTAATTGTGATTAATAACTAGCAAAAAACCCTAATGTAATTAAATCGTTGGAAACATTCTGCATTAGATGTAATGCCTGCTGTTAACAACTCTTAAATTGAATTAAAAATGTTCACAAGGCTTTGCTTCAGTTTCATTAAACTTCTTTTGTTTAATTTAAAGAGGTGCATCACTGGCTCTGGGCAGCGACGTGAGAAGGTGGTGATAGGTAGATCTAAGCCGGTGTGTGTGTTCTTGCTGTAACTCTTCCCCTTTTCTCCTACAGGCCGGAGGACTTTCCCCAGGAGTTACTTCCCACAGGAGAACCTGTTTCAGCTTGTCCCTTCTAGCCGAACCAAGAGCTTTAACGGGGACAGCAAGCTCAGCACCTTGCAGTACAACGAGTACAGGCCCAAATGGTGGAACAATTGTGAAAAAAGCCTGCAGGTCTTCAGCACCTCCCCTACGAAAGCTAGGAACTGTAAGTGAATCAAAGCCGCTGGTGTCTGAGGTCTCAGTACATCTAGGTCTCGGCACAAAATTGAGTTACCATCATCTGCTGAGTTACTGGCCATCAGCTAAGCTAGCCGTGTGTGAATGCACCCTGATTCCATCCCCAGCACGGAGCAGACTGCGCCACTTTATGTCTCAATGAGGAAGACTTAGTACAACACGCTGTCTCTTACCTTGGCCTTGAGTTGAGAGCGTGCCTGGGGTCAACTGGTGTTCATCACGTGCTGAGTTGCAGAAAATTGTTTGTGTGTTGGGCTGTCAGTGTGCTCACGCAACAGAAGCTTCCAGGAGACTTGGGATGTGGGAGCAAATGCATCCTTGGCTTACATTGCTATCATCCCAGCACCCAAGGACGGTGTTGCAGGCTGCTCTGGTATTGCATGACTGCCCGAGCTATAGAGATCGGTGCCTTCTGGGCCTGTTCGGTGGTGGGTAACAACCTGGGAATGACCAGTGAGATAAAACTCTTTGCGGGTCCCTATCTGGGTTGCTGCTCAGCCATGCTGCATCCCGCCAACCACTCCTATAGCAGAGGAGAGAAACATTCGCTAAGAAAGCAGCTTTTGGAGGAAGGACTCCTAAAGAAATGTGACTTTTCTGGGACCTGTTTCTGCTTAATACTAATGCAGACTGAGAGACATCCCCCCCCCACCCCCACACATACCAGTAGCACTAGTACAATTAAAACTGGTTTGTTGTGGTGCCCCTGGGAGAGGGTGGCTCACTGCCTGCCCTGGTGAGCACATTGCGAGCATGATCTGCAGTCTGTAGGGGCAGATGGACCCTCATGCCGAAGTCTCCCTGCTGTGCTCTTCTCTCAACCCTCTCCTCTCTCCCGTAGCCCTGCAGGCACCTGTGAACTGGAGGCTGGGGAAGCTGCTTGGAAGAGGAGCTTTTGGGGAAGTCTATCTCTGCTACGATGCTGACACTGGCCGGGAGCTGTCGGTGAAGCAGGTGCCTTTCGACCCCGACAGTCAAGAGACGAGTAAAGTGAGTATGAGGGCAGGACGGCGTTCTGCAGCATGTTGTGGGACTGTGGGCTGGAGGCTGAGGGCAGAATGGCAGAGGGGTCTGTGTCCCTGATGGGAGGCAGTGCGTGTTTGCCCTCTTCGGAGTGGTCCCCAATGGCTTGTGGCCATGCTCTGGTGACCTCTCTACCTCCCAGTTCATTAGTCATGTTGGCCCACTCCGTCTTGGGTATTGTCTCTTGAAGGTCTGTCTCTTCCTTAGTTTCAGCCTTCTTGCACCGTTCACTTGCACCTTCTTGCAACATTCCTGCTCTGGGCGCAGCATTAGCTTCGCTGGTGTCTTGGTTCACACCTTTCTGAAAAACTCCCTGAGCACGAGTAAATAAGCAAACCTGTCTCAAAGCCAAGCCCTCGTGTATCCCGTCTGTCTTTCCCCTTACCGTAGGGCAACGCTCTTCATTTCTGAGCCTGATGCCCTCGTGGGCAGCTTCACGGGCACTATGAAAAGAGCGCTCGGCCTCAAGCAGTATTTGGATAATCTTCCCAAAGTAACCATTCCCTTTTGTCACGAAGTGTGGCTGTTTTATTACAGGAGGTGAATGCCTTGGAATGTGAGATTCAGCTGTTGAAGACTCTCCGTCACGACAGGATAGTGCAGTACTACGGGTGCTTGCGGGATCCTGAGGAGAAGAAACTGTCTATCTTTGTTGAATACATGCCAGGGGTAAGCGCAGTTCCTGCTAAAGATTGTCCTGACTGACAGAGGACAGATTTAGACTGCCCTGGAGCTTGGTGAAATTTGGATCTGGCGTTAAACTCTACGGTTGAGCTGCTCTATCTCTGATAAGCCAAACCAAAACAGTGGATCTCAGCATCCGTATGGCTTGGGAAAGCTTCGGTTGTGAGTCAGATGTCACGGTGATGCCCCTCAACATGCAGTGGGTGAAATCAAGAGCCTTGAAGGCAGGTTTTAGGTTTGAGTCCTGGAGCAGGGTGTGTTCCCATTCTGGAATCTGAACTTGGTGAACATGGGACATGATCCAGATCTGGCTCCAAACACTGTGGCCTGAGCCCGTCCTTAAGTATTTATTGCAAATCCCTGCAGGAAAAGCTAATAGTACAACTGTCCACCCACAGCTGTCACCAATTATTTACGGCTTTCAGCACGTGTGTATTGAAAACAGTGTTACTCACTTGAAAGTCGTCTTCTGTGCAGGACAGAGCTTTTCGTTGGTAGCGTTATCCTCTCATGCAGGAGTGGCTTCAATTTGTGACTTTGCTGATATAGGATGATTCTACCTAGGGAATGATGATACGGGGATAGGATGATTTCCACCTAGGGGAAAAAGAAGATCAGGAAGCTTTGAGGGTGTCTAAGCAGGGGCTGGAGAATGCACGCAGATTAGTTGAACATCTTTTTTTCCGTTTGTGAGCATGTGAGTTACCTCAGCCATCCAGACAAAGTCATGGGCTGGTATAAACCAGCATAACGCTATTTACCTTGCTGGAGAGGATCTGTTCTCCTAAGTCCCGCCTGTCCAGCTGGATTCAGTCCCCAGAGTGTGGGAGAATAAACCCTTGTTTATACAGAGATTTGTAAGGTCAGAAGGGACTATTAAGTCATCTGGTTGCAAATAATTTTGGTCATTAGTAAACGTGCTAGAAGCTCTCCTAACACATCTTGCACGTGAATAATCAGGTGGACTTCCACGTGTTTGAGTCCCTTCAAAGCCCTATCCTCCCTGGGTCCCTGCGGGCAGGCGTCTCACTTCCAGGCCTTGCCATGAGGCACGGACCCAGAGGAGTGAACCCCGGGAGCTTCACCGGTCCCTTTGCCACTTATTCTGCAGCGTGCCGATGTTTGTTAGCGGCCAGGAAACCAACATTTGATGCTGGGGCAGTGTCCAGCAGGGCTGGAAGTTGAATGTTTGTTTTTTTAATGATAAACCAGAGCTCTGACCAAATACAGATTGACTTTCGTGCTGCAGCAACGGCTCATTTCACAAAAGCAGCTCAGGGCTTTAGTTTCCAAGGCCAGTGGAAGTGATTGAGTTCCCAAACCTTGCAGGACAACAGCTTTGCAACGCTAGGCCTGGACAAGCTTGTGACTTAACACAGCCAACTTGGCAAAGTCTTCATGGGGCCAACCTTGGGTCCACCATTAGTCTGGCATTCTTATGATTGCCCCCATTAAATAGCTGACTGTATTTTCTGTCCTTCCCTGACCATAAACAATTTTTTTTGAATTTATGCTTGGAAAACAGAATGGCCTATTTGACCACAGCCTTGAAGACCCCATTTCCCCTTCTTGTTTGATGTCCCTCCATCAGGGTGAGGGAGGCCAGGATAAGAAAGCTTGTTCGGGTTGTGGGTGAGGGAACATACCCTGCATACAAGTTGTTTGGGGGGCTAATTTCAGAGCATCTTGGGTTACTTCAGCAGCACTGTGAAAGGGAAAAGAGAGGCCCATCCACAGGATCACCACCAGCCTCAAAAGAAGGCCAAAACAGTAGTTGGGCAGAGCAACAGCAGAGGTGGATGGCTGTGGAAAAGCTGATGCAGTTTGAGTGACTGACTTGGAGCACAGCAGCTCACTGTTCCCTGAACACAAGGCCTGTGGCAGTCTTGGATCAACCCCGGAGCTGCAGGACAAGCAGAAACAGGATGAGTGTCCCCTCCTGCTCTTCAGCCAACCTGGATGCTGGAGGTAGATCTGGGTGCGACCTCTCTGGTTGAACCCCAGATCTGCCTCTGGTTCATCCCTGCTAAAACCCAGCTCCGGCATAGTGAGGGACATCCGTTTCCAAGTCGACAGAAAATGCAGCTAAAACCAAGGGGGTGAACGTCTTGCAGATGGTAGATGTCTGCACCCCTGATTCCTTCCCTCTTAAATCAGTAAAATCAAACCAGTAGGAACCGGTGTGCCTGGGTCAGAAATTCAAGGCCTGGGTACTTGCAAATTGTCTAACTTGGGTCTTGTTGAAGCAGTCCCATGCGGGGCTGATCATGTCCCTCAGAGTCTGTCTGCCTCATAGCAGTGGGTAGTCCTTGCTGTGACAAGTTGGGAGGCTTCAGAGAAGACTGACTCATCAGGTTGGCCCTGAAGAACTAGTTGAGCTGATCCTCTCAGTTGAGTTGTAACTCCTCATCAATCTGGTCCTTCTCCATGGGCTATTGGGGATGTCCAGCCACTAGAGGGGGAAAAAGATCTGCAGTGTTGGCAGAAGGTAGCACTGATGTGCACCAGAGACCTCTTTCTCCACTGGCATCTGGGACTTTGAGGACAAGCCTGTGCTCCGTTCAGCACTCAGTGGATTTTTATCTTCCTGTTTCTAGGGTAAAGTGGCTTTTTTTGAGATGGGAGTGGTCGGGAAAGTTTAAAAAGTCACTGCGATGTGGTACGTTGGGTTCTGCTGGTCCTTACAGCTGGTGCGTGTTGTTTCTTTGCAACAGGGCTCAATAAAGGACCAGCTAAAAGCTTACGGTGCTCTGACCGAGAACGTCACACGGAAGTACACCAGGCAGATCCTGCAGGGAGTCTTCTACTTACACAGCAATATGATTGTCCACCGGGACATTAAAGGTGAGTAGATAATACAGAGAGGCCTCTTGCTTGCTTGGATTTGTTCAACCCGATCTCCCCCACCCCAAAATAAATTATTATGCAAAACATAGTGCTGGTATTCACCAACTTGAACCATGAGAATCCTGAACAAGCACCTGAAACCAAAAATCTTGTGCTGTCCTCCTGCTTGGGAAGCCCAGATTCGGTGTTCTTGAAAGGGATTATTGTTAGCTGCCCTTACACATCTGAAAACCTGGTGTAACGTACCCAAGAATTGAGGCCCTGGTGACCAGAGGGATCTGAGGGTCTTCTGCTGCCCATGTGTGGGGAGGATGATCTGTTGTCTCCCACTCACTGCTCACTTCTGGGAAATCTGCTGACTGAGACTGTCCGGGAGAGCTGATGGGAGCCAACCCCCTTGGAGAGCAGCTGCCTGAGGAGAAGGGGGGGGTTGCGTAATGCTGAGTCCAGCCCCCCAAAGCTCCCTCATGTCCAGCTCTTTGCCTTTGCCCTCCCTGCTCTCCTCACTGTACCCGCTTCAACTCAGGTTGCTGCTTCATCTCTTGGGGGTTTGTTTTTTTGTCTTTTCACCCCTAGGTGCCAATATTTTGAGAGATTCTGCTGGAAATGTGAAACTTGGAGATTTTGGGGCCAGCAAACGCATCCAGACCATCTGCATGTCTGGGACTGGGATTAAATCTGTCACGGGAACGCCATACTGGATGAGCCCAGAGGTTATCAGTGGAGAAGGCTACGGAAGAAAAGCTGACGTGTGGTAAGGAATACGATAGAAACCCCACCACTGCCGCTTAAACAAACGACCCCTTTGGGAAGTTGGAGCAACAGGTATTGCTGGTAGTTGGAAGATGGAGCAGTGCAAAGGATGGAAGTGGGAGCTAAATGTTAGGATCAACTGTGCAGATAGCCAGAGGGACCATGTTGTAGCTGAAAGTCCCAAACAGGAGCCATCAAAATCACAACTTGCTTTTGGAAGCTCTTATCGTGTCTGAGGGCCATGCGCAGCTCAAGCCCGTAGCTGCTCTTTAGTTCTGGAAAGCAGGTTGATAACAAAGTTTGCTAAAGGAGCTGCTGACTTTTAGTGGCTCTGAACTTAGGTCAGCTGAACCCAGCTTGGAGGCGGAGGGGGATCTCGTGCAGCCTCTCAAAAACTGCCGCCGGGTGTTTGCGTGTGGCTCGGGCACAAAGACGACCAAAATTACTGGCTGCTTGTGAATGTTTTGATCTGTGGAGATCCACAGATGTCAGCTGGAGCTTAAAAGAGTTGGGATAACGCTTCTAATCCTCCCGGGAAATGGGGAGGAAGCACTGTTTTCGCAGTGTGCTCCCCAATGGGTGCCCAAGCAAAGTAGGGTAAACAAAAACTGGTCCCTCCACTGGACCCCTGGTGAGGAAACCCAGGGAATCCTTAGTAGTTAGCCCTGCACCGGCTGCTCCGGCTGATGGGGGGGGTTCAATTTTTTTAGGAGCAACTATGAATGGAGGTGGCAGAGAGGGTCCCTGCTGAGACAAGGACTCCTCGGCAAGCACAGGAAAAGCTCTCAGGCTCTTTTCTGCTCATCCGACGTGCTCCTTAGATGCACATCTGAGATGAAGTCAGATGTAGGTGAACACGTTTCGTTCCGGCTCAGCTTCCTGGGGAACCATGTGCTATTGCTGAAACTGTGACGTCTAATCCTGGGCCTGGGTTTCCCTTCAGGACATGCTCCAATAAGGTCCCTCACGTGCTTTTATGAAACTTAATATCTGCCCATTAACATAGGCAGAAAAGCCACCAGCTTTGGGGCAAGGCTTGCAAGTTCCCTTGCTAGTGGGAGCAGAGCGCCCTGTGCCAAGGACCAGTGTGACCAGTGAGCTTCATGGGCCCACGCGTACTGGAGACGTGCCCCTGTCTCCCACAGGGCTTTGCTCCCTGCGCAGTCCGTGCCAGGCAGGGGCAATCCTAGAGCCGATTAGACTTCAGATGCAGAGCCACCCAGTCCCTTACCCGCTGTCTCACCACCGCGTGCTTGGCATCGTTGCAGGAGTGTGGCCTGCACCGTGGTGGAGATGTTAACGGAGAAGCCGCCCTGGGCAGAGTTCGAAGCCATGGCGGCTATTTTTAAAATCGCCACCCAGCCGACCAACCCCCAGCTCCCCGACGGCGTCTCGAACTCCTGCCGCAACTTCCTCAAGCAGATCTTCGTGGAGGAGAAGCGGAGGCCGACGGCCGAGGACCTGCTGAGACACCCCTTCGTCAACTGTGGGCTCTGAGCCCCTGGCAGCGGGGATGGGGAAGTGCCGGCGGGAGGGGGGCGGCCGTCAGACCCGCGGCCTTTTGCGCTCAGCAGCTCAGACCTCCGTCCTGGGCCGTCCTGGCAGTGCCCCCCGCGGGTACCTTCTTGCTCGGCACCGGCTCGGTACCCACCGCGTTGTTGGATTTCCAAGCTGCGCTCGGGATCTTCGGCACTGGGAATTCAGAACGAAGAATTTTCCCGGACTGGGCGGGTGCTGGCTTTGGACCAAGTAACCTTCTTGCTGCCAGCGATGTCAGGGTCGTCCCCCCCTCGCCATGTTACTTATCTCTTGGGGAAAATACGGCGAATGGGATCTGTCCCGCCGCCCCCAGCATGACAGCGACGTTGGCAGCATCCCTGGGAGCAGCGGAGGAATAAGATGCTCAGTGGCGATCACCACCTTGCGCAGGGGAACAGACAGAGGCTTCAGCCAAGCCGGAGGGAGATGATCCTCAGACCGCAGAGTCGGGGGGACCCGAGTGTCCCCGTTCACACAAGGGGACCGAACCCTCCTGGAGGTCGCGGGACCAGCCGGCGTCTCCAGCGGGGCGGCCTTTAATACTGTTCTGTGCCTTAAGCGGTTACAATCAAGGAGTGATGCTCAACTCGGCACAAAGCACGGAGTCGGGCGCAATGATGCAGCAGCCGTGTTGACTTTGCCTTTGTGTGTGCGTGCGTGTGTGCGTGAGAGTCGTGGAAGAAGGGGTCTTCTCGGGGCGTGGGAGGTCTCTGCGGGGTACACGCATGGACGGATGCCTGGGACCTCTGCCACGGGCACTGTGGAGGGGTGTTGAAACGCTGTTGACGCCTGCGGTGGGCAGGGCTGAGCACCGGCCCGTTCCTGCTGGGAACAGCCAGGGTTCAGACATGGAGAGCCTTGGCGAGGGCAGCTCTCTGCTCGTAGCCATCACCCTGCTGACCCGTGCCCACGTGGCTGCGCTGGGGCTGGGAGGGGTGCCAACGTGTTTTGGAAGCGGAGCTGCAGGAGGAGCCCAGTGGCTCTCCGTAAAACCCAAGCGGGTGCCTAAAATTAGGCAGAGAGGACCGGCACCTGTGGCCGGGTGTCTTCTCCTCCGTGCCTCATGGGACCAGCCCTGAGGACGGGGATGTCACCTCTGCGGGGGTGCCGAGGGAGCAGCTGCAGGCCCACGAAGCCACAGGCGGGGAGAGCCGGAGCTGCCTCCATCGAGGGCAGCTGGAAACAGATTTCTTCATGCAGCATATACCTGAAGTTGTAGGAGAAAATGGGCCAGTTGAAAGCAGAGTTGGGCTACAGCCTCTTTGACCAGCCGAAAAACCTGGGGAAGGAGCAAGCAGAGTCTCTGGAAGCTAATTAATTAACCAGATCTTGGTTATTTTGAGCGAATTAATTGCACCATCCCCCCTCCCCTTTCCCTGCTGCATTAGCCGTTTCCACTTATCTCAGTAAGGGGTTAAATAAGCAGATACTGGGGTGTTGCCAGCTTCAGGCCAAGGAGTCACACACAGCCTTATTTTAATTTTGTTTTTTTTTTTTTAAATTGAAAATGCAAAGTGGTGCTTGGACTGAAGGGGAAATTGAGAAATTGGTTGTTCGTATGACTTCACGCATCCTTGAGTTCTTCTGCGTGGAAGGGATGAAGACGTCGCACCGCTGCTGTGGCGGTGGGAGCGTTTCCTCGGCCGCAGCTCCACAAAGAGACGCAAAAATTCGAGTTATTTCAATTTAAAGAAAACCAAGACCTGGTAGTACTAGGGCAAATTAAAAGAAGTAGTTAAAAGGGTTCCTGGAGGCCAGTTCCTCCCCAGGCTGGGCTGTGGCGAAGCTGGGGCGGGGGCAGCACTGGGGGGTTCACGAGCGTGGTGGTGATGGGCAGCTCTCCTCGCGGGGGGGTAAAGTCATCCCCTTCCTCTGGGGGGAAAAATGAAAAATTTTATTCTGTGAATAGGACCAAATCCATCTGTCCCTTCTGTAACATGGGACGGATGGGGAAAAAAAAAAACAAACAAACGAAACACACAAGAAAACAAAAATAATCAGTGTTGGCTGGGAAGGATTTTTGTCAGAAAAGTGTGTTTTCAACAAAGCTAAAAAAAAAAAAAAAAAAAAACCCAAAAACAACCCAACCAACCCGTGTTTAAGCTGTTTTCTCCTCTTCCGTTGAATCTGTTCAGGTTTGATTTTCTCAGCCCTTCGGTGGTGGGTGGGTGTTTTTCCTTCTTTCCAAAGCCTTGAGGGGGCAAAACGGGGCTCCCGGGGCCCCTAAACCCTCCCGTGGATGGATGCGGCCTGTGTGCGGGGCTGTGCGTGTGGGTACGTGTGTGTGTGCGGGGCTGTGCGTGGGTACGTGTGTGTGTGTGGGTATGTGTGGGTGTGCGTGTGTGTGTGGGTACGTGTGTGTGTGTGTGTGCGCGCGACTCGCTCCTCAGGTGCCTTTGCCTTTTTGTTTTTTAAAACCCTTGCAGTGTTCTGATGTACAGAATGGAACTAGGAAAAGAGAATGTAATATTATGCCATGTAAAGTTGGGGTTTTTTTGGTTTGTTTGGTTGGTTTTAGTTTTGTTTTATTCTGCCGGTTATGGGGCCCAGTGTCTTTCCCTGCCACGCGTCCATGGGGAACTGATTTTCTCCGGGGGGGGGCTGGAGCGGGACACCTCCTGTCCCCTGCACACCAGTACAGCCCCTTCCCCCTAGGACTGGTCCCAGTAGGCAGCAGCTGTTGGGGGTGCAAGGGGCCGCCTGGCGCCACCGTCCCGGGGGGGTGATACGGTGGGGACGGAGCTGGGGGCTCCTGGGCTTTACTGGAAATAATGAATCTGGGCAGCTCTCGCGCCCCGCGGCTCTGCCCGTCCCTCTGTGCTGGCAGCTGCTGGCCTCAGGTGCTCCAAACACACCGCATTTAGATTTTTTTAAAAAAATGTATTTAATTTTAATTTCTTTTTATTTATTTATTTTCCCTTTAAATTTACCTAAAGGAAAATTTTTCTTACTTTTCTTATTTCTAGTTCTTCTTTCTTTCTCTTTTCTTTACTCTTTCTTTCTCTTTACTCTTTCTTTCTCTTTTCTTTTCTCTTTCTTTCTCTTTTCTCTTTCTTTCTCTTTTCTTTTCTCTTTCTTTCTCTTTTTCTTCTCTCTTTCTTTCTCTTTTTCTTTTCTCTTTCTTTTTTCCCGTGTTTTTTCTTTTTCTGTTGCTTTCTTTTTTCTCTTGCCTTTTTTTTCCCATGCTTTCCTTTTTTCTCTTCGTCTAGTATGGTTTTTCTTTTCTTTTTTTTTTTTATTTTATTTTATGGCTTTCATTTTTTCTTTACCAATGCATTTTTAAATTTATTTGAAATTTACTCACTTTACTATTTATCTATTTGGTTTTAATCCGGTCCCTGTTTGCCCGCCTCGGTTTATTTTTTGCGGCTTTAGGGGAACTTTCCGTGGCCGCGCGCGGCGGGAGGCGGGGTGGGCCGGGGGCGTGGCCATGCAAATGAGGGCGTGAGGACATGCAAATGAGGGGGTGTGTCCCTCGGCGCCCCCGCCCCCGGCGGCGGTGACAAGATGGCGGCGGGCCCGGGCAGCGGTGCGGCGCGGCGGGTGCAGCTGGTGCTGGGGCACCTCGCCGCGGCCCCCCCGGGCACCGGCACCGGTCTTCGGGCCGCGCCCTGCGGGAGCCGCGCCGGGGCCACCAGTCCCGACGATGTGGTGGTGGTGCACGGGCGGAGGACCGCCATCGGCCGCGCCAAGCGCGGCGGCTTCAAGGTACGGACCGGGGGAAGGCCCTGCCCGCCCGTCCCCTTCCCGGGGAGCTGCGGGGCCCAGCGGTCCCTCGGGGGCCGGGTCCCCCGATTGCTTAGTCTCCTCGGGGTGCGGGATCGGGGTCCCCTTAGGCGCTGAGGCGCCCCCAGAGTGCGGGGTCGGGGTCCCCATAGGCGCCGACACCCCCCCCCCGCAGGTGGGTTAGGGTCCCCTGAGGCATTGAGGCCCCCCCCAGGGTGCTGGGTCGGGGTTCCCTCAAGCGCTAAGGGTCCCCCCGCCCCGGGTGGTTTGGGGTCCCCTCGGGCGCTGAGTTCCCCCCAGGGTGCTGGGCTGGGGTCCCCTGAGGTGCTGAGGCCACCCCCACAGGCTCTGAGCCTCCCCAGGGAGGTGGGGACCCCCCTGCACCCCCATCCCTGCTCACTGCTCCCCAGGAGCCGGGCTCCGCTTTGTAACAGTCGCAAAGCAGCATTTTCTGAGGGTTTGGTGCCGAGGTGTGCGGCGCCGGTGCAGCAGGACCACCGGCAGCCCCAAAAAAGCCAGCCAAGGTACTGACAAGTTTCGCAGCTCCCCTTGAAGCCCGGGGCAGGTCTCTGCCGTGCTGCTTGCACCTGCTTGGTCAAACGGAGTAACCACTTACTTAGAAAAGCAGCATCTCCACGGACCTGCCACCCTGCTCCTGAGTGGCTCTTTTCCTCGCCGGGTGGCCAGCAGAGAGCCTTGGGGCTCCTATCGAGGCGAGAACACGGTGCCAGGATGGCTCCAAGGATGTGCCTTGCTTGTCATCCTCCAAATGGGTCTTGTTAAATGAATTCAGAGGCTCCACTCGCTAAGTCTTGCAACATAACTCATGGTAGTTATTTGGCTTTGAAGGCCCTACAAAGCGTGCTCATGTAAAACCGAGCTCGGTAAGAAAGCAGCGTGTGTTACAGTGCTTGAAAGATACCCAGGGTAAGAACCACACAGAATAATTTTGCTTTTTGAGGAAAACAACGACCTTCATGAGCTGAGAGGTGGAGTAAAGCTGTCTAAGTGCTGTGCCCTCTGAAGTAGTCTGAGGGTGAACTGGTGACAGGGCAGTTCCTGGTGTTTGTTAAGTTGCACTAATCCCCTGTGCTTTCAGGATACTACACCCGACGAACTGCTGTCTGCCGTTATGACGGCTGTCCTTCAAGATGTCAATCTTCGTCCCGAGGCCCTGGGAGACATCTGTGTGGGTGAGTGGACCACCTCCATCCCGACACAAAACTCCTGGTCTGGATCTGGCTCTCTGGGACACGCTGCTCCTGGTGTCCCATGGGACGCTTGCAAATATCGTGGGGTTGGTAGGGGTTCATGTGTAGCCTTAGGTTTATGAAATCCATGTGTCCTTCACGACTGTTCTGTCAAGTGGTGGGGCTCTGATTTGGGTGCCGGATGGTACCAAGCCATGGCGACGTCAACATCCCTTCGACGCCTGCAGCAAATAGTGAGGGAAACGCAACCCATTGACTGGAATCGTATCTTTGCACTCAGGAAATGTGCTGCAGCCTGGAGCTGGCGCTTTGATTGCAAGAGTTGCGCAGTTTCTAAGGTAAACTCTCAAGGTTCCTCCTCCTTCCCCTTCTCAGGCCTTGGCTACAGAGCAGCACTGGGGCAGAGGTTGCAGTGAGGCTGCTGCGCTCCTAAGAAGCGACAGCAAATCACCTTTTGCCTAGAAATTAGACTTCGATCGAGCGTTTGGAGAACCGTGGCAGGGTTTGGCGAACCCTGCTGGCAAAGGGACAGGGAGGCAGAGGTGAGGCCGGTTAATCAGTTTGTGCCGCCTGTGTCGAGCCTCTGAAGGGGAGATGTTGTTTTGTGGGCTCCCAGCTGCACCCGCTGCCGCTCTGTACTGCGAGGCTGCGCTTCTGTCTGCTCTGCATGGGCCTGAAACCATGGACTTGTCTCGGGTCTTTCTGTTCGTTTCCTGGTGTTGAGGTCAATGGCTTGTACTGAGCTGGCTCCCGGCTTCCAAATATTTCAGCCAGTGCCTATTGCCAAGTGGTGTTTGTTTCTGTCAATCAGTGCACAGCCACCACGTTGGAGAGGTGCAGAGGCAGCCCACCAGTAATTCTTGCATGTGTGTCGCGATATAAATATCGCAGAGCCTTTTGGTCAGAGCTCGGGAACCAGGCACACGAGAGGGTCCTGCTTACCGAGGACCTTCTGACGACAGGCCTGTGGGGAAACAGCGCTCAGAGCTGCTTACATATCACGTGTGGAAGTTATCCATGAACTTTGCTTTGTCTTGGTGCAGGACCAAATAGGTCAACAAATGTGTAAAGGCATCTGTCTTGAACTTCAGGGTTAAAGTTTAATCAGGCGGCTTAATGCTGTCTTTGGATGTTTGCTTTGTGGCGTGGTTTTTGTCACTGAGCCTTTGCCAACGCTGTCTTATTTTCTAGTGGTATTCCAGAGACGGTGCCGTGCTCGAGCGTGAACCGGCAGTGCTCCTCTGGACTACAGGCCATTATCAACATAGCTGGTAAGCGTTATGGGCTCTTGGATCAGAGTTGATGCCTGCCCCGCCCCAAGCACTCATTTCTCCCATCCTCAAATCTCTCTAAGCAGTAAAAATAGTGATAATGGCTTCTGCTGTTAGAAATTTTCATTGTGGTGTTGGTTCAGTGCTTTTATATCCTCGAGTGGCTGAGTTTACCCCTATAGAAGTAACTTGGTTTTCTGAGGATGAGTTCTGCCATCATTTCCACATCGGGTGGCTTCTAGAAGGGTTCCCCCTGTCTTCCCTGGTTGCATATCAGGTCTTGGTTTGTCCTCAGCCCCACCAGCTCCTTGACCTGGCTCCCATTCCGGCAGGCGGTAGGGCAGAGGGAACACCCCATTTGGCTGTAGTGGATGCCTCAGGTGTCCATGGAACCGCAGCTGGAATGGAAGTGCTTTTGCTCCTAATGATAGTAAGGTTGTCTCTGCCCTGCTTTTACAGGTGGCATCCGAAATGGATCGTATGACATTGGCTTGGCCTGCGGGTAAGAAAGTCTTTTTATGGCACTTGCGTAGGCTGCCTGACAGTAGCGCTCAGTCCCTCTGCAGAAGCTCTTGTGTGAGCAGTTAGAAATTCCTTCCAACCAGGTCTGTCCCCACCAAGGAAGTAGGCGCTGTCCTCGTTTGACAAATGGGTAAATAAACTCTAGAATTAGGACCTGAATTTAAGTGGTGGCTGCAGATGCAATTCATGTATTTCTAGAGGCTTCTGAGTACTTTGGCAGAAGATAAGGTCATCTTAAAGAGTCTGAGGGAGGGTGCTTTAAAATCCTTTAATTCTCATGGAAATGTTGGTCTCGGTGACATGTCTGCTGGGGTTGCAGTAAGAGGCTGAGTACCTCTTAGAAGCACGCAATGAGCCTGTTTTATTAGGGTCCTCTGGCCCTGCTGTAAGACACCACTTCTGTGCAGAGCTCTGACAGCCTGGAAGAGCCTGCCATAATGAGCTTTTTAACTAATCTCCGATTAACTAGTGTCTTAGAAGACCACTTAGAAGACCCATGCTAATAACTGTTCTATAGACTTAGAGCAGATGTTCTTCTGCAGTCGACGGGCACGCTGTTCTTTGCTTCAGTTCTAACATCGTAAGAAGTGTTTATTTTTTAGAAGATTGTGTAAATGTTAGGTTGGCTTTGGAGAAATACCAGTGACCATGTACACGTTCATGTCAGAAGAACGAATGGAAGAAAGAAGAATTCAGTACTCCTGAGGCTAAAATACTGGATTTCTCTTTTTCTTTACCTTGGTAGCTCTAAATCTTTCTTGATTTACACAGTCATCTGGTAGCCCTTAGGAAAATATTTATATTTACAACTTCTCAACACCTGCACGTACCTGGTTGAGCAAGATCTGATGCTGAGAACGCCCTTCTTAGACTGCTGCGAAATAAACAGCTCAGCAAGACAGGCATGTTCCTCTGCTGCAGGCTGGGCACTGGGTCTTCACGGGAACGCTTGTGCTTGAGCACGTGATGCTTTTCACTCCTGCGTGTTAACACACTTTTGTTTCAAGAAGTTGCTTGTCACCGTCTTCCAAAATGATACGCTTGAAGGTACTGAAAGGCTCAAAGGGTTTGGGATCTAGCCCTTGTGCCTCTGGGAATGCCGGCCACCGCGCTTCACTGGGGGACGTTTTCTGGCCTCTACCCTGCCGGGACCTCCATGAAGATATAAAATCCATATGTTACAAATGGCATTTGTGAGCTGGGTTTATCCCCGGTCGTGCTCTTCCCCTGAGAGGACTCACCCACTCTGTAGGCGGAGAGACACTGGATGAAAACACAAAATGCTGTAGCTGTGGTTTGCTCTTGCTTAAAGCCCAATTCTATACCTTCCATCTGGAGGTAGGCGCAGCTGAAGTCAAGTAATGTAGCGTCCCAGATTAGAGTTAGTAAGTGCTGTCAGGAATTGAAACTATAAGCTGCTTGGGGAAAAGCCTTATTTTCTGCTTGTCTTGCATTTTCCAGGAATATTTTCTTTGTTACTTACTCTTCATAATGTATTTTTGCGGTGCAGAGCACAATTGAAACCCTCTTCCCACGGTAGGCTTCATGGTCTAGACTGACATACAAAGCTCACTAGTCTTAAGTGATGGCTGTGTATTTATACAGTAAAATTGGATGCCTTCAGTCCGTTACCTCACTTGTAGGGGAAAGACTGCAGCCTCTGGGATCCATGTCTTAAATTCTCCGTGTTGCGAAATACAAATGCCATAATTCACTGAAGTCTCTGTCATGGTTTGCTCAATGCTTTTCTTATTATACTGCCAACCAGTTCTTAGGCTGTAGGTGGCATTTTGATGGCTGTTGACAATCTCGCTGGAAACTCCAGTTTAGATTTCTCGTTACGTTTGAGGACAGAAGTGCCAGAATCAGGAACGATTCCTTCCTAGCTGTGGAAATAAGAGAAATTAGCTGTTGACATTGGTATCCCGTTCTTGGTGAAACAAGGACCAATTTAATCTAGCAATCTGTTTTCATTTCGTGGTAATGCTTATATCGATGATTGAAGAGCTTCTGCCTCAGCCAGTTCTTAATAGCTGTGTTTCTCTGGGATGAAAGGAAAGCACGTTGTCAAGATACTATGTTTTTGATCAGTCTTAACTGAGCAATTACCGCAAATATAGTGTGAAAGCACTGGCAGCAAACTCAAATTTTTCTTGTGTTTAGCGTGGAAACGATGTCCCTCAGAAATGCAAATAACCCTGGTGATATCAGTTCCAGTATGATGGAAAACAGCAAAGCTCGAGATTGTCTTATTCCTATGGGGTAAGTGGTTCTTCTTCCCAGAGTTTAAGGATTTTCTCGATGGTCTGTGTCCATGGTGACAAATGCTGTTTCAAATCAATCCGAACGTCGTGGGCTGGGATCTGCATGTGTCGGCATCCTCCTTGGTCATGGTTGAGGAGTCATGGTGTGAAATGGGGGGGGAAGATCAGCAGCTCCCATGAAAGATTCTCTTGTCTTGCGTCTTAAACTCAATGGTTTAATGAGCAGAAACTTCAGAGTGGATTTGAACCTTGTTTTGTCTCTGGATTCGATTCAGGATCTGCTGCTGCCCAGCAGTTTTCGGTTGAGAAGGCAGCAGTTCGCTTTGAGACTAAAGCCAGTGCTTGGACCTTGAGTTGTCTTAGTAGAAGCCAATTGCAGCTCCGTTAGCTGTGTCATTGCATTAATTCTATGATGATGTTTTCCCCAGAATAACCTCAGAAAATGTGGCGGAGAAGTTTGGAGTTTCCCGAAAGAAGCAAGATGCCTTTGCCTTGGCTTCCCAACAAAAGTAAATGCACATTTTATTTTTTTTAACCTTTTAGTTAAGGAATGCAAGTAGAAAACGCATTGCTACTTCCCAAGAGCGGTTAAGTGCAGCCTTTGCGTTGCTTTCCAAACCTTAATAGTGAGTAAAGAGGCTTGAGATGGTCAGAGCGAAGACCAGAGCACGTCCCAGGCTGTGTGACGAGGAACCGGGGATTGTGTGCCTAACCCTGCGCCGTGTCAGGCTGCACGAGCCTTCAGCAGCGAGCACCCTGTGCTTTTCAGCATCCAAGGGATGCAGCCTCCACGAGGTTTCTGGAACGAATGTGTGGTTCAGTATTTTCGTAGTGGCTTTGGCTCGGCATCATTTGAAACTGAACACGGGAGCGGCAGCAGAAGGAACCTTTCCTAAGCGGGAATATTTCAACGTAGCTGTTTCTAGAGAACTGCCGAGCTTTTGAGAAGAGGCTTTTCTTCGCTGCAGGTGTTTGGCTCCAAGTGAGTCCAGTTCTGCCTCTAATGACCTTCCTCTTGGGTTAAATCACTGCCAAAGTAAACTGACCCCTGGGATCCCGGGGGCTGTTCTGTCAGTCCGGTGACAGGTGGTACGTTAACGTTGCTGCTGTCAAAGAGTTAAACTAACTTTCAGAGCTCTGTTTAAGCATCACCCCGGCCAATTACTTATCTAATCCAGGAAGGTACTGCATAGGCCAGTTAACCTTTAAATTCTGGCCCTGCTTCTAGGGAACTTGGCATGCCAGCCTTTCTCACTGACACCGATAACCCAAAAGGGTATGTGAACGCGATCCTCGCCTCTCGCACGAGGAAAGGGGTGATTTTCTGGCCTTGGTCTCAGGATGTCTGCAGAGCTACTGATGTGTCTGTCCTTCAGCACTTTGCTCTAGCTCTCGCTTACCTGGGAGTATTAAATATTTTCATTTTATTAGTAAAAGTGTAAAGTGACAAAGGGGTAAAACAAGCTCTCAGTCTCCAGTGTGTATTCCCTGTAAAGGGTGCTCTGCTGCTGGAAGGTGAATCTTCTAAATCAGCTTTACTGTGGAGGCTTTGAAATACCTTGCTGATATGAAAGATTAACACTATGTGCCCTTAGCTAATTCTAATTTAGCTAATTGCATTCTGCCTGCTTACATCAGTCCGGTCATGTCAGTTGTTCCCTACTGCTAATGCTGCTGTCTGAGGGACCAGACCCTGTCTGTCTTCACTGCACCTTCAAGTGATACCCTTCTACTAGTCACACTGAACTATGCAACATAAGTCGCAATCATTTGGGGTTCAAAGCTTACATTTAAATGCCAGAAGATCATACATGAAGTATGTGGTCATCATCTACCTTGATGAAAGGTAGACCACATACATGAAGTATGTGGTCTACTCAGCTTGCCTTTAGTAGGACAAAACCAGGACAAAACTCCAGGCATTCCTTAACTTGTCAGAAATCATGAGCGTTATGTGGAAGCTTAGCCCACTTGTCCCATTTAAACTCAAAAATAAGAATTGATGTTTTGAAGACCAGGGTTTGTTTATTTTCTTACAATTGTGATGTGACTGTACCACTGGACAGGTACGGCTTCATGCTGTGGTCTGGTGGTGGTCAGTCGGTCACAAAGGTCTCGATGGGAACAGAACGGGGATCTTGCTCAGAAGCATGTGATCCTCTGACCTGGATTTGGGGTGAAATGCTCATAATGTTAGTGATCTATTTCCTGTGATGTAGAGGCAAGAAGTTTGTCTTCCCATGAATGGAAATAAGTATTCTCCTGTCTTCTTGTCCACTACTCGGTGAGGTACCTGTGTACCAAGTCACGCTTCAGTTTATTCTCTTACTAACTGGTTTCCTTGACGTTAGTTCTCTTGCAGTTCGCCTCCACAATATTTAACCTTTCCTCTCTTTAACAGAGCAGCAAAAGCTCAGCAGATGGGACTCTTTAAAACAGAGATTGTTCCAGTGAAGACCACCGTTCTAGATAATCAAGGCAACCAAAAAACAATCACCGTGCACCAAGACGAAGGGATTAGACCCTCCACGACCCTGGAGGGTTTGGCGAAGCTGAAGCCTGCCTTCAAAGAGGATGGTAGCACTACAGCAGGTCAGCTCTGTTCTTAAATTCCTCTTGTTCCTGTGCTTTACCTGCCTTGTAAGAGAACGCGCCCAGGCAAAAAAGGTGTTACTGGATCTCTTCCAACAGGTAATGCCAGCCAGGTGAGTGATGGAGCGGCTGCTGTTCTCCTGGCAAAACGCTCGAAAGCAGCACAGCTGGGACTCCCGGTCCTGGGGGTGCTCAGGTCCTTTGCTGTGGTTGGAGTCCCACCCGACGTCATGGGCATAGGACCAGCCTACGCAATCCCAGTCGCTGTGGAGAAGGCGGGTAAGAACCGCTCATCGTTCGTACGTTGTTGGGCACAAGGCAGATTGGACTCTGTGGACTGAAAACTGAGGTTATAGTTTTCCAGCATGTGCAGCTATCAGCCGTAGGAACAGTGAACTTAAATTCAAAACCTTAAGAGATTCTTATCATACTCATCAGGTTAAATAGCTTTTATAACTGATAATTACTGTTGCGTTGGCCTGTCATTGCTATGGTCACATGCTCACCTATAGTTTTATCTTTCAGTCTTGAAATACCCTTCAGTCTTTAATCCCTCTGCAAAGAAATAACATTTAATCTAAGGAAACTTGGTGAACTCAGTGACACAGTACCATGGACTGTGATGTTTTACAGTCTTTAGGTGCTGTTGTACATAAACGTGCGTACAAGTGTAGGTACCCCACAGGGAGCCCAGGTCCCCCTCTTATTGTCATTAGTGGAGTAGAACTAGGATTTGTAAAGGGAGGCTTTAAGTGAATTATTCTCTTTAATGTAGTTATAAGGCAAAAATACCTCCTTTTAAATCCTGACTTTTCTGAACCACAGGTCTGACTCTGAATGACATCGATATATATGAAATTAATGAAGCCTTTGCGAGCCAGGTGAGTGATCGTCCTGTTCGAGCTGCTACATTCCGTGGTAACTGAGTGCATTTCAGCTTGGTCTCCAAATTAAGATTTGAATTTGTTCCACGTATTACATCTTCAGCCAAACGTTAATAACATGCGCAGGCTGTATTGCCTTTCCTTCAAATAAAAATAAGCAGGGCATTGCTTATACAGCTTAATATTGAAAAAAAAGCTGAGAAAAATACGTCCACTGAATAAGAACGTAATCTTTACTATCGTATCCTCATACCAACTTGCAAAACTTGTGTTTCACAAGGGTTGTAATTTGTTACTGGGTGATGTCAGTGTGTTGCACTCACCAGTTCGGAGGTCCTTGATGAAAGGTAGAAACGTCAGTACCGTGTCTTTCACAAACCTGTGACCTGCCCATCAGAAGGTACGTGTGCTGAGTTAGAGATGAAGTTGACAGGCCTGTGCTCTGGATTTGCAATGCGGCTCCACTCCTTTCCACTGGGAAGCACGGTCCGGCTGGAGTCAGGACCATGTTAAAAGTCCTGTTTAATCCTTTAAGAGCAGCTGACACAATGATGTGGAGTTTGTGTAATAATAAACATAGTTTGAGCTAAACTCATTTTGAGCACAAATCTTTTGAAGGCCCTTAGAGCTGCCAGGGATTGTTTGCTGCCCCTTTTTATATGTGGACGAGACCACCAGTCTTCTCTCCAGTCCTCTTAGCTCTCTATTGCAAGAGGGGTGAAAGCTAACGGCGGTGAGAGCATCTCCATGAAACCATTCCCTCCGTCTTTCTAGGCTGTGTACTGTGTTGAAAAGCTGGGCATCCCCATGGAGAAGGTCAACCCGCTGGGAGGAGCAATAGCACTGGGGCACCCACTGGGCTGTACTGGTGCTCGTCAAGTTGTCACTTTGCTCAATGAATTGAAGCGCAGAGGGAGAAGGTGAGCACTGAGGAACGGTATTCGCTGTAATGCCTTATGTGTAGGTGAGGAACTTGGGCTCAGAAGTAACCATCAGGCTGGGTCAAGCTTTCTCCATCCGTTTGCTAGCTTTGGACACGAATTCCCGATGGTTCTCTTCACGGAGAGCTGTGCAATGTCTTGCTGCCCACAAATGCAGAGTCTCTCCTGGTCCGTGGTGGTGCAGGGCCCTGAGCAGACGTCTCTGCCGTGCAGCGTTAGAGCAGCCAGTCAGTGCTCGGAGCTGGCAGCTCTGCAAACCTGGGCTGCATCCAGCTTTGTGCCAGTTTGGCCCCAGCCCTCCCAGTTGCTCCTGGCACACTGCTCCTGTCCGGAAAGCAAGCAGAGAAACGTGTCCCCATGTGCTCTGCAAACACCCTCCAGGGCACCAGGACCTGCTCCAGAATTAGAATCTCTTGGTGACACACAGGAGAGCAGTGCGTAGCTCAAATTTATTCTTTTTTCCCCCAGATGATCTAAATCTGATCTGTCTTTTTCTTAATTCCATGTGTTCTTTCGTTTCAGAGCATACGGCGTTGTATCCATGTGCATTGGAACGGGCATGGGCGCTGCAGCCGTATTTGAGTACCCAGGGAACTAAACTCCAGTTGTACCGACGAAACAACACAACAGCTAATTCTCTGCCTTCGCTAGTAATAGCAAACGATTTGCACTGTGAAATCAAGCAGATTCAGGGATTCGTTACTAGATCTACAAATTGTAGGGACAAATTGGGAAGCAGAATAAATCATACAGATCTATTAAGCAGGTGGGAAAATGCAAAACTGGCATTTGCCTGAGAACATCCTGACACGAGAAGAGAAGTGAGCTCAGCTGAAGTTCCACTACAGGCCCTTGTGTGGCGACCATGAGTGAATATTTCTAATCTAATTGATCCCTTTATTCTGTGAATATTATCAGCGAGAAGTAGTTCATGGTACGGTATTTTTGTATGACAAATTGCCTAAAATGGTTGCTCAAAATGAAAACATCAGTGCAGGTGAAGAGGCTTTTCCAGGGTTTTCTGAAAAGATTTCACCATCTCGTAGGAAGGCTAGAAGAGCTTGTTTTGAAGGCAGTGCAAAGACTTAACACCTTTACAACTCTGTCCGTCCACGCCGTGAGTCGGCTATGTCTTAAATTGTCCCTATGCTGGAGGATGGGCTGTACCTTTCGATGTTTAACCAAGCTGCCCTGAAGCCTCCAGTGGGGGAACGTGGAAGGACTAAAAATTACTTTGCTTAGGAGCAAACAAACCGTTGGGGTGCCTGAACAGAACGGTTTTGATGATTTATAGACGCCAGGAATTTGAAATTGGCCATTCCACCTTTTACAACACATTTCTAATTATCAGTTTGTGTGACTCTAACTTAGAAGACAAGCTTATGCTTAATAATATTTACTTACCTAACATAAACCAGATTTCAGCATTACTCTTACTGCAAGCACTACGTGAGCATCAGTGAAATGTGTGTTTTATCCTGTAAAGGTCTCCCGCATCTGTTCGTCCTCTTAGGAGGAATTGTCAGACCACTGAAACCCAGAGCTAACGGCTTGAAAAAGAAACGTACTCATCATCGTTGTCATCAAATGTACTCGTCATCGTTGACATGTTAGAAGTGTTTAAGTTTGTAACAGAGACTGAATTTCTTTGTGCTGGCTCTTGTTTTTGCACTTAATACAATTGGGTTCTTGCAATATATTTGTATTCTTTTTATGGTGATTGGTAGCTGGAGGTCGTTGTTAGCTTGAGAGAGATTTTATATTCTCACATTCTTGTTCTGTAGCCTTCTCACTTGGCAATCATGTGCGGTATTTTAGAGCAAAAAGAGATTAAATTCTTTAGAAGAGGGAGAGGGGCATTAGCATCTTTTGAGGGTCCTTTTTTCCCGCTGAGGTCGCTGGGTATGAACTGAGCTCTTGGTGCTGGTACGAGTCTGTTTTAAAGCAGGCAGAAGGCAGCTATGGCGCATCTTTTGTTCTGCAGCGTGGATTGCAGCCCCCTCCTCCCTGCACACACTGCCTTTAACAAAAACCTTTTATATGGTGGGAGTGGAAAACTTAACAGGCTCAGAAGTGGGAATTTCGGTGACCTTTAGCTAAAGTAATACTAAAAACATTTAAAGAGAAGTGTGAGTAAATGGGAACCATGTGGGGGGAAAGAATTAAAAGGAAGCAGGTTCCTCCCTCTGCAGCCGAAGGGGATGTTCTCAATACCCAAGCATGATGAAACATGCAGGTTGGGAATTTTCCAAGGCGTCCGGGGAAAGTTGGCTCTTCCCCTTTTCATCTCCGGCATTGAGGAAACAGCCAGGGGAATGCTGGCCTGTTCTCTAATTCTTGCTTTTATTATGTGTCAATGTCCGTTTTAATGTCAAACAAATAAACAAGGCAAAACAAAAGCTGTTTTTTAAGGTACGAAGGGTCTTTAATTGTAATTTGAGGCAGGCTGTGATATGCAAAGGGTTTTGGCCTGTTACCGTAGCTGCTTTGCAATTTAAACCCGATTATTTTGCAGAGCCCGGATCTGTGGGAAAGGGTCAGCTTATCACAGCAATAAAATAATAGAGAATGAGATTATGACTGTTTTCTTGAAAGTACCGTGAGCTTTTCTTTTTTTCCTCATAACTTAAAATTTCATTCTGCTAAAATTCCAGTCCATATTCAAACAACTGAAGTAGGTGAAAATACAGGCTCGACTGATGGCACATCTGCATCCAACGCATTACCTTGACGTGTCCCACATTGTCTTGCTTAAATGAAATACGGGTCTTCATACTTCCCATCGTATGTTCCTCGCCCCCTGAGCTGTAGTTTGCACGGCTTCTCTCCCAGCATTCCGGTAACGGTCACGATCGTTTCATATTCAATGTCACTCCTAAAATGCAGAGGGAAAGTACAGTTCAGTTACAGCTGTTTTGTGCTTACTGCAATTCTGTGTTGAAGGATGAGACAAGTTACTTTGTGGAAGAAAAAGGGGAGAACGGTGCCCTGAGACATGAACCGCTTCGAGTCACAAGCCACCGGGCTCCAAAGTCAGTGTGGAGTCTGCGGGTGGCCATCTCGCTCCATGGTGTTGCGTCCTGTGGCTACATAGGGAATGTTTGAAAAGAATGGTCCAGTTTGTGCCCGAAGGAAAGACATTGGATTATTAACTTCATGTTTGAAAGAAGAACTTGAGTGACTCCCTACTTGTTAAATTCTGTTTTAGTTAAATAAATAAGATGACGCTCTGCTGGGGGCTAGTGTTTGGGAGCCTGCACTGCCCCGATGTGAAAACTCATCCCTGTGACGGAGTTTGAAATTGAAAAGTTTCCATCAACTCCCCCGAGACAAGTCGCAGTCAACAGAGTCCAGGTGGTAAATGAACATCAGAAAGCTTACAGCAAGTGCGGTTTTATCCCTTGCACTAAGCGGAATTCTTACAGTGTAACTCTCCTAAGGCTAATGCTCTCCGACGCTCCTGCGACTGTTCATCTGAGACTTCTCTGCGGGGAAGAGACGGCCATCGTAAAGGCCTGGGGCAAGAGCCTGTTCTGCCAGACAACTTGTATTTTTTTCTCTCTCATGCAAAATTCCCCTGCAGGAAAACCACTGATTTAGGGAGCTGAATTATTAAAACCACCTCACATCTCGCATATCATTATTTACTAATGCCACGCTGGTCCTGAGCTCTGCTATGTTGGGAATTCTTTGTCTGGAGCTGAGCAGATGGTCAGCTGCTCCACAGCAACATCGGTACTTTCTGGTACTTTCAGGCTAATTAGTGTATCTGTCAGACAAAAAGAAGCGCTTCAGGCATATTCACAAGCACTCCAGAAAAATGTAGGCGGTCAGGAGCCTGGGGAGGTCTCTGGTCCATGGTGCGGCCCTGAGCGAGGACAGCTTGGAGCAGCTGCTCCAGGCCTCGTCCCACTGAGGTCTCAGAGTCTCCAGCGATGGAGGGCGGGCGGCATGTCCCGAGGTTGGGCAGTAACGTGTCGGCTGTAGTTTGCTTCTTGAACCTTCCCTGTCAGCAGCGTTCAGTGGTCACTGAAATCACAGGGGTAGACTTGTCTCTCTCTCAAACTTTCTGCCACCATGTGATAACTTCCAAGAAAACACTTCGTAATGGCAGCTGAACTTTCCTACAGGAGTTGCATCTCCCTAATTAGAGCGAAGACTTTAAAGGCTCTGGGTCATTGCCTCGTACATTCACAACTAATGGCTAGCCTTGACAAAAGGTTGTGATAAGATGGCCATAAACATGATTAGGACAATGAAAGTAATTTTCACCTGCTTTCTTCTGTTCTTTGCTGTCATCTGAGCCTGCAGCTCACATTATCTTTGTTGCATAGAAAACATTTGGACAAGAGGCAACAAAAATACATTGGTGTTTTTTTTTTTTTTTTCCTCTCATCAAACATCAAGATGACTGTTGCACTAAACACTGCACCAGGCTAAGGAAGAGTAAAACAAATTCTATCAATCATTGCATTGGAATAACATTTTCCTCTATTTGCCTCATCAGGAGGAACTCTGAATGCAGGTAGGGAAGTACAGGACTTCAAAAAGTTACTTTTAGCCACATAAATGATGATGAAGGATCCCCGAGAGCAACTGCAAAAGACATTGCACTTCTCTGCATGACAAATGGATGCTTTATGGGAATTCTGAACTACTCCAGATGCAGTTCTCCCTCTGTCCTAATAAAGTGCTGGATGCTGAAAGGACTCAACTCTTGTATCAGCCTCTACACTGGTTTACAGGCCTGAGCTTTGCCCTCTGTTGAAGACATTGTCCTAAGGAAAGGGATTTTAGCTGGTGGTACGTAGTCCGTGTTGTCACGCCAGCTGTGGGAACAGCATGATTTTGAGAGGGTACATCTAAAGCCTGAAATTCTGGGTGCCAATTCCAAAAGAAATTCCATATAAGGGAGCAGTGTAGGGAACATGGTTATAGGGAAAACGTAGCAGCTGGAAGGCCAGGATTGGCAAGTGTAGAAGCAGAGCGAGCAGCCAGATAACCCACGACCAGAGCAGAGTTGCTCTCTGCTTTCAGTGACTACTCACACTGTAAGTCTGGGCTTGACAGGGAAAAACAGCGAGATTTCAGCCCTGTGAACTGTACCTTGCAGTAAAGCTGATCTGCAAAATCTCTTTGGTAGGTGGGTCCCCTTCACGCGCCTCCAAAATGCCATTAGTAGGGGAGACAGAAAACACTTCCAGGTCATTATGCCTTTCCTGGTCATCTGCAGTGAAGGGGCAAATATCAAACAAAGCAATACAAGACTCTTTGTATAAGTTTGTACAACATGTAGCACTCAAAACAATGCTCCTCCTTGCTACTAGCCAATTAATAACTCATGTCTTGCACTGACAGAGGCTTTCTCTGCGTGTGGCCAGTTGCTCTTTCCATCCTCTAATCAAGGGGAGTGATCAATGGCCTCCACGTCAAAATAATAAGGCCCTGATCTTTCCTTTGAAATCCACCTGTTGTTAACATCATGAGGCACAAGCTCAAACCAAACTCATGAGGAGCTGCTGCTTCTTGTCGCCTCTGAGGATTGTACTATAAAGGAGCAAAGTGTGTCCACCACCTGTGAGGGCTGTAATTCAATCGTTTGATTAACTGCTGAAATCAGTAGAGATACGCTGATGTCAAAAAAACCCCAAGCAACAAACATCCAAACCAAAAAAAAAAAGAAAAAGCCCACATAAGTGAGAACAGAAGCAGACCTGGCATGTTTGCAGCCGACACGATCATATATTTGCTATAAATTGAATGAGTGCCTGCAGTCTTACTAAAGAAAAACACTGAATAGTGAAACTATATAACACAAAATTCCAATTGCAAAACCAGAATACCCAGCAAAGCAGCCCAGTAACTTCTACAGCCACTCCTGTTCCACAGGAAGACGTGTTCAGTCTTGGCCTGTGCAACAAAGCAGGTCTTGAAATCCACCGTGTCGCAAGAGAGCTCCAGAACCGGAACAGTGAGGTACGCGGTCACTGGGACCAGCTGCAAAACAGAGGAAAGGGAAAGGAGAAAACCCACCTTATTTTCATAGGGCTTTAATAACATCTGCTACAGCTGGATCATTCTTACCTCAAGCACTTAGTTGTTCTGTGCTCTTTTGTAATAGAGTCAATTCCCCATTTTACAGGTTTGAGTGAATTAAGTTGTTGCTTGTTTTACTGTTTTGGGATAGGTTTTCAAACCAGACACTGTGGTCTTAATGAAGTAACATGGAATGAACGTTCTGATCTGTTATTAGGGTTTTCTGCGGAGATGCAGACATTACAGCATCTCCTTGTCCCTTAGGACTGTATATGGCCCGCTGTGAGTCATTCGATTTGTGCAGATTGCCCAAGATTATTATTAAAGTGACTGTATCTTAGATATGGTGCTCGGATCTTACACAGATCAGTCCTCAGAAATACCTGGTATGAAAAAAAAAATTAAAAAAAGAATGCCTGCAGTGTACTGGAACTGCTGAAGACTTGGGGGCGTTTACAGCTTTCCATCTGGAAGAGATCGGTCTTTAAACGTGTGTGGGCTGTGACCACACCACATGAGTTAGACAGACTCGGGACACTTTCAAGACGTGCTTGGGCACTGCGGGAGGCAAGGCTTGGTGACTCAGTCGCTGGCACATTGGTTGAGACAGTCCTGACCCCGTGTCTCAGAAGGACGTTGAGAGTCACGCTGGGATGGGGCTGCCCTTTGTATCATCCAGGCCATCGCGCTGAGCAAAGAGCTGGGGCACCAGCACCAGGCTGCTGACCCAAAACCTGTCTGTCCATCTGAGAGTCACCTGCAGTCTCAACAGAGCGCCATCTCCTTCTGCAAATCCACGGCCATTCACCTCAACTGGATGACACAATTTACTCTAGAGGTGGCTGTATTGCAAAGACGAGTAAATCATAGAATCACAGAATGGTTCAAGTTGGAAGGAACCTTAAAGATCACCTAGTTCCAACACCCTGCCCTGGGCAGGGACACCTCCCACTAGACCAGGCTGCTCAAAGCCCCATCCAGCCTGGCCTTGAACACCTCCAGGGATGGGGCAGCCACAACTTCTGTGGTCAACCTGTTCCAGTGCCTCACCACCCTCACAGTAAAGAATTTCTTCCTAATACCCAATCTAGTTCTACCCTTCTTCAGTTTGAAACTGTTACTCCTCGTCCTATCACTCCACTCCCTGATAAAGAGCCCCTCCCCATCTCTCCTGTAGCCCCCTTTAGGTACTGGAAGGGGCTATAAGGTCTCCCCGGAGCCTTCTCTTCTCCAGGCTGAACAACCCCAATTCTCTCAGCCTGTCCTCATAGCAGAGATGCTCCAGCCCTCTGATCATCTTCGTGGCCTCCTCTGGATCCACTCCAACAGGTCCAATGTCCTTCCTGTGCTGAGGGCTCCAGAGCTGGACACAGCACTTCGGGCTGGGTCTCACCAGAGTGGAGCAGAGGGGCAGAATCACCTCCCTCCACCTGCTGGCCACAAATCCTAAGGCACGTCCATTCTGAGTCAGAGGCGCTGATACGACATAGCCCTTTCTCAGGGCCCAGAGATCTAGTTCTGAGCTTACCTGGGTATTGCGGTTACTATATTCAATGACCAGATTTTGATTAAACTTCAGCTTTCTCTCTCCGTTCTCAAACTGGAGCACTTGGAATCCAGGAAGCAGCTGGGTATCTGGCAAATGTTGATAGGTAAGTAACTCCAGAGTTGTGTGGAATGACACTTTCACCTGCGGGAAGAGGAATTGGGATGACCTTCACATAAGAAGACACTGTGTGCAGGAAATCCAAAGTAAACACTGCTCAAAGGCCCAGGCACACATTTTCCCACTGGAACCCAAAGGTGTCATGCCAGCAACCAAATTCCCACTGGAAAAAAGCATTATAATTAAAGAAAAAAACACAGCTATTTCCTATGAATCCAGCACACAGAGAGGGAGTGTAAAGGTGAACGGCTGATCTCTGAACCACAGGGGAGAAACAGTCGCTAGCGAGACAAAGGTTCTTAATTCCCGAGGTTACAAATACCATATTCCTAAGGCTGTCTTAAAATGTAAGTCCTCTTTCTTCCCGCACAATTAAGATGTGTGTGTCTCATGTCAAAATGAACACTGAAAAAATGAGAAGCACACGTCAAAAATGCAAATGTTATTCATTCTTTGCACTCTGGCTAATTCTTGACTCCAGGACTTTGTTTCCTGTAATGTCAATTGCGTACACCCAAACCAAACCAGATTTTCTCTGTTTGCACTGCCTCATCTAATTTAAGGAAATGAGGGACTGCAGGCTGTGGAAATGTTTCAATTTGTCCAGCATATATATGGCTATTGATTTAGGTAAGCTCCAAAAACCCCGGGGTTTTCTGCAGGAATTTGCAACAGGTCAGAGCTGATGAGACAAGCACATCAGGGCCGCTGTAGAAAAATATTTTGTACCCGCAGTATAGCGGGCAAAACGGCAGTAATTAGCATTTGCGAATATACCACTATTTCCCCTGAAATTAGGAGATTTCTATATGGGTTGTGTTTTTCTTGTGGTTCATCTGGTCCACACTAACACACCAATTACTAAACTATCTATTCTGGCACAGGATTATTATTTTTGAGCCTACCAGCATGTTTTGCTGTGGATAAAGTACAAGTTGCGGTTGCTGTTCATTTTCCTCCTTCTTGCTGTGGGATGTTTTGGTGTTCTTTTGGGGACCTGTGCTGGACAGACTGAAGGGCGTAGACAGACGGAGCCTGAAGTACAGAGGAACCTTAGTGCAATTGATGAGTTTCAATTTCTGAGTCATTACCGAATCTGTCAAAACCTGGTGGAGAAATGATTCAAAACTCATTAGTTTTAACTCCCTTGAGAGGTTTGTGCTGGTCTGTCTGGTCATTCACCACCCTGGTCACCACCAGGGATCCGAAGGACTTTACCCCAAAGCAACCCAGTATTTCCTACTTGTGTTATTCAAAATTTCTTGAGTAAAAAAAACAAAATACAAATAATGTAATAAAGTTTACAAGTCTTTGAATGTCAAGGGTCACAGAAACTGACCGCATGGCTTTAAGTGACTCATGCTGCTATCAGACCTTTATGTCCTGAAAATAAGTACTTATTTTTCTACTTACAAACTCCTGTGCAAACAAAAAAAAAAAGACATATGAAATAGGCATTGTCTGACCTCAGCCTCTCTTATTTCTGGCTAATAAGCAGAACCATAGAATTGTCTAGGTTGAAAGGGACCTTTCAGATCCTCTAGTCCAACCATCAACCTAACTCTGACAAAAACCATCACTAAACCATATCGCTAAGCACTACACCTACTTGTCTTTTAAATACACCCAGGGATGGCGACTTAACTACTTCCCAATGCTTAATAACCCTTTCAGCGTAAAAATTTTTCCTAATATCCAGTCTAAACCTCCCCTGGCACAACTTGAGGCTATTTCCTCTTGTCCTATCGCCTGTTACTTGGGAGGAGAGACCGACCCCACCTCTCTACAACCTCTTTGTTGTACTTGTAATCCTTTTGTTTTACCTATCTTGTTACGTGCAAGATAGAAAATTGCAACATGAGGCTATTGCTGATAAATATGCATTTTAAAAACCACATACACACAGTTCTGCATTCTTACAGTAGCACAGCATTACAAAACAGCTGAATACATTGGTGCAGGAAATACTTACTCCTAACAGAGGCTGAGCTGGTATGAGATCACTTGCCATTGAATAAAACACCATTCCTCCGTCATGATCCATGTCTACTTTTAACCTGAGTGTAAAGAATCCGAGCTGGTCAGAGCCCTTCCCTCCAGGCTGATTCATTCTGCACACGCAGCAGCCGTTGGTGCGGTGGTACTTACAGAGGACGCCTTACAAAAGCTTGCAAGTCTATGCGTAACGGTGGGGCTTCATAGCCATGTCTGCGATGCACCTTGTGAGGCACTGTCTTTGCAAGCTGACAACGAAAGGAAAACAGAAGTGATGTATAAAATGATAGCACTAAAACCTGAAACTCTACTTTTAGCCCGAGTGGCTGTTAGCCAAAAAGGGATTCTGCTTGACACCGTATTGCCTGTTTGTAAGACGTGACGGCAACGTGCAAGGAACAGCAAAAGCGAAGCGGTAGTTGAACTCCGAATGGCTGCGGTTAATACAGACGCGGGTGTTTCTTCCTCCAGGACTTAGGAACATTAAGGATGTTTTTATTAAATATTCCATTGCCGTTCATTCATTATACTTTGCACCTTTGCAATGATTCATGTCAGAGAATCGCAGAGCGCCTGTGAGCTGCGCTTGCAGTTGTTGAAGAGGAAGTTTCCCAGAGGAGAGATCGGCTGTGCAAATTCACACAGGAAGGTGGATGCAGAGCCAGGAACAGAACTCAGCAGTCCTGAGTCTCAGTCCCATTGTTAACTCTTGTTATCAATAAAACCTGATGTTGTGATAGTGTTTCAAACCCCGGGCTTTTGTCTGGGGTCTGCGGCACCAGACAATGTCAGAAGACAGTGGCATTCCCACCCCAGAATGCTTCCAAGCTAAAAGACAAATGCAACAAACGAACAACCCTCGTTAAGGAAGGATGTACAGGGTAGCAGGAACAGGCCTGTTTATACAGACTGCCCAGGTACACAGCAGCCTGTACATACATCACAGGAAGGGAAACGCTTATTTTCTGGTCATCTTTAGACTTGCTGTGACAGTCACTTTACCTCGTCGTCTAGGCTCATGAAACCCAGCACAAACCCTTCACACTGCACTTCAGGCACGGCCTCTGGCAGGAGGCGTGGGGTGAAGGAGATGCAAACGGAGATGCTGCCACCTCCTGGAACCACCTGCAGTCGAGAGACAACCGTTTAGCAGTGCAGGGACCTGCCTGGGGCTGCACAAGGACCCTCAACGCTCAGCTGCTAAAACCGAGTCGCACAAGGAGCGTGAAATCTCCTGGGGATGAGCTACACTCAGGCCTGCACTAAAATGACAACACGCGACAACAAAACTGACTTAATATCAGCGTAGCCACACTGTAGCATCAACAGAGTGTGAGCACAGTCACAGACAACTCCCTAAGTACCCAAACAGATGTACCTACCTGTTTGCTTTTAAAAATACCCAGTTCTGGCCACTCTTAATCCACAGCCAACTCAGATGATTATCCCACAACTGACAGCACTCACAGATGCAAAAAACATTTTTTGAAGAGTTGCAAGTGAGAATTAAGAGTATTTTACAGTTCAGTTTACTCTCAGCTTTTTTATTTTACATGACAGCAGGGAATGTAATCAAATGCACTAGCCAGCTATGGTGGATTTTCCGGGATTTACAGGTTGAATAGATTCTGCTTTCTTTAGGTGTGTTATGCACGTTATGGTTAAATCCTGTTATTGCTGCAGAAACATAGGCAGGTTATGATTAAATCCTGCTATTGCTGCAGAAAAACCTTTGCCACCTCCCTGAAGAGGCAATTCACATCTAGCCGAGGTTGTAAACTGAGGGCCCATGTGGTACGTATTGCGCTCAGCCTAGTGCTGCGCAGACGCAAACTCCCCGATCTCATGTGATCACAGGGTGAGATGTTTGGTCTTGCTGGACCTACGTTCTGTAGAAGCAAAACTAGCTCAGCTCTCCTTGCACCGCGTTCCCCTGCTCAGAGTGGTGAGGAGCATAACAAAGCTCTGCCTAAGGTCCAGCAGGGCCAGAGCAGAGCTCTGGCATGTCCTACAACACTGCAGGGTCTGTGCATTGTGGTCATAGACAGCTTGGTTGCTCAACCATGGAGCTGTGCTACACAACACCTGAGCCAACAGACCCTCCTGGAGTCACAGCAGAAACATGGAGAACATTTCAGCAGAGGAATACCTGACTGGCTCCATAAGCATCAACCCCGTTCCACATGGGCCACGCTCACTGCCGGCTACACGCAGTAGAGGCTGCCTCCACAATGCAGCACTTGTTTCTCTGAGCTATCTCAGCTTCAGACACCCCAGAGCTGACTGGAGGCTTCGTGGCTTTGAGATGCCACTTCTGTAATTATTTATGTAATCTTTAGCTCATTCTAACTGGTAACTGAAACCCTTTGGCACAAAACTTGATTTAAGAATCAAAACAGACACACTGATGTTTTGGGCAACCCTGTCATAGTTAGATCTTTCCAGTGCTGTCTTTGCTTTATCTTATTCCTAAGGAATTGCGACACTGTGGCCCCTTTTTGCACCAGTTACTTTTGAAGTACTGTGGGTTACAACTGTTTATCCAGAAGAGCTCTCTACAGAACACGCCTTTCCCCGCAGTCTGCTTTCCAACTCCACCACATCTACTTAGCAAACCTACTCTGGTTAAGTAAAATGGTTCCAACTCCACGCTGGATGCCTCCCGCCTAACACCCCACATTTCACTGAGGCAGCCCAAAGTGGGAAGACCAGAGATGCCACTCTAGAGAGCCTAGTACAACTGAACACTTAATTCCAGTCATCAGTTAACTGCTCAAATGTAGGTAAGACACTTCCTTTTTTCTGTTGACTTTGCAAACTCTTCTCATAGTCATCTTCAAGATCCCAAAGCCTCCCAGCCAACTGTTTCACTGTTTAGTAGTCTCTACCCAAAACCAAAGCTACCTCCTCCTCCTCTGTCTCCTCTGTCCTGCAGAAAATATGCTAAATCTAAGCACAAAGAAAAGGTAAAAGCTTACAATCTGTCTTGGAGTAATGGAGTAGGGGCTGTCTGCAGGAACCCCTTCATGAGGTCGTATAAGTACAGAGACAATTTTCTGTATTGTAGGTTCTTGAGTGATGATTTCCTCCTCTTTGCTGTCGGTGGCTGAAGACTGCAGGGACACAAGGGTGGGGAATGGTTAAAACTGTTACGCAGCAGAGGAGGAATGCAAGTGAAGTGTTCAGGGAACTGCTGCGGTACTCAGGAAATATGGCCAGCTTCAGTTTCTTTCTTTCTGGCACAAAAACTGGACATTTTTTCATGCATAGGTTTGTTCTCCTGAAACTGCTCCTGAACCCCTTGGAAAAAGCGCTATTGGGATAAATACCTCCTAAATGTTAGCTGCAATTTGAACTTCGCAGGTGAGATTCTGCACACATTGACACCACAAAGCACCCGTGAGAAAAGTAGACCCAAACTGAGGAGTTTTAGCTGTCTTAACACTTTAATGTAAAAATGGCATTAGTTTATTAATAACAGTATTTTAAAAAGTATCTGATCAGCTTCTTTAACAACTTTAGGAAAAGCTGAAGAGCTAGTTGCTCATACCTCATTCTGGAAACTGATTGCTAATCAATAGCCGTCTACCCATATATTGCTTCTTTGACTGTGAGAGGAACTGACATTTCTTTTAACAATCCAGCTCTTAGTTACAAGTTATATTGTGTGTTATTGTTTTCAACCTTTCATGCCAGGAAACCCATCATGTATCTCAGCAGCAGTATAAAAAACAGAGTAACAGCTGACCTCATCTGTGGTTTGCAAAGCTGGATAAATGCTTCCGCAGGGAATGGCAGTTTGATCCAACTTTAACATGATCTCTGACTCTGAATTGCTACCAATTGATGCAGTCTCATTTTCATCCATGGCCTTTGGAGGAAAAGGGTCTCCAAAGAACATCAACAGGTCCACCAGCTTCTTATCGTCTTGCTCTAGGTTGTAGATTTCCCAGTCCAGGCGGATGTCTGAATTGAAAAGGAGAGAGGACAATTATTTGTGGCCACTGAGAAGACTCATAGCTTAGTTGGTACCAGAGAACCAGAATATCAAGTCACAAATTTGTCTCTAGCAACTGAATTCATAATAAAGCACATCTTAAGCTTTCCATGTTTGCTGTAAACTAAAATGATTTAAGACCATGTGCGCTATGCCCTTATTATAGTTTGTCTGCTCTCTAGGGCCTAAACTTTTATTAACATTAAAGTAAATTACTAGTATTTTTTTTGTTAAGAAAATGTGTTTGGTGGCATTCAGAAAAAAAAAAAAAAGGTGATTTATCATTGAAGAGCTTAAAATCTCACTCAAGAGATAAAAAGACTAAACACAGACGAGCCAGATAATGCCACTAAGAAGCAGGTAGCGTATCTGATTGACTAAGCCTAATGCTGTGAGAGATGCACAAAACGAGGATGGAAAATCCTGAATTCCCATCATTTCAATAAGTGAAAACCCAGACGCATCAGGATAGGATGTGCTGTTTCATAGTAGTAACACGTTGAGTCGATTATATAAATTCTACTACACTCTGGCTGGAGCTTACATGCTTTCCTGTTGCAGAAAGCAAACTAATATTCATGGCAGTAAATCCATAATGATAAAGATTTACTATGCACAAAAAGACCTGACAAATATGTACTCTCGTTCTGCACTAACCAAGTTATAATAACAGTATATAAGAGGGTATCTAAGCTGTCTTCTTTTTACAAAGAACGTCCTCATTAGGAAACAAGAACGTCAGTTAATTAACATGATTAATGGCTTCTATTTTTTATTATTATAAGGAATTCAATGCAAGTGTCAATGCTTGCTGTACAAAAGTCAGTCTTACCAAAGGGAGTGGGATTGTTGAGCCGGACCCTCCGAAAGACAGGACACCCTCCAGAGACATGAGTGCCAAACCTGGGGGAGAAAACGCTGCTGTCAGTACGTTCAGAACAGAAGTGGATGTCTGAAATAATTTTCCATTAAAGATTTGTTTAAAAGTGGAAACATATCTGGCTGCACTGGCAGCCAGTTAAGAGTGGCCATCAGGTAAAGCATGGCCTATAGTGTGAAGTACCTGATTATGGGTTGCTCTGTTTGTGGTCCTGTCATCTGCAGGAAGATTGGACAGCCTTTCACAGTCATTTGCATAGGAATTAATTTAGGTTGTAAGTCTCCCACCTATTAAAAATTAATTTTTGCAATTAGAAGCAAGATGAAACTTTAGTTCTCTGGGTTACAAAATTAGGCTTTGAAAACTGATTGAATTTTCAAATATTTTTGTCTGATTTCTTTTGACAGCACCTAATTCATACACTGACGAAAGCTCTTCTCAGCAGGAGAATGCAATACCTCATACATTCACGAGCTTCCCTTCTGCTTGGTAGAACAGAGTAGCGCACTGGCCAGCTACCAAACAGATTTTATAAATCAAAACTGCTGCAATCAGCACATGAAAACCTCCCAGGAGGTGAACACGTAACACCAAAATTAAACCCTACGGTTTAAGAGCAAACAGTTGTTCCTTACATGTTGTTGGAGGTAGCAGTATAGCAATACCTGCCCTGATTTTTTTTTTTTTTTTTCAGAAGTCCTAACGAAAATGTATTTTTATCAGAAAGGAATCTAGGAAATATAATTGGTGTAAAATCTGCCATAGCAATACTTTACTTGAAAGCAAAGCTCCACCTACCTTACAGACAAGATCATCCCAGTACTCTCCCCACATGTCGTTGTAAGCTGTTATTTCTATGATTAGCTGCTGGAAGGCTTTCAGAGTTCCTGTGGAAGGTTGTATATGGAAAGCTACTCCCTTCCCATGAGACAGCACTGCTGCTGCAAACTCTGAAGGAGCATAGCAAAGAAGCATTTGATGAATTTTGAGGAAATGGAATAAAGTTAGTCTTTCAAAGAGTATCTAGGACCATATTTTTAGCTGGTGTTAATCAGCCTAACCTCAAAAATCAGCCTCCACAAAAACCTGGGATCATTTATACCACTTTATCCAATTTCCCTTCTGCAGTGGGTCTTAATCTGTTTTTTTTGAGAGTTCTTGCAGAGATTATTTCATAGAGGAACTCCCTTCCAACAATCTGATCCAGGACTCTTTGGGATATGCAAGGCACTAAGTGGCTACATGAAAACACACCCTCAATTTGAGAAAAATAAGCTGGAATTTGTGCTAACTGGTTGTCTTCCTATTAACAGCTGCCTGTTTACCTCTGTGCGCTCTTCAACACAAAGAATAAATTACAAAGAGCAAAGCCTTTCCACATTCTGAGTCATTCGCTTTCTAAATCAATAAGGTTGCATGGAATCTGTCAGAACAGCATTTTTCCAGTCTTAAGTACTAATTCAACAGCTGAAAAGCTCTGTCTTTGTAACACATACCAAACACTATGGCAAGGTATCAGTATGTCCAAGTTTTATTTTGGATACAGAAGACACATCTATGCTTTACAGCATTTCACTCTCATTTCCTCCCTCCCTGGGTCTCATGGGGCTTTGAATATTATTATTTTTCAGTACAATGCATCAGAAATGATGGATGGGCTGTGCTGCAGCTTTCCACAGTGGGGAGGGTATCTAAAAGGGTTTGAGGGAGAAAAGCCTGCTGCAATGGTGTTGGAAGACTGTGTAGGGAGGAAATGGCCAAATGTTATGCGTGTCATCCATACTTTGTGCTAGGAGTGATCCTGGGAGTGAACTATCACCAGAACCACCCATCTTTATTTCAGGCTGTTGGTTTTGAGAAAGAGAGAAGAGGAAAGAGAACGAGAACAAGAAAGAAAGGGAGGGGGAGAGAGAAAGAAGTGGTGGAAGAGAGAGAAAAAAGAAATGAGGGGGAAGAGAGAGATTGATCTAATGCCTATGCAACGTGGACTTTCAAACTCAAGAATGAACTGAGGAACTAAGTCATTTCACAATGTAGACTTAGCCAGATACTCCAAGAATGAAATGATGTGCCTGAATGGAACATTTAATGCTGAATACGGTAGTCAGTTGGCTTTTGCCTTCTCTCCACTGTGGGGATTAACAGCTATTCTCATACCTGACAGTGCTCTTCTGGCTGCGTGTTTTGTGACAGGCCCTCTTGTTTTCACCAGATGGCTTGAGGAGCTTGAAAAAAATAAAAAAAATTGCAACGAAGTTTCTGTGAAATGAGCAGGACTCTGCTAAAGTAAGAGCTCTACCTGACTCCTAAATTACTAGCCATTACTAGCCATAGTAGTCCATAAAGAAGGACTGCCTAAAAAGCATTTTTTGAAAGTAACATGCTTAGGACTCAATCAACTTGAGAGGTGCAAGACTCTGTGTACAATCTGACATAACAGAGTCTTGGTCAGCATAAACCAGCTTATGTCCATTGGCAACAATAGTGTTTTGACACTTACATAAGCTAAATCTTCTGTCCTTGCATTGCACGCTACCCATTTCTGCAGGAAGCCTCACCAGCAAGTTTCATTCATAGAACCGTAAAAGGGGTTGGGGTGGAAGGTACCTTGAAGATCATCTAGTTCCAGCCCCGTTGCCCTGGGCAGGGACACCTTCCACTAGACCAGGCTGCTCAAAGCCCCATCCAGCCTGGCCTTGAACACCTCCAGGGATGGGGTGCCCACAGCTTCTCTGGGGTGTCTCACCACCCTCAGAGTACAGAATTTCTTCCTAATATCTAATCTAAATCTACCATCTTTTGGTTTAAAACCATTACCTCTCCTTCTATTGCTACACTCCCTCATAAGAAGTCCCTCCCCGTCTCTCCTGTAGGCCCCCTTTAGGTACTAGAAGGGGCTGTAAGGGCACTGGAAGGTCTCCCCGGGGCCTTCTCTTCTCCAGGCTGAACAATCCCAACTCTCTCAGCCTGCCTTTATAGGGGAGGTGCTCCAGCCCTCTGAGGTTGCCCCTCTTCATTACCACAGTCAGAGGTAAAAACCTCTTAAAAAACCAACCCACCAGAGCACTGCAGAAAGCGTATCTCGTGCCAGAGGCAATAGCACTCTGTCTTGATTTCAGATTTAATCCAGACCTAAATTAGTATTTGAGTCATTATGCAGAAAAGCAAGACTTACGGGCACATTCTTTGTTCTGGAGTAAGTGAATAGCCAGTAAAATACTCAGCTTCTAGTTTGAATGGAGCACTGATTCCAGAGTGATTGGTAAGAATTAGCTGACGCTTTACGATGTCTTTGAATCCAACTTCAGATCCAAAGTCCAAAAGAAGATCACACAGGCTTTGTAACATTTGTCTTTCATCACTGCCAGAAAAAGTTACATTAGTATTAAAACATCAGTTTCATTTTCTTATGCCACAGATAATTTCAGTAGATTTTTCAAATGTGCAATATGCAATGTGGTTGTGACGACTGGTGTAAGACAACTATGCAGCCTATTATTTTTGCCATCAGCATTTACTGCTTTTCATTTATTTTACTCCTATCCACTTAAGGATTTATTTCGGGTAGAATTTTTATCATGTATACATGCCAACCTACCAAATTAAAGCCATTTTTACTTATAAAAATATATAAAGACGATTATATTCCAAAAGAGAATAATCATCCTCAGAATTATCAGAAAAATAAAATAAATATCAGTGAGAAACACCAAGTCAAAGAGAAGTATATTCATCTTTCTTTAATATCATGTCTCACAGAGCAACAACAAAACTTAATGATCAAAAACTACAGGATCTTGGGTACAATTCTGTAATTCTAAATTCACATCTAAGAGTTGAATTTACAAATTTTTGTAATTCCAAAAAATAGTTGTCACTCTCAAACATGTGAGGGACTGAAGAGGTCCCACACTTTGGTTACCAGGGAGAAAGGTTATTTTTCATGCTGTCTATACACACGAAGTCTCAAGGCTACTGGCAGGTTACAAGTGCCAGGAACGGAAGGGAGAACAGACATAACACGTGAACATGAGTTCCACTAATGCTCAGTTAACTTCACATCAATTTATTATTGATGAATGAATGAACTCAGTTGTTAATTTATTTAGTTTCAGCTAAACAATGGTGGGAGTGGAGTAGCGCTCTTCTCCAGTCTTCTCTTGGGCGTATGAAGGTGCTGAATTTGGATAGGGCGTAAAACCCAGTACCTTTTCTTCACATGGGCACCTTCAGTGAATCATCCTGGCACATTTTACTGTCCTGCTGCCTACAGCAGCAGGAAGAGTGAAGTTTATGTGGATAAGTGGTTTTTTTCCCCTCGCTATTGTATTTTTGCTTTGTGAAGAAGTGATTTTTGTCCAGTTCAGGGGTAAACCCTTGATTTACCTGGCAACTCCACTGTCACAAGGTACTGAGTAGGTGACATGCAGTCCTTTCACTTCTCCAGAAATGCTCAGAAAGAGGGGTTCAATCTTGTCTTCTATGCTACAGCAAAGGGCAAGGTCTTTCAGCTCACCCTGAAAGGAGAAGAGTCAAGTTTTCTTGTGAACAAAGCAAACATCAGAGAGGAAAGGCAGCTTCACTACGAAATTTACTTAGAAAACACGTATAAACTTCACTGGAATAAAACCAGAACTACAATAGAATCGTGAAAAGTTTTACTGAATTATTTTAAGTGCATTTTCTGCCACCATCAGATTTGCTTAGAAGGCAGTACCAAGGTAAAAATTTATGTCTGTTTCGTGTCTTTGTACCCACATCAGTCTATAAGCCTAAGACTGCTCCATTAGTGATTTTTGACACAATTCCTACACTGCAAGTGTTGAAGCTCTAAGCATTAATCACTTCTAGTCATGTTTAAATAATCTTCCAAAACTAAAGTTTTATTTCTACCTGCGTTTAAAGCAGGACTTGTAGGATGAATCATGTGGCCCACTTACACCAGTATTCTGGCTAATTCAACACTACTATTCTTTTTTGCCTTATCAATACATGAATCTGTGCATCCTGCATAAAATAACAGACTGGGATTCAGCTCCAGATTCAGACTTCCAAATGTAACACCTGTCTAAATGTGAGCCCTTGAGTTCATCTATAAAGGTGAACTCCAAATATGAGCTCTAGATCCCCACTGATTCATTAATGGTACTTGGGCATTTAGCTCACCTACAATCTGGACAACCTTTCTTGCAGGTGGCTCAGATGGCATTCAGTTCCCCAGCCATATGCAAAAGTGCCCTTTCAGATGCCCAGTGTGTCCTGTTAAGCTTCCAGTTTTCCATGAAGAAAGCTCAAGTTTACTGGGATCCTGTGCCACGTATGCCAGACATACATGGGTATCTGAGATCTTCTAGGGCATCTCTGATAGTACTGAACACCTACTTTTAAGCGAATAAATGAAACTTCGGTCTCCAGTGACTGTAATGGAAACTAATACACCACCCCTATAGGAAGCTCCTTTATTTAGTTGCATTAAATCATCTATTTGAATGCCTCTATAAAGTCTACGGCTGAATTCCTGAAGTTTGTTAACTCTGCAGTCTATGCCCTATTTTGCAGGCCCTCAGTCCCATCAGCCCCTTTTAAGTTTTCAAATATCAAAATGTCATGAGCCCAGTGCATTCAGAAAACCAAATGTGTACTACATATGCCAGTCTGCTACATTTCATTTGGGATAATCCAAAGTGAGCATCGTTATGCCTAAGAAAAGTGATAGGCATTAAGAGTAATTGAATAGGCATTCAAGAAACAATGAAAAGAACAGTCAGGAAAGAAAGCGGCAGGGTAGAAAATTGCCACCATGCGGACTGATCTAATTCTTGCCTTCAACCACGGTTACCTCTAAAGCAAAGCAATCCAGTGAGATTGTATGAGAAAAAAAGGGCATTATATTTTGCGTATAGAAATCCTTCCTTTTGCCAAATGGAGGTGAGATGAGAATGCCAGTGTTGCTGTTTTGGTAAAATTGCATCAATTTTTAAACTTACCACGACGTTAGCTGACAGCTCTATGCAGAATTCTTTTTCTTCATTTGGGCCTAAGGTGCCACTGGCTGGGGAGACAGCGACGGAGCAGAAAGCTGCCTGACTTCCAATGAGCTGCCAAACAGAAAGGACAGACATTCAGTTAACTCTCTCAATTCATTAACACCAATTCTTTCAGATTTTCTCTTCAGATCAAAGAGGACCATAAACACAGAGTTATTCTAAAGTTTAGCACACTTCCCCCATGGCTGAGAAGATCCTTGTGTTACTTTTATTCCAAATGACTTCAGGTGCCAAACCAAGGCATCTGGGCTGGCAGCAGAGTCACTGTTGTCCCTTTCACAGTCACAAGGCTTTCCAGGCTTAAGTCAACCTATCTGATATTGGAGCAGGATCCTACAGGTGCCATCTCTCTCTCCACTGACTGCAGAGGTGGCCTACGTGACAATCCTCTTGTTGGCACGTTCCCTAATTGACTAAATGCACATGGCATGAATCCAGGGGTTCAACTCAGTTGCTCACATAGGAACATCAGGTGCCACGTAAATGCTGTGGATATCCTTCCTAGGCTCCAGCTGTTCCAAAACGCTTTCCCATAGGTCCAATATCATCCGCGCACTCAGGTAGGATGTCTTGGGCACCAAAGGACATCTCAGATGGCACTGAATGCTTTTATGTAGTTAACCGAGCTGAACCCTGGATGTCAGAGTAGATCTAAATGACCAAAGCACTGACAGTAGGATTCAGCTTACGGGCTAATTAACCTAATTGTATGCACAGTGGGTGTCAACACTACCATTGTAGCCAACAGACATCCAGTTAGTATGTGCTAGAGAGCATTCTGCAGACCAAAGTAGGTGTCCATTTTAGGGAGAGCTGAATACTTCTCTGGACTCCATTGGCTGGATAGATGAGGTAGGATTCAGTTGCCTAAACGTGGGCACATAGGGTAGCCATGCCATCCAAGCAGGCCAGGCTGGTGTGACCAGACTTACAAGAGACTACACTTCTTGAGTGACACCTGGAGGTGGGGAAAAACACTCTACACCACCCACAGTGACACTAGACATATATATTCTAGTGACTGACTTCCAGCTCAGATTTCCATTGACTGAAAAGAGAGTTCAGACCATAGCTTACATACTGACATTCAATTTAAGGGTCCTAATCTGTGAGCTGAATCACACCCAGAATGTAAAATTGAAGCAAAATTTAGACGTGATTCAAAAGCACCATTGTTTCTTTACAATTAAATGCAAACCCTAAACTGCCATGGTACTTTGTTTAATACTCCGGTAGCTTAAATCCTATTTCCCCTCACATCTCCGCCCACCTGTTCTCCCAGGGATGATCCACAGACAGTAAGATGTTATTAATATCAAGTGGTAGGTAATCTTTTCAAGGCTGGTCTCAAGTTGAAGTCTTGCTTATAAGCCAGTAAACAGGAATCACTACTCAATGGACACATCAGAAAAGCTTTTAAGAGTAGTCTGTATTTTGACAGAAACTACAATTTCTATCCCTGCTGTATTCTTCATCCACTGGAAGAGCATTTACCTTTCCCCATAAGTATTTTGCTGGCAGCAGTGTCTGGTTAAAAAGTTTGCTGGTTGCTTTGGCAGGAACTCCAGTGTAAATTTCAGTGAATACTAGATGACTAGGTATCAGGCACGCTTGTGGGGTCTGAACTTCAACAAAAACAGGAAGGTGACTGGAAATAAACACACAGATGGTCTATTGTTATGGTTAATGAAATGTGCTCGACATACAACAGCATGCTGGAAAGAATGATGATTATGTTTATTTAGCAATATTAGTGATCGGATAGTTCATTAATAGGTTACACAACCCCGCTCTGAGTTCCTGATACATATTTTTGGTATAGGAGATAAAACTACCTAAAGTGAAAATCACATGTGAATCTCAGGAAAAAAAAAAAAACAAAGCAGAATGCCACTTTTCCCCCTTACCTTCCTTCTCCATTTTCTACCTCTAGTTCTAATACTGTCTGGAGACGCTGGCACAGCAACGATGTGAACTGAACTGACACACTGCATATACCCAAAGGAGGTATTTCTCCAGCAGACGGGTGAATGGTAAAGGGAGATACCTAGGAGAGGAGAGAGGAAACAGAAATTTCTTGGACACCTACAAAGCAAGTGTAAAATGCTGCAGCCACACAATCTGATTAAGACTTGCATGTACCTAGTTCTTCCTCACACATGTCCTTTTTCTCTGCCCCTGGAGTCCCACCTGGATTGATTTCGGTAAGCGCAGTTTTCCTTCTATAGGGACAGCTAATAAAAAAGCAATGACTTAACGGAACAGTAGTCAGAGCCAAGGGCATAAGAGGGATGCCTGTGCTTGGAGTGAGGGGGAATGTGAAGGAGCACCAGTCAGCAGCAGTAGCAGTGTCTCCTCCCAAGTGGAGGGGCTGAGCAGCAGCAATGCAACGTGCCACACACTGGGGAGATTCTCGGACAGAAAGTCGAGAAAGGAGGGCTGGAGCAGTGGAATGAGAAAGAGCACCAGTGTGGGGTCGGGGCTGGAGAGGTTCAGGAAAGGAAAGGGGTAGCTCTTATGCAGGAGGAATGGAGCACTTGATCTAGGATCTTCACTGGGACATGAATGGGCTCCAGGATGACAAATTCAAGAGATTAAGTCTCAAATCTCTCTGGGGTTCTGGGAATTGTTGGGAATGGCAGGGGACAAAGGAATAACAGTGAGATGTAAGGGCTTGAGGACTCTGAAGACAGGGTCTCCTCCAGGGCACCCCTATCCCTAATCAGGCACTTAATTATAATTATTCTGAGGGAAAAGTTATAGACATACACACATAACTGTTTTGCAAGGCTGACATAACCACCACTCATAAATCTTTTCTTTTTGCCATCAACTTTCACCCAAAGTTGGTGAGATGTCTACATGATACACAGAAAAGAAAACAAAGCTCAAGAACTCATGAGGATACAGTACAACTTCTCTCAGGTTTCCATCTCCTGATGGTCAATGGAAAGCTCCTCCTTAACAACCCCTCTCTCCATTGCAAAACCGACAGTCTCTCCAGAAAAACAGAACATCTGAACAGCTTTTGGACCAATTTTGCCACGAAACAAGTGAACTCAATTCCTTGCATGGGCAATTATGTAAAGAGGCCTACAAGCAGAATTTGGCTTTTCATTACAACAAAAAAGCACTTACCCCAGAGTCTGGATTTCCTCACTTCCCTTTAATGCGTAACACCAAGGAGAAATCTAGGTACAAAGCCCATTGTGTGCCACAAATAATCAAAATAAGTATTTTGCCTTCTTTCTTTTTTTTTTTTTTTTAATTTTAGGAATATGTGATGGTCCGCAGATAGCAGCTCCCGCTCAATTCTTTGCCACCAGTATTACCTCCAAGTTATTTTGGGACGCACCTCTGTGTTTCAAAGCTATTGTTTAAAGCAAAAGGGCCCAATTCAGTAGGTGCTGAGATTCTTGTCCGAGATGCTGGTGTGGGTGTGTGGGAGGAGTGTTTAGCAGCCTCAGTTCTGATAAAGTCTTTCCCTCTTATTTATATCAGCAGCAGCTGATATAAATTTCCCGTCATAATACGGAAATACAGGAAATACTCCGTGTCTCTTTGGATCAGGCTGGCAGGGGATTTGTAATAAATAGAAATGGAGAAAAGTTGCAAAGAAGCATTTAATCTCAAAAGAATTTAAGCACTTATGGAACTGTGCAGAACCAGTTTCATAACAAGTCAGAGAAACTGTAACTTTTGATATCTGGAATGAATATTACAACTCATAAGACTAAGGAAGAAATAGCTAAAGAGGGAGCATAGCCAGCTATAGCAGTGACTTACCTCTTCATTCCTTTCAGCTAGACAAACCTGGCTTTCTTGCATTCTCCATTGTGCTGGCAGCTGACACAGATTTTTAATCTCAAAGGTTCTTAACACGCTCTCACCTTGCTTAGTCAAACCTAACTGGAGTGAAGGAACATCAATACAAAGAAGTGGACCCTAGGACACCAGGAAACAGACGTCAGAATGGACACTTCTGCCAAACCTGCCTGATTAAGAAGCATACATTATCTAAGATTAACATTCAATTTCACAGAGAATAGGAGAAAGCAAATGCATTGTGTGTAATGCAGAAAAATTCTTATTGTCATGGGAGTATCAACATTGCCTCAATAGTTACTACACAGCAAAACCACCTCCCTCCTATTTGTAACTGCTTTAGATTTGTCATGCCTTTGAGAGGCAAAAACCTTTATACGGACAATGGCCAGGCTGCACAGCTAGTCGTCCCACAACACTGCACTGTTCTTTACCTTAAAAGCAGCCTCAACATGCAGCACAACAGGCTCTGGACAGTGTTCAATTTTACACCGCAGGTCACGGCTGATGCACCCAGGTTCGCTTCCAGTAATTGCCAGTTCAAATTCACAGCATTTATTCATATCTAGAAAAGAAAAAATCAGGGTCCTGTCTTAGCCGTTTGCAAAGAAACCACCTGCTGCAAGCCTGTGATTGAAGCTTCTGGAAGCAAACTAAGTCTCCTGCTGGCTGTAGTGGGCTGGGGATCAGGTCTTGTTTTGCAGCTTGCATTACAGTGCTCTGTGACTTTTCTCTTCCACTCATACCAATTTAAATATTTCTGTCATTAATTGATGCTTGCAAGTCACAGAAAATTTACCTATGATGCCAGTATGAGGTTCAACTTCCATGATGTCACAGGGCATTATTTTCTCCCATGTGTACTGGATCAGTGATTTGCTGTTATTCCACATCTAAAACCATTAAAATCAATGAGACAATTAATGCACTTTAAGCTTTCATAGCAACAAGCCAATTTGCTGAGAGTACCGATGCACTGCAAACCAGGCATTGCAAGTCTTACATCACATACTTTGCAATAGTGACTTTGCAACCATATCCTGATCACCACTAAAGATTACAACCTACTAATATAGCTCGAATCTAGCTACAACATACTCTATGGTCACCTGAATCTTGAAATAAATAGAGCACGGTAAGAGTGGAAAGGCATAGAACTAACCTCTGACTTGAACAGTACTAACCCAATGCCATGCACTAACTACTGTTATTTTCATGATAATGCTGTGTCTTCCCTCTCCTTTCTCCTCTGTGATGCAAAACAAGGACAAGAAGAAGTAGGATTTACCTGACTGTATTTCAGGTATCTGCAAAACAGATAAGAGCTTTACATATGACCTCATCTCCTAGGAATTCTCCTTTCTGAATATACAGCCAGTTAGACAGTGCTGGGACCAATTTCTCTGACCTATTTTAGCCTGTGGGACGAGATGAATCACCCTCTGGATGCTGCCAACCAGATCTCCAAGGACTCTAAGGGAAGTCTAGAGCAGGTAGCTCAGATGTGGAGATCTATGCTGAAAGCACTATATTTAGTCAGGTGAACTCAGTGGCTACCTTCACACTAGTGAAGGTGTTACGTGAAACCTAAAGAAAATCCATTAACCGTTCTTTTCAAGAACTGTGTCATATTTGAAGCATTTTATGCTTTTTCCCATATTTCAAAAAACGTTACAAAACTTCAAAGCTAAGCTTAAACTTCAAATCCTTTTTTGAAAGAAGCCTTTTTTTTTACCCAAGGATCTGTTTGTGAGGGAGATGATGGAAGCTCTTGAAATCTTTGGCCTGCTCTTCAGATCTATTCAAACATTATTTCTTAATTACAGCAAATAACTTTATTCTCTGAAGCACAATTATCTCTAAGCACAGTTTAAACTCTTATCCTTTTAAGACTAATAAAAAGAATTGGAAACTGTGAGGAATGTCATTATATTATCAGTAAGTGACTTAATTACCTATACCACACATGTAGCCATACTGCGTTACTGGAAAGTAAGAAATGGCTGTCTTAAGCTGAAAAAGACCTTATAGGAAGAAAAAGCATAAAACTAAATGCTGATTTAGCAGTATCTTTAAGAAAAAAATGGAAAGACCATTAACTGGGAAATGTCTTCCTGCCTTGCTCTTGCTAACAGGCCTGTTTTTCCCAAGTAAGTCTAAGAACAAAAGGATCCTGATCCGTAGTGAAGAGGACGCTGCGTGAGCGGACAATTGCAGCAGCAGTCTGTCCCATAATGGTCAAACAGAAATTATCACAACTGCAGGAAAGAATAAGGTCTCGTAAGCTGCAGCATGACTTTTGTAGCTCTTCTGTGCTTGCTGTAGTTCTTTGCATGAACAGTGCCTCTGTTACGAAGTAATTTAATCATCCATTGGCTATTCCTCCCAACTGGAAAACTTTTACACTACAGGAGTGACAAAGTGATAAGCAACAAGTTTCTGACTCTGACCCAGGAAAATATTTAGAAGGGTAAAACTCTCTGGTGTCAAACTTGAGAGATGAAAAAAGAACAAAAGCTGCTGCTTGGAGTGTAGGGCTAAAGAGGCTTGCTAGGGAAATTCAGTACAGACCCTCCTGGACTCATAGTCTCCTTTAAAAATATTTAAGAAAAACTAAAATACCATGGATTTTCTCATATCTTCTAGTAACACCTATGACATCTAGTGACACAAAGCACATGATAACAATGAAGCCAAAAGCAAACAAACCTTAAATGTTTTTCTGACGTTTACACCAATAAAGTTTTCTCCAGGAATGATAATGGCGTATGGTTCCAGGAGAAGGTGAAATGGTTCTGTTGATCCTTTAACTTCTATTTCTAGTGCTATTACATCCTCTGCTTTGTATGCTGGGATGTTTTGAAGCATCCCCTCTTTTACTAAACTTTGGGAGGAAATATGGTAGAATTATTAAGCATCTTAAAGTGGTGTTTAAACTGGATCCCATCTTCTAATTGCGAGATTAAAATTGAAAATCATCAAAAGTTTCTCAATTACAGACTGCCCATTTGCAGTTAGCCCAGGCTAGGGACAATTAAAAACTGGAAAAAATTATAGTTGTTCTTTAATGTATTCTAGTAGTCTCAGTCTGTTCATGAAGAAGTATGTAAGTCACAGACTGCTGTGACGAACTGTAATAACAGGAAAACCTGCTGGAAATCTCAGAAGAAAGCTGGGAAATAAATAGACAAAATGACAATATTATTTTTTCCAAGAGACACACAGCCCTAGCTAGGGCTAAGGCATTAGGGGAGACATTAGGGTCCAGACATTAGGGGAGATCACAGCGATGCTCTTTGTACCACAATTAGTTGTGCAGATAAAGTCTTTTATATTTGTCAGTCCATCATGACCAGAAAGATGATGAATCGCAGTAACTTAATGTCATAGCATAGCTAAAATGTGGCTACACGTTCTACCAGGAAATACTGTTTCTCAGCTTACCAAGGTGATTCTGGGATGTCCCTCAGTACCATCTGAATCACACTGTGATAACTCTTCAGCTATACAGATGAAGGAGGAGAGAATTTTAATGTCAACTAATCAGTTATGTTGAGGCTTAAAAAGAGATGAAAAAGTAGTTTACATTTAAAGGATGAACAATCATCATCGGAGTTCTAAGCTCTGATAAACAATATTTAGTAACTCTAGAGTAACTAAAAGAAAACATGTTTGATTGCAAAATATTAAGCCAGATTCTGATCTCATGGTGCATGGTTCCAAGAAAAATACTCATTTTTGACATGTCTGTTATTATTTCCCTAGTATATTGCATACTACACACAAGCATCTGCACAGGCTCCCCAAATTAAGATCAGTACTGCTGTAATAACTTAAAGTTTCCTATAACAGCTCCAGGGCGTTCAGCTTAATTGACTATCAGTCTGATTTTGAGTAAGAAACACTACTTTTCTGTCACGGGAAAAGAGGGTGCCTTCTATATTATAATGGGCAAAAAAAAGGAAACAAAGAAGCAGGCCTTAAATTTGAAGGGCTTTGCAAAAGATTCCTTTGTTTCTAGAGAGATATTAAGTGTATATGCTAATTCAATGTATTTTTCTATTAACTAATTGAAGTATTTTAAAAACACAGTTAGTTTCTCTTCCATACTTATTTGAGGTGTTCCTATGTACGTCAATCACCACAGCACGGGATATTCCCACTCTTGGGCTTACTTTGGATTGAGTTTCTTTAAATACAGTGAGCTCATGCTCCTTATTTACACAGACAGCAAAGCAGAAACGAAGACAACAGTCACTGGTACAGCTGCGCTCAAACATCGTTGCACCCCTTTTTACCCACAGCTGCATCCTATAATTTCTCTGCCAAAGGCTACTACTACCCCCTTAATTTGCCACGCAGCTGTTCATAGGACCCATTTCAGCCCAAAAAAGCTACAGTTGGAAACAGTTTAAATAATCACTGTTTGCTAACCAAAATTATTTAGGCTGCAGCAGGTATGGGGCACACCCCCAAAGCAGCTGACTCAGCAGATGGGAAGGGTCAGGAGATTGTGGAGGAGCCGGTAATGGGAGAGTGGTAACTTTACCAGCCAGCACAGCTGCAGCTATGAGGATGCGTCTACAGTTTCAGTGTAAAATTAATTGTGTCCAATCAGTACCAAAAATGACATGAGATCAGAAACTGTCTCATATTTTGCAGTCAAAACATGTTTTCTTGTAGTAACTTTTTACATTTTGAACACTGTTTAACAGAGCATAGTACCAACTAATTAAATTTAATTCAGAAAGCTGCACAGCAAGAATTTTATGGCTTGCATAAAAATACACAGCTGGAGTTTGCAGATAGGAAGGAATCACAAGCCATACCTCCTGTGGAGTGTAAGTGAGAATAAACTCATGATCAGCATGGGGAAGCAAAACTCCCTGCTCAAGATTTAGGGAGAAGGCTGACTCTGTATCTTGAGTGTATTTGAGCTTCATAAAGTCTGCAGTTTCTTCTGGTATTAATGGTTTCAGATTAGGCTTTATTATCTGCCAGTAGAAAGGAAGTTCTACGTGGCTGCAAAGAAATCAATAAACAACAAAAAGCTATAATTAAAAAAATTAGACATTTTTGAGTAAGATATTGGGAGAAGATTTGCAGTTCCTTTTTCCATGTAGGGAATTCCTCTCCTTAAAAATTACAAGGGTTAGAGTTACCAGTCTTTGTGAGCTACAAAGTTGATGAAGCAGCATAGAGTCATAAAAATAAATAAATTGTATAAAGTCATAAATTGTATAAAGAATATGCTAATATATGGAAGTAAATTATATAAATGAGCAAGATATGTTAACACTTTCTTGCCTTATTTAACTTGTCATGTAATGCAACTTCTAGGAAACTCTACGATTCTTTTTTCAAGAATCTGAGTTCAACAGGACAATTCCTGCTGATATCAGTCTGTTTGCATTGGATCACTGCTCATGATCTACATTAACATTCTGAATTTAATCCAAGTGCAAGCTGTGGTCTTTAACGTATCAAGAAACACAGGGGCTCCAGCTAAGATCATAGCAATGGCTCTGCAACACTCTCTGTAATCCAGAAAAGGTTGCTTAACTGGGTTGCTTCAGCAGAATTGTATTCCATGGAATGCGTTCACGGGTTTTAAAACCTTGCTCCTACTGACCTCAAAAACTTTGCCTTACTAAGGGGAGGAAGGACACTGGAATTTGAAAGTGAGTGTCAACGACAGAAAACTGAACATGTACAATTTCTTGTTTCACTTTCTATAGCAGTAGAAAGTTTTCTCTTTCCTGCTTCTGTGGAGTTCAGTCCCAGGCTGTCCAACTTTGCTTCATACAAATGCTGATACCAGACGTGCAGGGACTGCTGTCATGATTATAACACAGAGAAAATGTAGAAATTGGCATAGTCACATCCTTCGTCAGTTTACAGTATCCAGTTCACTGAATCACTCTTTCTATACCCAAACAGCATTCTGTTCTGGCATTATGCATGTGTGGTTTCCAGGCCACAAAACAAACTTCCAGAAATTCAGTGTAGCAAGTAGCAATTTACATGAACGTATCTAAAACCAGCACTGACCTCCTCTCTGCTTTGATGGTCTATAGCCTCTAACTACTGCAGTCATGCACATTAGTGTACTTCTATTATCATCCAGCTGCTTTTGATCAAAATCAGGATTCTACTATGTTCAGTACAACGTAATTGCACGTAGGGACATATTCCTTGTCTTCAAATAGAGTTTATATTTAGATCTATTAGGACTCAATAGTAGGAATCATTGGAAAATTTTAATACAAGCTAGTTACATTGGGCTCCCGCTTTAATCTATGGAGATGCAGGGGAGTCCAGGATGTGTTATGTCTTGTTCTGTGGGAGATGTCCACAGTCAGAACTGCATCCTTAAAAGCATCTATTTCCCTGCACTATGAAAGGAAAAGAGTATAGGGTTTTTAGTTCAGTTGCACAAGTATACATTGTAGACGTGTAAAGTTAGATAAATCCCATCTCAATTACCCTGTTAAATATTTCCTGCAACCATCCATATTTATGAATCTTTTGCAGTTGTAGATTTATCTATACCAAGGCAAATATATTGACCTTGGCAGCGTATGAACCAAATGGTATGGCTAATGGTTGCCATAATGTTTGATTTATATATAATGTTCCTGCTTTTACAAGCATATCCTTGAACCTTAATTATTAAACTATGTGGCAGAAAGAAGCAAGGCTTCTGCACAAAGTTTATCAACTAGTGCATGAAGGTTTCTCCAGCTTGAGAGAGGATGGTCTCACAGTTGAGGTCCCCACGAGTATGTTCAGACTGCAGAGCATTACTCTATTAATAGTAGTTACATACGTAGAGTTTCTTATAACCAGTTTCTTCTCCTGGGTGGTGTGTGGGTTTTGGGGGTCAAATCGTATGAGATGCTGTGCTGTTACATCAGTAACTTCACCAGGTTCAGGTTTGCTTTCTCCACCCGTGACGAACACAAGCTCCAGAGCTATCAGCTGTCCAACCCCTTGAAGAAATAAGTAGGTATTACTGTTTACCATCTGGCTATTAACATTGTTCGTATTACACATTAACAGCAAATGCCAGCAATGGCCATTACTGATTGTATCTGCTGTTTCCTCAAGTTTCAGAACTCCAATGTGTTAACTGTACAATATTTTCCTGATACTTATATATCAATTGAGATCTTTCTCTTCGTGAACTTAACAGATTTGAATTTCAGGGCCACAATCTCAGCTCACTTACATCAGCACCGTTTCACTGAAATGAGCAGAATGTTTACAGTTGTTGATAATGTGGCTCCCAGATGTTTTGAGCAGTATCTTAAAATAAAAATAAGCAGAAAATGCACTATTCAAACATTTCCAAAGGAAATACCTATAATAAAGTGATAAAATAGACTACAAGTCAAGCCTAATGTTATAGCACTCACGATTACATCACAGGACAAGCACTAACATTTACGAGAATTTCAACTGGTTTCATTAGCTAATCCAAAGACTGCCTCTCTCTCCTGAATATCCTCAACCAAGACGTGCCCTAAATTTGCTTCACACCCAAATGTATTTCTGCCCTGTTAAAGCTGATGTTTTATACTTTGTCATGTCATCTTACTGATACAAAAGCCTAAGCAATGAATTGCACCCGACTACAGGTGTTCTTTTCTGCTACTTGGTGACATTTTACATTTGGATTTTTGGCTACAGTGGGTTAAGAGCTCATTGTTTTCTGAATGCCATGTATTTCATGCACTGAGATGGAACAGTAATAATAATAATAAAAAAGCTTACCATTTAACACCATCGGGGGACAAAGTATGTGCTTAATCCAGTGACATTAAATCTCATCATCGCTTCAAGCCATCAACCACCACTCACATTATTTGAATATCTACAGTGTTAGAAACACGATCTCTGAAAAGTGTTAGAAACAAACCTGTGACTGTAACATCATTGACTTGGCAACTGTCACAAACAATGGTGTATATTTGCTGTGAGACTTCTGGAAAAGAAGGGAAAAACACTACCTGAAAGAGAGAAGTGAAATAGCAATGCCTGTTACTTCTTTCCAGGAAGTAATAAACTTCGACTCGTAAATGTTCACTAAAGGACAGTTCTAATGATTCATAATTAAAGCTTACATTTGCAAGAAACAGAGTGTGTCATATTCCCTTAATAGAGACCAGAAAGAAATAGGTGTTTTCTGGGTCACTAAACTTACATGTGTGTATCTGGAAGGTCACCAGACTTTGTAGTCACTGGAGATGTGAGCACTCTGCTGGGTTGGTCAGTCACATGAATTAGACCCTCAGAATCTAATCTGCCCTTGGTCACTTATTGGAGCAATGCCCCCACTGCCTGTCAAGCTGCAACAGTGTGAGCAGGGCAGCTGCTGTGTGCCTTCCCCGAGCTCCACTGCAACAAAAATTGTTCAGGGGCCAAAACCTTTGGCCGTGTAATGGTTATTCTACTTCTTGTCCGTTACGGCCTGCGAACCCAACCTATGCTAAATCCATCTCCTCTTTCTGTCCTACACATGCCTGGCCTTGCTGAAGCAATGCACCTGGGGAGGGAGAAAGGAGAAGAAACATTTCTCCTTTATCCACACCTGCCTGAACCATCCCTCTTACCAACAGCCAAGAGGCACTGGAGAAAGGAAGGGCTGGAGGACAGCCATGTTCTCCATATCGCTCTTCCTCTCCCCATAGTGATGCTGTAATAAAATGTGGCCCACATCAGAGAAAGCAGTGGTGACTACCAGTAATACACACCTACTGCAGGACCTTTTTCAGGAAAGAGCGCAGCCTAAGTGAAGGATTTGTACCTGCTGCTCTTCAATGAAAGGATTTCTTTTCTCCAGATGCCCTTTTTTTTCCCCAGGAAGCTCAGAAAGGAAAAGTTTCTTGGACTCGATGCCCCAGCTGGAGTGAAATAAGGACTCCTGTGTTCTCAGATTCCTGTTTTCTCTAACAAGATTCCTTGCATCGGGAAAATCTGGCTGGTCTCTGAGTGGCTAAGCAACACTTGGAAATTTCCGTGAAAGACGCTTCAATAAGACAATTGCAATTCTTCCAACATAATTGCACAGCAAGATTTGAGCATTTTGGCTCACACAAACACAAATTTGCAAGGTCCATCCACGGTCTTCTAAAATAATCTTGATTGCTAACGTATTTGGTAAAGTACAAATACTTTCTGTAGCAGTCGGTACTAACCTCTACTGTCGTACTCTGCCCTGGAGCTAGCTCAAAAACAGCAGGATAGATCCCAAAAGGATCTTGTATCACAAAATCAACAGTGGCAACAGCCTAAAGTGTAAAAAAAAGAGAAAAAAAAAAAGAAAGACTAATAAGTTGAATTAATTAGGTGGTTGTTTTTAAAATACAGGTTTACCTAAAACAAGCAGTATACTACAACATCAATGTTCTACCTTTTACAGTAATTTTTTTCCACACATGTCAAAAGTATGTGGCTTATGTATATAGCTCAATTAGAATAAATGCTCCATGCTTTTTAATGACCTTGGTGAAAGCAGGAGGGAAGACGTTGTCACCAAAGGCAAATGATCGTGTTAGGAGCCCTAATATTCATATTCACAGAAGAACAGCTATGCCTGAGCACAGGAGCTCTGGCTGTTTCGCCATGCTTATGACTCACTTTGAATTAGAACTGTAAAGCATTTCAGGGGGGACAATCTGGCACACCAGCTGTCCCATTAGCCTTTTCTCCAGCACATAAAATGCCAATCTACCAGTCACACCTTATCTTCTTTGTGCATTTCACTTAGACCCTGTTTTGTGATGGAAAGCTAAAGACAGAGCGGTACTGGAGTGGACTGCTAGGGTCTAGAGGTGCAGCAAGGTCAGTAAGCGATACCTTTGGTGGGAAGGGGGAGAAAATGAGCTCAAGCGATGCTAGAACTGATTGCATTTCTATTTGCTTTAAGGGTAAGATTAAAGTTCAAACCAGTTGTCCTTTCCCTGACCTATGCCTGAGTTTACCTCACCACTGAGCAAAACATCTTCTTCCAGAGGCAAGCTGGAGAACAAGCAGGAGGTACAGACATCCAGAGAGATTGGTCTCGAGGATAAATGGGAACCCCTCAGAGAATGGGACAATACAGATGTCCCCAGCAAGGTCTTATGACCTCTGTGCTAATATACATGACATGGACCAGCTGGAATGGGTCCAGAGGCGGCCACAAAAATAATCAGAGGGCTGGAGCACTTCTCCTGTGAGGACAGGCTGGGAGAGTTGGGGTTGTTCAGCCCAGAGAAGAGAAGGCTCCAAGGAAACCTTCTTGTGGCCTTTTAATACTTAAAAGGGGCTTACAAGAAAGATGGGGACAGACTTTTTAGCAGGCCCTGCTGTGATAGGACAAGGGGGTAATGGTTTTAAACTAAAAGAGGGAAGATTTAGACTAGATTTAAGGAAGAAATTTTTTACAATGAGGGTGGTGACACATTGGCCCAGGTTGCCCAGAGAGGTGATAGATGCCCCATCCCTGGAAACATTCAAGGTCAGGTTGGACGGGGCTCTGAGCAACCTGGTCTAGTTGAAGATGTCCCTGCTCATTGCAGGGCGGTTGGACTAGATGACTTTGAAAGTCCCTTCCAACCCGAACTATTCTATGATTCTATACCACGACTAGATCAAAGCCCTTCACATCAAGCCATTTATACCATACCTTGTCCAATATTTCCCTTCTAATCACTCACCCTGGAATTCGGAGGTGGCCAGGCTTTCTTTGGCATTATACAGAACTTCCCAGTGCTAAATCCCTCATTTCTGCATGAAATTATCGTTACTTTTATTCCTCCAACAAGGCAGGAACCACAGTCTATAATGTGAGGCACTGCAATGAGTAACACAGAAAATCAGACTACATGGACATTGAAGGCTAGCAGCTGGCAACACCAGTTCTTGAATAACTCGTTAAAGACAACATTACTGCATATGAATATGCTGGGTGCTGCAATCCTAAAAAACCTTAAATTCTTTCAATTTGAAAGTTAAACAGTATGAGGTACATATTTCTACATTCATCTTACATTTTAATGGCGATTTTTACTTAAAGAGTGCATTGAATGATGACAAAGAGTAAGAGATGATTTTTAAAAAAGCTCAGTATAACAGAAAAAGTGAATTTACAAAGTATCAAAGCACGTTTCTGCAAAAGTAATCCTGGTTGTTACAGTTGAGGCTAGATGTCTGAGAGGTGAATCCTGCAGATGTCATATCTGTATATAATTAATGTAAAATTTCATTAATATTAATATCATCAAACATTTATAACTAAATCGTAATTCCTTAATATTTAGGATTGGTAATTACAGTTAGTAGTTCAGGAATTGGCAAGACACAAACCTAGAGAAGTGGATCCTGATCAATCCTCTAATACAGTGAAAAAAAATGAGCTTGATGTGGCAAGCAAAAATAATTGAGGAAAAATTTGACAGGATTATGTTTTAATAACTAATAAAGCTATTATGAGTGAAAATGGGATAGATATCAAAATGTAGAAACTGCACCGCCAAGTTTGTCAACATTTGGTTTGTGACATAAAATTGGAGACAGTCAAATAAAAAAAAGCCAAACAAGTCTGTTTAACTTTAGAGAAACCTAAGAATTGGACATTACTGACATGTTAACACTGGAGGTGGTCTTTTAGCTTGGATCGGGATCAGAAGAGGTTCTGATACTTGAGTCTCCACTAATATACAATCCTCATAATCTCCTAGATGTTCAGGAATAAACTGGACCGTATATTGGCATGTCATCCCAGGAGCAATCATTCCTCCCTTTCCTGGAAATTTTCCTTGGAAAAAAAAATATGCAGGGAATTAAAAAAATTAAAACCTCCCAAAGTTGGCATCTGTATTTATGATCACATCTCCCTCTGGAAAGGTGCCTGTAAACTCTCCCCATGTATTGCCTAAGTCAAACTGATAAAAATGAATGACCACAGAAGGCCTGCCAGCGTAATCTGTACATCCATATCTTCCACTGAACATAAAGAAGATTTTTTGTCTGAAAAATGCTTCTCATAACTGAGGAAACCGAGTGAGGAGAAACTTACAGTCGTTATCCAGTTTTCCTCTGCCACAAGACAACAAGGTTTACATGGGGGAACCTAACTCCTTCGCAATATTCCTCCGATGCTGTGACAGCGATACCACAACCTCCTTTGGCAATCTATGCCAGTTCCTGGCTACCCTACTGTAAGAAAGGTGTTTTTCTTACCTTTCCTCTCACCTAATCTTCCTTGTGCCAATTGAAGTATGCTATTTCTTGCCATCTCCTAGTACTGATTTCAATGGACACTATGTCTGTTCCTAGATAAATTTTGGATAAGGGTCAATCTAGGTACTCCATGGATATATTTCAATCTAACTTCAAACATGTTAATGTTAGTTAGTCTTCTTGAATTCCCAATTCGACCATTTGAATCTGCTTATGAGTTGCACGTGAATGGTCCTAGAAACATAAGACAGCCTTCAGTCTCTAAAGAACTGAGCAGAATATTGTCCTACACAGAGCACTAGGGACAGCAGAACCAAACATAATGTCTCTGAAAATTCTTTGTTCAAGCAGATAAATTAGATCTCTTATGTGTTAACATCTTAAAGGCAGAAAAAATAACCCTTACCTGGCCCAATGGCAAACGCTGAAGTAGAGGGGGGGATAAGTCTTACGTGATGACATGTTGAAGTGATGTTCTGCAGCTCTATAGTCATCTTCATTTAAAAAGAAAATAAAATACTCCTTTGTATTTATCAACACTCATTATAATGTTTGCAGTTCCACAGTACTCTGCTAGTAGTAGCTAATTTATCATCATAACTGGCCCAAAAATCTCAGTTTATTCAATAAAGCCTGAATCAGATACTACCAAACCCAAGCAAAGACTGGTAAGAGTCCCTTTCAGTTTTCACTGGTTAGTGTGTCAGTGGCATGTGTGAAAGAATATCTTGAGGAAGCTAAAGGGTCATTAATTGAATGTAAGAAGAAACTCAGACTTTTGTTGAACTGCAGAAAGCCAACAGTGAGTGAAATGTGTAGATCATGGTAGGACATAATGCTTCTCAGTGGTCGAACGAACCCTCTCCAAAGCAGCAAGTTCTCACCTCATAAACCTGGCCAACTTCATAATCAGAAAACAAAACAGTAGGTGGATTGGCAAGAAACACAGGAACAAATGAGGTGTCTCTGAAAGACAAAAAAAAAGGAGACATTATCTTACTGCCTAGTTCTATAAATACTGATAAAATAAGAAATTGCAAAATGTACCCTTTGGCAAAAACAAAATGTCGCACAGACATACTTTGTTTCCTACGAGACCACACAGACATTTAGCTCAAAATATCTACATGTAAATCCACAGCAATTCTATAGTGGATCTCTCTGTGTGCTCCAGATCAGAATCAATAAATTGTATATACTGCATACCCTTTATTATCTTCTGCTTTTCTTCTGGCTATAGTTTGTTCCACCTTTTCTTGAGAAATGACAAGAGATTTGCCTCCATGAAGAGCATTTGGTGGGAAAAAGCGGGGGTTCTTCAAGTAATTCTGTCTTTTCTCAAGTTTGGCAAGGTAAGCACGCTCTCTTTCTTCCTCTGCTTTGCACTTACTATCTTTCCAGGCTACCTTCTGCGAGGCATCAGTTTTCTTTGAAAAACAAATACCATGGTGCAAAATTAAACACGACAATTTTGGGGAGAATGGCTAAGGTATCTGTACATATCTAATTAAAGCTATACAGCATTGAAAATTCATATAGAAATATTGTATTTCTCTTTTCTTAACAGATCAAAAAAACCCAAGTACTGGAGTCAAATCTGCACTGATATTTACCCTTTGTTAGAGGAACAGCAATAGGCCCTACAGTTCTGAAAGACTAAAACAAACAAATCTCTAAAATGTACCTTACGTGTCTTTTTAGTCTGGTAGCTAGACTCTGGAGTTGAAGGCCAAGTTAATGTGCATAAAGATACACTTGGCAGACTACCAGGTATTTTCTGTAGGTGTGCAATCCCTGCAGGCATCTGGTCCCGTGAGCCTGAAGAAACATGCTGTTTAAAACTAAACGTCTCTCTGATGTAGCCAGGTTCTGTTTTTCCTGCAATTCAAAGAAAAATTTAATTCTCTAAGAGAAAAACATGAATTATAAGCATCTATTCTAAGTGTAGGTATATGAATTTATTGTAGGTTTTTTTAATGGAAAAAATACATTTTAAATCATCTAGAATTTAATATATGTTTATAATTTATTTTGCACAAATGAAGCTTATTACTTTAATAAGAAAGTTTTTAGAAATATTAATTAAACAAGCTACACACAAAGAAAGTTATATTACTCTTAGAAAGCTCTGTTACTCTTCCAAGTGAGCAGAACTTAGAATGTTCTGTTCAGTTTACAAAAAGACCCGTAAGATGGACTTATGACAGTCAGAAAAGTGACATAAACAGGATGTACCATCTAGTCCCATCTTCCTATAGTTACACAACAAAATTGATACCTCAGAGAAAACCCTGAGATGTCATATTTTTGGCTTTGTTTGGAATTACAATGGAAGAAAAACCCTGAATCTTGGAATTTGTGACTAAATTGACTGCTCTGAAACGTTTGTTTCCACTTGACTGAAAAATTTCATTTTAATGATACTGAAACCTTTCACCTTGGTTCGCACATGAGTAAAAGAAGTAAGAAGTCTTGACATTGCCCAAAAGATCTTCATTTGCAAATTAAACCAATATATCATAGAATCATAGAATTGTTAGGGTTGGAAGGGACCTTAAAGATCATCCTGTTCCAACCCCCCTGCCATAGGCAGGGACATCTCCCACTAGATCAGGTCGCTCAGAGCCCCGTCCAGCCTGGCCTTAAAAACTTCCAGGGATGGGGCTTCCACCACCTCTCTGGGCAACCTGTTCCAGTGTCTCACCATTTCCAGAACTGGAAAATTTTAAACCCAAAATAAAGAATACAACTTTATTTCACTGAAAAGTTTTTACTTTACTGTAACCACTTCCCTTTTCTGTATACAAGATGTAGTTGCAGCTTTGTGCTAATGAAAATGAATACAGGCAGAGCAGTCACAATTAATATTGTTTTTGTGTCAGATGGAAAGAACTGTAAACAAATGTGCGACCACCATTAAATTTCATAATTAAGCACATTTAACGTCGATCATTTTTAAGTTATCAATTTTATTTTGACAATGTTCCTTTAGCAGAATTTTATGCTTGTAATACTAGAGTCCCTTCTGCTTTGGTAGAAAACTATAAAAATATACTCAGATCTGCTACATCCTCCAATGCTTCAATTCTTAGAGAGTGTTCTAAAAAGTCTAAATTATTCTCTGCTTTAAAAGTTACCTTTTGGTGCTCTAGTAACAGGTAATTTATCAGTGATGTAACCATCAGGGCAGGTTAAATGATTTTTTCTGAGAAGTTCATTATCCACAATCCACCTAAAAGAGGATGCCACTGCAACAGTAAAACAAACAAACAAACAAAACAATAAAAAAAAAACAATAAAAAAGCACAAAAGCTTAGCCCCTTAACGATGCACTGTCTTGATCAATCCAAAGTAATGTTGTCCTTGTAACTCATCACTGTCAGGTAATATATTTGGATAGAGAAACAGTCTGGTATTTTAATCCCAGGACTTGGACATGCATGTCCACCATTCTAAATTCAGTTCAAACCCAGCTATGTAGCCACTGGAGAAACAACCTCTTTGTTGCTGCTATATATCAAGGTACGTATGCTTGTAATAAAAGTTAGGTGGTAAGTCATTAATTGCAAATTTACTTTGAAAATGACCTAGTTGTTTAGTTCCTTACAGTGTTACACAGATGTTACCTACCTGCATCTCTGCACAAAATCCTTCAAAGCTGCTCAACTGATGTAAAGCCAAACAAAAACCTCACTGAGTCTAGTGTCAGTCCTACCTTCCTACCAGAAGAAAGTTACATTCGTCTCCAGGTACCATAAACATGTACTGGGGAGAGACAGTATTTCCAGAATCCTCACCTGACGGCAATCCCATTTTGTGGAAATCTTCCCCCGCATCTGCCTTCATCACATTTAGGGCCCTTTCTTCTTCAGCTTTTGCTCGATCCTGGGCCTGTATGATGTTCTCTTCTACCATATCAGCTTCTGTCAATCGGCACTTATATTCAGCAAGAAGCTGTCATGGGCACAGGTGAACGCAGAGAAATTAGTCTGATTTGAGCTGTCACAAATTATTAAAGATCTCCTTGCAGATAAATGTTTTCTATTTGCCTTTGAAAGGTAAATGGATAGCTTGGTAAAAAACCATCATTACTCTACAAGCACAAACTGGCCTGCTAAAACACCGTCATTCCTGTCATTTAACTTGTGCTGGGTAAGAAGCACTGCCCAAGAAAAATGTGTGAAAGACGAGAAAACTCTCTCAGGACAAGAGAAATGTCTGTCTTTTACCTCTGTGGGACAGTAGCAACGGCACTGTATTTTGCCTAGAAATGTAGGATTAAATTTAAAGGGAATGTTCCCTCCTAGTTACTAGGAAGGTTTCTAAAACTCCAGAATATCCCAATAGTGATACTTCACTTCTCCTGACACATTTTGAATCACTCTGCCCACTGTGGTAAGTGCTTTACAAGCACAACTCAAAAAGAAAAATCCTGCCTGAAAGAGGTATCAATGTAAATTAAAGAGAGAAGATAGCAGAGGCGCAGAGACACACAAGACCAACCCCAAGAGAAACTGATAGACTGGTCTCAAGAACACCTGTAGCCTAATTGAGCTTTCTGTAGAACTTTCATGTAACAAGGTTTAATCTTTTGGCTCATTTAATAGAATTTAATAATTCATTTAATAGAATTAAATAATTCCATTTATTTTTTTTTAAATACAAAGGGTAGGATGCATCTCAGCTAAAATGAGATGCTTCCTCCTGTCCTGCTCATTCTGGGATCCCTCCACTGTCACTGGAATCCAGGATACGATCCTGTTCCATGACAAAGTTGCTACCTAAAATAGATCGGATGGATCGTGCGTTAAAAGTGCCTGGTTTGATTTTTTTTTCCTTTTTCTGATGATACAGAGAGCCTTGGGTGACTAGTTCAGCTGTAACGTGCATGTTACAGATATGTAGTGTTAATTGAAATGAACCTTATCCAAGCAGAAGTACTCCCATTTATTACTCAGAACATACTGTGTCCACTAATATATTCATAAATGACTCAAAAGAAATACAAAATCACGTCTGATAACCTTTGAAGTGGGTACGATGACACAGAATGGAAAAAATACCTGTTACATAACTCATCCAGCAATAGCCTACACTTTTATACACTGACAATAGCTATCAGAGCAATGATTAATACAAGCATTTTGCATTTCTACTGTTGATTTCATCCAAGATTCCCAAACAGCATCGCAAATGCTAATGGATTATGTGTCATAGCGCACCACTACGGTTGTCAGCCAGTACAATAGGCATTTTAAAGGGCTACTGGTTTTACTCTGCATCTGAAAAGCGACCCAGAGCTGAAAGTATCATGAAGAAACATGTGGTGAATATTAATTTACATGAAAGGTTCTGTGGGAAACTGTGATCCTGCAAATTTCCATTAAAATGTCAGTTCTAGGATCCCACCCTGCCTTTTTATTTTATTTTACAGAAGATCTAGAAATTACAAAGTAGCAATGAAAGCTGAACAGGGCTCCAAACTCTGACTTGGTTTCCACTTGTACCTTCTGTAGCTCCTCTGTAAAACTCTCATGATAAGCATTGTCGCCTCCTCGGGACTTGATCCAGTTTCTCTCCATGTCCTCCCCGATAACATCTCCAGTGTACAGGTCCTCAAAAGTGCTCTCCAACAAGTGGGAGATGTCCTGAGGAAAGAAAAGAAGGATGTTAGCGCTTGGGGCCTAAGATCGGATTGGAAGACATGCGTGCAAATGGCTGGAATTAGCAAATGAAGGCAGAAAAGTGGGGAGAAAGGGCTGGGAACGGTAGTGGGAAGGACCCTGAAAAGGGAGACACATGAACACTGAGGTGTGTGGAGGTGTGTATGTAAGCGTGTGCGTGTGTACACAAGGCCGTGCATGCACACAGGTGAGGGTGGCAGACACGGTTCTCCATGCACACAGCATGTGCCATGGTTTATGCAGGGGGCGTGCGTGTTTGGGGCTATGAGGGGGGTGTGTGTGTGTGCCTGAGGGAGACACAAGCACTGCACAGGGTGTGTGTGGCAGTCTTTGTAGAGGGCGTGCGTCTGTGTGTCCCAGGGTGCATACAGGCGTCTGTCTGTGTGCCTCCATGGCTGCCCATCCTGTGAGGCTGTGTGCCGGGCTGCGTGTGGGCCCCTGCGGCCCAGCCCTGCTGCCTTACCTGCATGCCGGGCCAGAGGCTCCGCTCAGCCATGTCAAGCCCGGCGCTGGGGTGGCCGCGGCCGGCCCGGTCCCCTCAGCCTCCCGCCGCCCCCTCAGCCTCCCGCCGCCGCTCGGCTGCGCCGCCGTTGCCGAGCGACCGTGAGGGCGGGAAGGGCCAGGCCGCCGGGCCGGGGGGAACCGGCCCAGGAAAGGGGCGGAGTGGAGCCACCCGGGGCCGAGCTCCGTCCGAGGCCATCGCGGAGCGGGATAACGGCGGCTGCCCCCGCTTCCTAATTCCCCTCCCTGGGCTTCCTCACACAGCTCCCCGCCTCCGTGCCCGCGCTGTTGTACCGGTAACGGGAGGGCTGAGGGCAGAGCCTGTGAGCCCCATACCCGGTTTCTGCCCTACCTCTGTCAAAACAGGTACTTTTTGCACTCTTGTAAAGCAGCACAGCTGCAGGAATTAGTGAGAAACGCAATAAAATGTTGACTTGAAAGCCCTGAGGGGGTTTGGGCTTTGCAGGAGGCCTGGCTTGCTCCTCCGCTGCCGTCAGGCTGCGGTGCAGGCGGGGAGCTTGGCAGCTGAGGGAAGGAGACAAATCCTCTCCCTCTTCCCCAGCTGCCACACGCCGCCCGTGGAGGCAGGGCAGGAAAAGGGGGTAATTCATCATCGGCCCGAGGAACCATTCATCTTCCCCCTCTGCCTGCCTGGCTGTGTACACCAGTTGCTAACAACAGCCGCCTGCTCCTGCTGAAGTTGGTGATATTTTCCTTAGAAACCATCCCGGCATAGCATTTTTTGCTTTCCCTGCCTCCTATTTTTCCCTTTTTTTTTCACCTCCCCCTTGCATCTTGCTCAGTGAAAGAACCAGACTGTGGGCCTCAGGACCTCTCCATCCCTACCAGGGTCATTGGGCTCCATCGGGGTTCCTGTGAAGCGGGTTTGCAGGGGTTGGAAGTGTATGTGGGCAATGGTACTGCCCTCCGATGGTAGTGCAAGGGAAATAGCCACTGCAAAAATAATTATAATATACCGAACCGTGTTGTTCCATGAGCAGACCAGCAAAAGGCCTGGGGTGTAAACCCCATGGCAGCCATGGTGGTGGTTGAGGAACTGGTGTTTGTAGGCACGTGGCACATGGGCTTGTGGCTACAGGGCGTCACGAGCTTTAGTTCATCAGCTCATCAAAACCTGTGTTTGGAATAAGGCACCGAATTAGACTCGGAGGCACTGCTGTGTTTTTAGTTTCCCTGTGAAAAACGGAAACTTGCCAAAAGGAAAGCTTGGTAAATCTGCAATATCCTGTTCCAAAGGTTAAGGCAAGTCAGAGAGATCTGATATCTGACGAGGGTACGATCAGATACCTGTGTTTTCCCGTAGAAAATGTTCACAGCTTTGTTTCCATACAGGCATGTAAGTGGGTCCTTGCCTTTAAAAGTAGGTTAGAGCATCCACATTTTGACATGTTTCCATATCAGAATTCCAACTTTTCTCATCATGCACTATTACAATTGATTATAACATCTGTTTGCTAACTGGAATGTTAATAAAATCCAGCATTTTTTACAGAATTCTTTCCCAGCCTTTAAAAAAGCCTTAGAGTAGTGGCAGTAAAGCAGATGTTTTTGTTTAAAATAGTATATAGATGTACATGAAAACTGCCTGTGGAAAAAAATTTCTGTACTTTCATCTTTACTGTCTTTCAGTAACTTGCCAAGCAGATCATCTCAGTTTAGAAGCTGGATTTTTTTTCCAACTGCAGTCCAGAAACCCACCGTGAAATCTGGATTTGAAGGTGAGATCCATCTGTCTGGTAGTAAAAATGCAAGATCAGAAGGGAGGGCTTAAACACTGGTCCAGGACTATACACAATTTTTTCCCATATGACCCTGATATATATTTCATTAATCTCCATTTTTATGCCATCATCACTTACTTATATAAACTTAAAAAATAAATGCCACTGTTACAATTGTGAAGCTGTTTAATTTACATATGTATTCACATTTCCATATAAATACTATAAAAATTAAGAATAATTACATATATATCATCTTCTTTATCACCATTCTAAGATACTTAACTTCCAAAGGCTGAAGAGAGACTCATGCATGTGGGAAATGGTAAAGAAAAACCAAAACAAAACCAGAAACTTTAGCCTACATTTATAGGTATAAGTTGTCCACATGTAGACACTTTCTCTAACTGCCATCTATGACTTCTACGAGACATTTTACCTTGTATTTCCTCTCGGTATCGTGTAAGGTTGGATTTTATGCGGACATTTTGTTTTGGATTGGGTGTGTGGACCTGAAGAGATTCCTGAGGGCCCCACTTAGTATGCTTGTGTGTGTAGTGTGGAGCACAATGGCATTTCTCTTGGAGGAAACTAATCTGAAGCTAAGGTCTCCAGGAGTTCATCTCATGTGCTCTGTCAGCTACTGGGCTCTCAGTCTACAGGACCAAACAAAAGCTAGTTTGAAATAAAATATCCCCAAATGCCTACAGAGTGAACATTGTCTCCTGAGCACCGACTTTTTTGCACTGCAGTTCTGCTCCTAGTGCACCAAGCTACTTGCTAAGGTAGATGTAACCTAAGTCACGGACCTAAGAGGAATCATAAATTCTGCTAAAATCCACATTATTCCACTCTTAAAAGTAGTCTCTGTGTCTTGTCAAGATTGTATTGCTTTTCTATATTTATTTTGTTCGTGCTCCCCAGGTGGTTCTCACACATCTCTTGTTATCCCATGTGAACTCTTAAAAGATCAACTCTTGTCCCAAACCATGTTTTCTTCTGGTCGTAACGCGTTCAGAAAAGGTCCTTCTCGTTGTAACCTAACAAAATCACCTTACAGTCATGGGGGTGGCTTGTTCAGGCATCCGAGTGCCAAATGACACTATGGATAAGGCAAGCCCAGCTCCTTCTTTCTGCTTGTTAGCTTTCTAAGACGGACAGTAACAGAACATATTTGTATATAAAACGGCCAGATGTGATTTGAATGCAATCAGGGAGCTCAAGGACTGAGTAAGAGACGATGTGTACATAGTTACATTGCAGAGTGGAACTGTGTCTTACGCTTTTTCCAAAAATAGCAGGCTCTATAGCGTTTTTATTTACCTTGTTCATATTTTATCAAAAGTATAGATGGGTGTTATGACCTGGGCCTGTAAGTCAGCCAATATATTTTTTTATATATTTTAAAGCAATGGACAGCTGAGTTTGACTAACTATAATCCTAAATTATTGTCAGTATCTATTCCTTAAATGTGTAAATATTGAACTAACAATAGCATCCTTTCACTAAATCAAAACAGCTTGCAGGAAAGCTCAAAACATTTCTCTTCATGGTGAGCCCAAAATCTTCACTAATGTCAGTGGACTTCCTTACAGAGGGAGGGAGGACTCGCTAAAATGATTCCACTCACTTGATATTTGAAAGGTTTCTTTGAAATTTCTTAAAAATAAAAGTTAAAAATTCTGCTGAATGTGCTGCTCCCATTATATTAATGCAACAATATGGATTCATTTGGGAATATGTATCTATACATATCTCAAATGTACACATAATTCAAATTATATATATGTATATAAAAAGATATACAGAATACTCTTGGGTTATATATTGATTTTTTAAAAACACAAATCCATACGGTTTAGAATCCATGAAGACTCCAAACATTTTTTGGATGTTTTTAGTATTTTCTGAAAACAAGGCAAGTCATTCAGGCTTCAGGTGGCGTTCTTTAGTTGTGGGAAAGTAAGGGAAATGACATTGCAGTATCATCTTTTGCACTAGAATAATTGCACTGTTCTGCCTATTTGCACCTGGGTAGCAGAAAATTATTTCTAATTTTTTCTAGATCTTTGCTAGTAGTCTTCGTGGATTTGGGTTTTCAGGAAACAATTCCCAAAACTACGCTGGTGGATGATTCACTTTGACATTGCTGCCCTCCAGTGGTCTTATTAAGGTTTCTATGTACTCAGGAAAGCCTTTAAAAACATACTAAATCTTTGTTCTGATCAGGCAACTGAGCAGGTAAAAATACTTCCATCTCAATCTAGCATATTTTCTTACCAGTGTATTAGGTAAAGGGTGTTTATTCACTACACTGGCAAAACTATATATTATCCTGTAATTATTGGAGATGCAGCCAAACAGGTATCGTCGGAATGCAGGTCTCCTTTGCATGTTACCATCTGTATCTTGAAGATGAACTAAAAACAGCCTCCACAGTCTGACTTTAAAACTCAAGTAAAATTTGCAGACACAGAAAGTGGAAAAGAAACATTTTCGTTTCAGGTGAAAAATGCCAAACAGCTTAGTTTCTGAAAGCTGTCTTCTCACATTGCACTGCTTCCTTGTCCTGCCAAAGTTGTTTTTTTTCTTCAGATGTCCTAATTCGTTTAAAGGCTATCCATTTCTTACAGATCTTGCCTTGCTGGCTGTACTTAGATCATCTCCAGTTCTCTTGGAGACAGTTTGAAACAACCTGCAACTGGCATTTCCACCTGAATGGTCTTCATTATTTTCACTCTTAACATCTTGTGTGGTGTTATTTTGTGGCTGTCTCCTGACGTGAGTCAACCCTTTCACTTGCTTCCAGTTTACACTTCATGACTTTAAGCTTTTCTTTGTTTCCCACACATCTCTTCTGTATCTACAAGTCTGTCCCTCACTAAAACATGTCAGTGAGTATTGCCGTACTTCTGCTGAAATACGCTGTAATTTCACTCAAGCTGCATGGGATCTTACAAACTAGACACACCCAACATGTAGGAGAAGCATGTGGAAAATGCATACACAAAGGACCCAGTCATTCGTTTCCAACAGTGTCTGGGCAGATACGTCACTCTCTAATTAAGCTGGAAATGGGCTACACCTCCACAGAGAGATCCAGCCAGAGGGTGCAGTGCTGGTGTGACACTGGGACTCTCAAGCAGAGCAGAAAGAGGGGCTCATACTCCATGTTCACCATCATATTCACAGGTCCCTGGGTCAGTGAGGGTTATTGGACTACAGAGTCTGACCTGCTTTTGTCAAAGGCTATTACATTTAGACCAGAACAGTTTACCCAGTAATGTGTTTTGTTAAAATTAGTGGTTTCCATTCTGTGTCCACTGATTATTTGTAAGTAGGTCGTCTATGATAGCTAATAAGGAAAGCAGCTTCTGGTTAGATTCACAACCCAATATTTGGCTTCTGCTTCTGGATATGCCTTTGTTCCCTATGTCAAAGAATAAGGGTAGCATTTTCACATTCCAGATTTATTTTTTCTGTGGTCATAAAGCGTCTTCTCGGTGCTATTTTTCGTAAATGAATTTGGTTTTTGGCACAGCACCTACACAGTAGTGGACCACAGCCTTAATTTCTCCAGATCTTAGAGACTTTGCAGTAACAAAGAGAATTAACTGATGCTTAATAGCGTTCTACCCTTCAGGGACATCACTGGGGAGATGTCTGTATCCCATACCTACCCTGCAGATTCCAGGTTTCCATAGATATATATACATGGACTAGCTTTGTGTGAACCTCTTCTGTCCTGGAAGTGATCTAGCATGGCATGGCAGAACTCCACAGTAGATAATTTGTGCTGCACGGAATAAGCCACTGATTGACTCCTTTTAGTAGGAAATATGGTTCTCTCTTACCTTGATTCCCTTCTGTGCTTCAGTTTCTTTTGGAAGTTCTTCTCCTTACACAGCAGCCAGATTTTCTATAAATGCAAAGAAACCTTGGAAGAGCAGAAACTTGGGGCCTATTCTTTCTACTTTTCTCCCTACCCTTGGGAGCTGCTGTCGGAGATCACCCTACTACTTACTTTTTACCGCCTTGTGACTTCTCTGCCTGGGCTCATTCAGCCAAACCGTGGCCGTCAGAAAACCATGGCTTGGGCCTGTCTCATGCTGTCCCAGCGCCTCAGTACTTTACCAGGCTTTCCCTCCTCATCTTGAAACCTTTTGCATACGAAATTAAACACCTTTTTTTCTTACCTTTATCTGGTAAGATTTTTCTCAGCCTCCTGTCAGCAAACTTTCAGACACAGTGTATTTGCAGATATCCCCCTGCTCTCCTGGTTTGTGCACTGGGTGAATTAAAGGGAAAAATGCAAATTATTCTTCCATACCTGGCTGTGCTCTAGATGTTGGTAATGTGAAGATGTGCTGAGCAAGGCTGTCGCCTGGTAGAGGATGGGGCAAGGTCTGAATCTTTGGAGTAGAAGATGGAAAAGACCCACCATATGCCTCCTGTGTGGTGCAGTGCAATGAGGAACTGCCACCTAATTCTGAAGGAAAAGGAACCCAAACGCCCCTACATGTAGGATTTTTCACCTGGGTTTCTCTCCAGCTTTTGTTTCTGCTTTAAAAAGAGCATGAGCAAAACCTCTTTTGAAGCAGGTGGTGATGCTGACAGGCCCAGATTCAGACAGCTTACATTTAGCGTAAACTGTTGAATTCAGTCTTCCCTTTCAGTCAGCACGCTGAAGGCTAGAAGCAGCCAATTGAGAAGACTGGAGGCGAAGCTCATAGGGACGTCAGGCCAGGTGGGAAAGGAGTTTCTAAGATGAACATCAGGAGAAGTGCTTTGTAAATTTTACTTTAACATTAAATTATTTTCACCTCCCTGAAAACTGTTAATTTAGGCAAAGCTCCAAGCGGTATTTTCACTGGATATGGTGTTTCAGCGTGATGAATGGGCTGAATTTAAGTGTATTTTTACCCCATTATCCTCAGGAACTTGGGCACAGACAAATGACCCAGAAGGCCAGCTAAGTTAGGGCTGCATAGCTGAAAAAGAACATCTTGCTTTAGTCTCAAAAGATCATCTCAAAGAGACTGTTCACTCTGGGAACACAAAAATATGGCATGCTAGAGCTACCTCCAAAGCCCTTGCAAGGGTAGGATGGGACATAAGAAAATTGATCACAGGCAAAACAATGTCATCTGTTGGAAAGAGTTGGAGTGCAAGGAGAGAACATAGTTGTGCTGTTGTAGAGGGGTCTGGGACTGCCATCTTCCAGAGAAACAGAGGGCTCACGGCTGCTGCAAGCTGGCCCTGGTGGCAGAAGTGCAAAGGAAGTAGCTTGGATTTCCTAAGGACATTTTCAATTCTTGCTGCCCACATTAGCTCCAAACTGTGCCCTAGATCCTGCAGATTGGGACAAATCTCACTGGAAATAGTATCTGTAGGAGTACGGTCAGGGGAACTCGGTATGAAAGAAAGAAAAACTGTCCCACTGGGATGGGAGAATGCGAGAGGTGGTGGTGTCCTGAGGACATGCAGAGTCTGTCATCAGAAAAATGTGCAGCTGTGTTATCACATCGCTTTCCCAGAGTATTATTTCATTTTGCTGGTAGGGAAAGATAAGGCTGGCTCAGCCAAACCAGCAGGCTTGCATATGCTTTTCCATGTGAGCCCTGCAGTGGATCAAAGAAAGCGAGGAGGCAGCTTGGTTTCACAAGCCAGATGAACTGGTACCTGCCTACAGAATCAGCATCTTCTTTTCTGCCCAGGCTAGCAGGACACCTTCAGTAGTACTGTTCACCATGCCCAGGAAATCATGAAGCAAGAGATATATGGTTTCCCTTTACCTTCCGTTACTGCTATCTAACTGACCTCGGGTACTGAAACAAGGGCAAGGAATTACCCTAGTGGGCAGGTCCCAGAATGACTGTTTTCCTCTCCATCGTGCCCTGCTGTAAACTGCACTTAGTAATTCTTCTATTAAGCTTATTAGTTGTGTTTCTATTACATCTCTAGGCAGTCTATGGGCTAGTTACATGATCTTTTAACATTTCAGGGCTTATTTCTAACATAGGAGCTTCCTTAGGGTTCTGAGCAAGGAAGGGTCTCCCAAGGGAAGGTTTTGGTCTTAGGACAGCAGCTTTGCCTACAGTTGCCTACATTTAGGTGCCTGTCATGTAAGATGCCCAAGGATCCATAAAAAAAGGACTGTCAGACTTTGTTGCAGGATCTATTGGGGACTGACAGCCTTCTGGAGCAGCAGCAGAAGCAGAAGGTCAGCTGGGACATCCTGCAGCCCTTGAAACAACATAAAGAATTCTGTGTTTAGGCAGTTAAGTACTGTTTTTAAAGTCCTTATGTTCAAGGAGCTGCCCTTTTCCCCCACAGAAGCACCCAGAGACTATCAGTGACATTAATAACCAAAGTATAGCTTGACCCTCAGTTCTACAGTTTAACATGGTGTTAATTACAGCATTAATTTTGGCTTGAAAACAACCAGTTTCCTAATGCAAGAAGAAATGCTTTCATTCTGGGGACTTCACCATATGCACCCTCAGTAAGTTCGCAGATGACACTAAACTGGGCGGGCGTGTTGATCTGCTTGAGGGTAGGTTGGCTCTGCAGAGGGATCTGGACAGGCTGGACCGATGGGCTGAGACCAATGGTATGAGGTTCAACAAGGTCAAGTGCCGGGTCCTGCACTTGCGTCACAACAACCCCATGCAGCACTACAGGATTGGGGCAGAGTGGCTCGAAAGCAGCCCGGCAGAAAAGGACCTGGAGGTGTTGGTTGACAGCCGGCTGAATATGAGCCAGCAGTGTGCCCAGGTGGCCAAGAAGGCCAACAGCCTAGCTGGTATCAGGAATAGTGTGGTGAGCCGGACTAGGGAAGTGATCATCCCCCTGTACTCGGCACTGGTGAGGCCCCACCTCGAGTACTGCGTTCAGTTTTGGGCCCCTCGCTACAAGAGGGACATTGAGGTGTTGGAGCATGTCCAGAGAAGGGCTACAAAGCTGGCGAGGGGTCTGGAGGACAAACCTTATGAAGAACGACTGAGGGAGCTGGGGTTGTTTAGCCTGGAGAAGAGGAGGCTGAGGGGAGACCTTATCACCCTCTACAACTACCTGAAAGGAGGTTGTAGGGAGATGGGGGCTGACCTCTTCTCCCTGGTGACAAGTGATAGGACGAGAGGAAACGGGTTCAAGTTACGTCAGGGGAGGTTTAGATTGGATATTAGGAAACATTTTTTCACTGAAAGGGTTATTAAACATTGGAATAGTCTGCCCAGGGAGGTGGTGGATTCACCGTCCCTGGAGGTGTTTAAAAAAAGGGTAGATGGGGCACTTAGGGACATGGTTTAGAAGTGGCTTTTGTCAGGGTAGGTTAAAGGTTGGACTTGATGATCTTAAAGGTCCCTTCCAACCTCAGCGATTCTATGATTCTATGATTCTATATTTTTCATATTCAGCAGAAAAAGTGAATTCTTTTTTAATTGCACTTGGCCTTAAAAATAAAAACCCCTACATCTCCAAAGTGCACTCTAGAATATCCTTGATGCATTAGAAAGTGAGCAAACCCCTCCAAAAGCTCATTTTAACCTGGTCTGCAGCTGGCACCTTGGAATTAAAAGCATCAGGTCTGCATCCTCATCGGGGTTGAAGAATATAAGGTATAAAGCAGTGAGAACATGTCCCATCATGTCCAACTGGCATGTTCTTGTGCTGAGACACCACACGGTTCCAACACTTTTAAGTGAAACTGTTCAATAAGCAGCCAAAGCTGTTTTGTTGGGTTGTCTTCCGTTGTGGTAGAGCAGCATTTTTACCTTTCATGTAAAGGAGGTCCACCACTGATATAAGCAGGAGCGTGTCAGCTACAAGCGCAATTTCTGTGGAAAAATAAATGTTGGTGGGGATTCTCACCCACTGCAAGCAAGTGGCCAGAGAGAGTGGGGAGGGTGAAGTTTTCAGGATTAAAGGATCACGTGGTGGGCGCAGGGGTAGCTGATGGCATAATTTGGACTAGATGGATGAAGGAAGCCCTGGGGAGCTTAGGGAGGTGCCCGAGGTGCCACAAACTCAAAGGCAAGGCTTCAGGGCTTTCTTCTCTGGTTCTTGTATGGCCCACAAGCTTGTTGCTGGGATCCCGGTAGTATTTATTAATAGCAATCGGATAGCTCTGTATTTCCGGGTATTGTTCCCACAGGCATGTCTGCACAGTTGCACAAACCAGGTCTTCTACAATCGGAGGAGGTGCACGCCTGCGCGAAGGCTTTGCTGGTTTAGGTGCCCCGCAGCAGGAGCAGGAAGGAAATGAGTCATTTAACCTTTTTGCTTTGGCTGTACCAGGCTTGCAAAACTGATGAGGAGGCACCAAGAAATAATAAAATACTTCCTCAACGGGCAACGTTTATGGTTCTTTCTGCACCCTGATATCGCCTTAGTGTTTTCTTTTCAAAAATCCAAATAACACCACCTACCAAAGATATGTGGCTGATTTGATTCTATCAGGAGTATAACTGCGTAATTTTGGAAGCAGCTGTTGCACTTTTATATATAAACTTAAGTTCTACTTTGCACTTAAAGCAAAGGTTCATTATTCCCTTTGCAATAAAGATATAGCCCGTGATCTCAGACTTACAACACTACCTCTCTGAAGGGTATTTACTCTGTCTATTTTGAGATACTTCAGCATCTTAATTTGGTCCTCTTCATTCTTTTCAAAGGCTTCCCTCTCTTCAGTGACAGTTTATTGAACTGTGGTAACTTTCATCTTATGCAGTGAAACTAGATAGTTAAAGAAGCTAAATTAGAGGTTATGAATACTCCTTTTGAATACATTTGCTGAGATTTTATGAGTTCATCCTTTTATTCATTTAGGAAACATGTTAATCTAAAAATTAATCTAGTAATAAATTGTCACCTTGTCTGATCTTTTCTTTTTTTTTGGTCCTAAATGATTTCATTATGTGGCTTTCTCTTCATCTCATGTCTGGCTTTTCAAAGAACATGGATGATTATAAATTAACACCAAAAATGCTGTCCATTCATTAGGACTCTGGGAGACACAGGAATTCCTTGCATACTTTCGGCACAAACATCTTCCACGGAGATGTTAGCAATTCAAGAACATTTTTGTACTCTGCATGAATTGTTCAGATGGGGGTGGAGGGAAGCCTGATGTCACTGAGCTTGTGTGAATTGTAGTTTTAACTCTTTGGGATCAGAAATAAAAATGCCTCACTTGTAACATCACCGATTACCTGTGTTGTACACTCTGGAATCACAAGATCATCATGTGCGGTTTAAACTTGTGGGGCAATGTTATACGTAATAAGGTTTTCGAAAATGTAGGTGTAATTCAGACTTTCCATAGTTTCTGTGCATTTAAAATTCATGTGAATTGGCTACACTGAAAAAAGCTGCAATTAGGTAATGATATGAACAATTGCATCTAATTATTGTGATTATCCCAGTTATCGAGAATTAAGCTGACAGATGAAGCATATTAAAAGGACCCATTATGACATTAATCATCAGCCCTCCTCCATCCTCCTTGTATATCCCAGTGCTATTGGCTGTAAAGAGGCAACGGTGCAAGAAAGAAGAGATGGGTGTCAAGCATTCCTGATAGCAGATGACTTGGCCTAATGACTGTGGTCTCTTAAGGTTAGAAATGTTCTTGCTAACCTGGATGTTAGTGGTCGTGAGGGTCAGTATCTCAGTGCCGTTGTAATCTGGGATATATCAGAAGGAGCCATGAATGGATAAAAGTGGCAGGACCCTGGGACCAGTCTCCCACTGTTCTTCTTTCCTAACAGTGATAATCACTCCAAGTAATGTTTTCATAGCATAAAGTCTAGTACGTTACTATGTTCCCCAATTAGGTTATTGTTTCTCATTCATGCAACATTAACTTCGTATTAATGGTTAGATTTACTAAATCATTCACACAATTATAAATTGTATCAGGTTGTCCAGTATCGTGTGGCTGATCTGTGCTGTTCACTGATGCACCGAACCGGGAAGTTGATGAGAAGTATGCATGACATTTTCTTTGAGCTTCTCATTCACTGTTAGAAGATGAGCTTTTCACAGCTTTAAAAGAAGTCTCTGGGGTCATCCCTCCCCCCAAAAAATCTTGCCAATAAGTCTTTAAGACTAAATGTACTTTTCTGTATAGCTCTCCAGTAAAGACATTTTCATTATCCCAGAATCAGAATATGTAAAGTCAAGGAATTCAACATTAGAGGGCCCACTTAAACCTGAATTTGTTAAAGCATAGAAATGCACACAAATGACTCTCAAACACTCAGAAATCTATACTATAGTGACAGAAATTAGATAAACCAATATGAAATAAAACTTTCAACACAAATCAAAATTAGTCCAAAGACAAAATTAGTGAGATGTCTAAATCATACTGTTGGATGGGGGTCAAATTATTTAAGTATCTCCTTTATACTGAAATTCCCAGAGTTATAATGAGCTTTTTGGAATAACTAGAGAAATGTAGGTCTTTTATTGCCAAATCTTATGCATAATCGTGCTTTTTCCTCTATTTTCATATAATTTTTCAGTCTGAAAACAATTTGGGACTTGTGCTGGTAACTCTTTAAGTCTTTATGTGCAACCAACACAGTAATAGATGACTCTTTTGATTGTTTTATTGCTTTATTTGGTGGCTAGAGCTGCTCTTGATTACTTACACTAAGTGGAGGGAAAACCCGTCCAAATACTTAATATGTACAGTCAGGTAGGCGTATTTCTGGCTTAGTAAGTCAAATTTATCTTCTGCTCAGGCAGAAATACCTCATTAATTTTAATGGGACTTCTACGGGATTATGCCAGCAGCAGGTTTAGCTTTACATATCCCAGCATCTGTTGCTTCTTTTTCCTGTGGCCATGTACTTCTCTCTTGAATGGGAGTAACTTGCGATAAATGGTTTAAATGCAGATGTATACATCAGCATCATTCAGGCTGAAGATATTTTGGCACAGCTGTCTGTGGTGATAAACAAGGCATTTGGCTGCCCTACCCGTTCTCTGAACTTTATGATACTGTGTTGTGTTAATTCCATTCCAGCCTAGTTTATAAACTTCAGTGAGTTACTGTGTCCAGTGAGTCATCCACAAACACAATAATCTCACTGTTCTTGCAGAGTCATAAATCCCACTCCTCAGCTTTTTCCAATTTATGTCCTAAGGGAACCCGACTTCCTGAGGTGCTGAGCTCCGCCAGCTCCTGACAAGCCGTGAGGCTGCTCTTCCCCACACTGCAACGTGTTTCTTGCACGTGAAGGACCAGCAGCTGCCAGAAAGCTGTCAGTGTTGGGAAAATGCACCAATAGATAAATGTTGGGTGGAGCACACTCAGTGGTAGGATCAGTCCTTTGAATCCCAGATCTTACACAGGCACGGAGTACAACCTGTTGTCAACAAGAACTATGTCCACCTAATGAAAGACAATAGGGATAACAAAAGAGTAATGATACCTTTACAAAAGGATTGTTCAGTCTGGAGAAGAGAAGGCTCCGGGGAGACCTTATAGTGGCCTTTCAGTACCTGAAGGGGGCTACAGGAAAGCTGGGGAGGGGCTGTTTGCAAGGGCATGTAGCGATAGGATGAGGGGCGATGGTTTTAAACTAGAGGAGGGTAGGTTTACACTAGACATTAGGAAGAAGTTCTTTACAATGTGGGTGGTGAGACACTGGAACAGGTTGCCCAGAGAGGTGGTGGAGGCCCCATCCCTGGAGACATTCAAGGCCAGGCTTGATGAGGCTCTGAGCAACCTGATCTAGTTGAAGATGTCCCTGCTTACTGCAGGGGGTTGGACTAGATGAGCCTTAAAGGTCCCTTCCAACCCAACACATTCGATGATTCTATGATTCTATGAAAAGGTGAGTCATCAGGGTGACTGGATCTGGCCTTCCAAATTGATATATAGACTATTTAATAAGAGCGATGAGCAGATCCAAAAATGTAAAAGGCATTTACATTGTGAGAGACCAGATGATCTGAGGATGGTAAGACACCCTATCTAAAATAGTAAATGGACTGGGAAAAGACATGAAAAAGCAGATCAGTGAACAGCCAGACCATAGCAGAATTATCTGAAAAATTCCAGTCCCGCTTCTGCATTCACATGAAGTCTATTTAATATGACATTTTCTTTTGTGCTGGTTTCAGTAGTTCTCCTGCTGACAAAAAAACCCCAAACACGTGGCTACCAAAGCTCCCTGCTGGCCATGTAACCCCCAAATGCTTCTTACACTCCTGCTGTGTCACAGTGGCAGAAATCCCGAGTCCTTTTCGCAAAGCAAACAAAGCACCTTGCTGTTATCTTTGGGAGAGGCGGTTGGGAACATTTCTGTGTGATGAGGAGGGTGTGTGTGAGAGTCTGAAGGGCAGAGGAAGCCAGGAGGCATCTTCTCCACAGAAAATACTTGGTGATCAGGTGGTGTAGCATTCCTCTGAGATGCAAAGTTACTCCTTCCACTGTGTACAATTAAACCAACACTTGAATCATGCTGGCGGAGTGGAGACAGGTAAACTGCTTTGCTTTGGTTTTGCTGTGATCTATGGTTCGCCGTTGAATTGCAGCCTGTGAACGTTTTTGGCTTTGAACCCTGTGAAGGCTCTTTGCTGCCTGGGCTGGGCAGTGCATGCACAAACAAAGGAGGAGAATGCAAAGGGGTGTAGGTGTGCGGGAAAAGGGAGCTCTCCTTGACTTTGTGCAACTCCAGTTCAGCTGATGATTTTGGCAAGCTGTGTAGACATGTGTTGGAGGGTGGGCTGCAGAGAGAGGCAGGCTCCTCACCCAGCCTGGCCAACATTTGTCTCCTTTCAAGCTCACTTATATGGCTAGAGAGCAAGTGGGTTAATGAAGGTGTGTCCTGGCTTTAGGACTTGTCCTTTGGTAAAATACCACAGCGCTTACCTTACACTCTTTAGAAAGTGTCAGCTTTGCTTTGGGAAGGCCGTGCCCATCCTACAGCCTGTCTCCAGCCCTAGAAATGCCCTGACTCTGCTTCTTGATGGGCTCAGAAAATGATGGTATGAACAAGGAAAAAGCAGGGTGCCCAAAGCAGGTTTTGGAGTTTTCTGTTCATTTGAAATGGAATTACCTTTGTCCGATGGTGTGTGCTTTGGTGATTGAGTCTCTTTGTCTGGAAGGTGATTTGGTGCAATGAACAGGCCTGTCTTAAATAGCTGCAGCAAAGAGCTGAGTGTGGGTCAGTTCTTCCCATCTTTGCTGTGAGGTCTTTGAGCCCAAGTCTGGGCTGTGGCTGAGCCAAATTAAAGAGGTTGAGGAGCAAAATGGGCTTTGTGAGGTCTTTGTGCCTCCTTTAATCAGGATCTGGGGGTTCCAGCATTGTCACGCTGTCACTGGCATAAGCCTGAAGCTCTGGACTGAGAAAAGGCCTTTTGTGATAGTCCAGAAAGATGATGCATGTATTGCAATATGTCCTCTCCTCCCCTCTCCACCTCCCAGGAGCCTCATCTCCCCACCCCAAGAGCAACTCGGGAGCAGCAACTCCTTAGCTTCTGCTGCCGCAGGTGTGTTTGTGCAGCAAATCCATATGCTCATAATCCAGAGAGAATCCCCAAGGAGGATCTCACAGCACCTCTGTCTTCTTCCTGTTCAGAGACTCCTGCTCCTGCCTGCACCCCTCTCCAGTGTGACTGAGAAATCAGAGTCCTGGTCCCTCCTCCAGCCCTGACAACCCTCTCCTGTGGCTGAGGGGAGGGCTGGGAGCAGGATGGAGGAGCTGTGCTTTCCCTTCCTCCTGGGTGCCAGAGCCACAAGGGAGAGTTTCCCTTGGAGAGGAAAGACTGAGGAGAAAGGGACAAAAAAATAACAGGTTGCTTATTTCTTGGGTGATTGCCACGTCTAGGTTTCTTTCCACACCTGAGAAAATTTTGCGAAGTAGACTTTGGGTCTTTTCCTGTCCTTCCCCTCCTGCACTGGCATTTCTAAATATTCCCTTTAATGCATTATTCTGCATATGGGACCCATCCTGTAGCTCCTACCCATGCAAAAACCCTGTGCATCAAACACTGCCTGCTTCTCTCTTTGATTTACGTGCCCTTATCCTATCATTTCTATTTCTATTGGTATTCTACTTTTTCACCCCAACCTTGCCTTTCTTTTGGGAAGGTAGTGAGGAGGAGCTTAGGTCCAGGTACAGCCATGGGAAGTCAGGATCCTGACTCCAAGGAACACCGGATAGGTGGAGAGACACATGTCTGAGACGCCACAGGGAATTCCTCACATTCCTCTTCAGCCTGCAGGATGATTTGGGGATTAAAATCCATGACAATAAAGGCAGGGAAATAAAGCGGCTTCCTAAGAGCCATTAAATACAATAACCGGCAGCGTGCGGAAAGCTGGGAGACACCAAGCTGGGCTCAGCGGTGAAGTCACTGCTTGTGGGTGGTGCCCACAGGAGTTGAGAGGGAATAAATACAGCCCTCCTTGTAATCTCTAATGTATTCGTGGAATTCAGGAGAGCAGGTTTTTCTGTTAGGTTTTGTCTTCATTGCTAAAAAGGTGTGTTCCTCCTGTGAAACAATCAGTGCATGTTAACTTGCCTGCTATAAAATCCTGGAGGAGGCAATTTTATCAAGGAATAAATAGAGCTAAGTCAGCATGGGCAGAGAGTATGCAATCATCTTGTTCAGTTACCTTGCAATAAAATGAAAGATTTTACCATTCTGTTGTTATCTCACTATAAAAGTTAATTTTTAAAGCAGAGAAGACAAACCTGGGGTCCTTAAAAAAGGTATTGAAATGCCATCTTACGTATGCCAGGACCGATCTGCCCAGAATAAATTGTATGTATTTAATTTTGACCCTTAGCAACAGTATTGTTGCTGTAAGTACAGGCAACATGCACAAAGAAGTGCTGTTTAATTTTAATCACACCCCTTCAAATCCTGGTTTGATCTCAAAGATCAAGAACCACAAAACTGGTTGTGAGCAAGTTGGTGGATAGAGCTTAGCAGCTGTATTCAAGACAGGGAAGAAGCAGTCAGAAATTCAGACAGCTTTTAAAAAATAAGCAAAGATACAGCAGCAGTCAGCTGCAGCCTATCTTAGCTACACGTTTTGTTATAGAATTAATTGCTCTCTTAAGGCTTCCAGATGAACGCCGACTTTTTGCAGTTCTGTCACCAGTTTTAAACTTGCCACTCAGCTGTGCTGCTGGTTTAACCAGGCAGAGGGCAATCCCACTTTGCACCTTGCACCTTCTAGATCTGCCAAAATCCAAACCAGAGAAGGAATACAATAAATGCTGTGATCCAAAATGGGGATCAGAGATTTGATTTGTATGACATTCTTAAACTTCTATATTATTTTCAGGATATCATTTGTTAGTAGGATTTCTGCAGCTCACAGGAGCCCAGTAGCTCCTCACATCACTTTGGTTTCATTGTTGTTCTGGACATATATTTGTTTCAGCAATGCAAAGGGAAGGGAATTCAAGTGCGTATGGTATGCATGTAGAAATATAGCGAAAAGGACGGTTGCCTTCCGAAAGAGGGCTCTGATGAGACCTGTGCTGTGTGATCTCGGCTTCTGGATGTTTGCTGCAGGGTATTAATGGCTCTGATAGTGACTGTACTTTCTGATGAATGCAAGGAATGCAAGGCTGTCTGGAAATGCCGGGCTTGCTCTGAGCACACATACAACGTGAAGCCCATCAGGGATTTAGGAATGGTGATGACTTAGCTTAAGGTGGCAGAAAGGTGCCACAGTGCTCAGAGCAGCCCAAATGGTGATGCTTCTGGACACATACAGAAGCAGAGAGACTAAGCGTA